>NC_085141.1:262106869-262473106 GCF_024139115.2 Armigeres subalbatus | reverse complement strand
ACTTTCTGGTCGAAGCAATAACTTTGCGTGGAAAAAGAGATAACAATCATTCTCAATCTTAGTGATTTGAAACAGTGTTAATGCCATTTGGCATAACGAATTAATTATCTAAAGGCCATTTGGCATAAAAAAAAATTTGGCATAACGACCATTTGGCATGATTTGTTGGATACCTCGAGGCCACTTGGTATAACGACCATTTGGCATAATCGTTAAAAAGATGTATCAAATACAATAGGCCGGTAAAACTACCATTTGGCACAAAAAAGGTTAATTGTAAGAATATATGATTTCCAATCAATAAGGTAAAATGTAAGGTAAACGAGTAGATGACTCCTTCTTTAAAAGTATGCATTTGCCCAGAAAAATGCAAAAGAGTAGATGACTCCTTCTTCAAAAGTACGCATTTGCCCGAAAAAAGGCAAAAGAGTAGATGACTTCTTTGAAAGTATGCATTTGACCGGAATAAGGCAAAGAGTATATGACTCCTTCTTTAAAAGTATGCATTTGACCGGAATAAGGCAAAAGAGTAGATGACTCCTTCTTTAAAAGTATGCATTTTTCAAGAAAATGGCAAAAGAGTAGATGACTCCTTTAAAAGTATGCATTTGCCCAGAATAAGACAAAAGAGTAGATGACTCCTTTAAAAGTATGCATTTACCCGGAATAAGGCAACTCAGTAGATGATCCCTTCCTCAAAAGTACGCATTTGCCCGGAAGAGGGAAAAATAGTAAATGACCCTTCCTTCAAAAGTACGGCTTTGTTCGGAAGAAGGCATAAGACTAGATGACCCATTTTCCAAAAGAACGCATAAGTCGAAGGGTATATGATTTTTTACTAGGCATACGATCGAAATAAGACAAATGAGCTGATGTATCCATCTTTTAAGCACACGATTTTTCCTCATAACGAGAAAGCATGCATACATTTGGTTGGATGAATTCTAATGAGTAGATCATTCCTCCATTCGAAACACGCATTTGAAAGAGAAATTCTTTTTTAATCAATCACATTTTCCAAATTTACTCGGAATTAGGCGAAAAAGTAAATCATTCCTTAAAACCAGAGTCTCTTAATTCTCGTGTATACATGGATGAGACAGTGTGCCATGAGCTAATAAAGCTCACGTAGCACAGATTCAATGCGACGAGAGAAGCTAGCGCGCGCATAAAATAGCTGAGTGAGCGTGTCTCAATGTACGTCTCCTGAGACTCACCTCATGCGCTAAGAATACATAGCTGGGGTAACTTAGGCGACGATTTTATTGAATGAAAATTTCCCAAGCTGTTTACGCACCTTTGTTGTTGTTTTGCAAAGCGCAGCAAACAGCGCATGAGCTGATCGCATTGAGATATTATCTCAATGCGACTCCTGTATTAATGTAGAGAACACAGCTTCGTGAGACTCGCGTGCGCTACCTTTTATGTGCGCGTAGCAGTCGTTGCTCAATCTCATCCTTTTTTGTACGCGTGCATGATGTCTGCTTAAAACACGCATATGCCCAGAATAAGGCAATAATACAGATGTAAATCGAGCTTCTGCCTAGAGTTTTTATAATTCTTTTAATTTTTATGCCAAATGGTCATTATGCTAAATGGTTATTCAACTCGTCCTGATTTTCAATAAGAACGTTTATGCGAAGTCGCTTAAGGACAAGCATTTTGAATTTTAATAATTAAATAATACAAAAAATAGTGTAAGTAACTCGTACCGAACAAATAAATACCTTTAGTGATATTTTATTGTAGATGCCTTCCTTCATACCGATTTAATTCTTCCCTCTCCATGGTATCTGTAAAGCACTATCAAATGTTGCGCTTTCCAATTTTAATCGAATTGTTTCAACAACTAAAAACGTTATCAGACACATCTTTCTGTTTCCATTGGACTGCTTATATAATAAAATGTGTATCAAAATAATGAAATTTGTGAAAAAATCAAGTGACTACTGTTTTACAATTGATTTTTTTTGTTTTCTGACTATGTCAAATGGTTGTAGGTCATTTGGCCTAAAGTCGTTTGGCCTAATGACGTTTGGCATAAGCCGTTTGGCCTAATGTTTGGCCTAATGGTTGTTTGGCCTAATGGTTGATTTGCAATGGTCGTTTGGCATAATTTGAAAAACTGAAATTATTCTTTCTAGTAAATTATGTGAAAATGTTATTATTTTATTTATACTACATTTGAAATCCACATTATTGTTGTATAACAACATTATCCGATAGTCACATACGATATATACACTCCCGGCCAAAAGTTTGGGTTCACCTCGAAAATATAGGCAAAAATTTTGGTCTATTTTCTTCTTACTAAATCAACAAAATGATAGTTGTGCGCCGCCTCCGTATCAGTGGTGTCCCCGAAAACAGCACTTTGAAACTTGGATTCCGTCGGAGATACTTTTGTCTTATTATATTATGTTGTAAAATATATTGATTTTCTCTAAATTGAGCCCAAATTTCAAATAAAAGTGAAATGGAACCCAATTTTTTGAGGGGGCATTGATGATTTTCAGCGAAAAATTTTGTTTTATTTTTAAAATCAAAATGTTTACTCAAGTACATAGTATGCATAGGCCAAAAGTTTTTTTTTAATATTATTGTTTTCTTTATTAGGGAGACGGCTGGCGGCCAAGATTTGGTTCACCCACACATATATGTAAACTTATAAGTTTGGATTCATTCTGCTGATATGCGATTTAATTCATTTTAGCCGAATATTGTTTGAAGTACAGTTTTGATGATTTTAAAATAAAACAAAATGCTTCCGTCGAAAAATAATCAATTCCTCTCAAAGATGATTAAAATTGGGTTTCATTTCACTTTTCATTTCGAAATAAAATTCTGTGGGCTCAATTTTGAGAAAAATCAACATAGTTTTACAACGTAAATATAAGAAAATTGAGTATCTTAATGTAAAAGTTCACAGTGTCTAGCGTCACAAAAGTGAAGAAATATTAAAGTATAATAAGAAAACAAAACCATTCGATTTGGCAACATAAATTTCCGAACGTGATGCCAAAATCAGATGTTTATATTTTGAGTTTTACAGTTTTGACGTTGTATAGGAAACATATACAATCAAACAATATGGTTGACACCTTCTTTAAAGCATGTGCTGTTCTTTCGAAGTTACTGCATGTTGCTATGTTATTGCATATGACAAGCATTTTCCAAAATGTTGATGCCTTCTTTGAAGCATGATCAGTTCTTTCAAGTTATATACTGTTTTCATTGTCGACATTGCCAAAACATATCTGATTCATTGTTTTTTATACCTTTCTTTTTATAAATTCCTGGTTTTATTGTATTGTAAAAGTGATTTGAAATATTTTAACGTTAGTTTGTATTTCGCTTTTTGATCACATGGCTTTATTTTGCACCTACAAAAAGAATTTCATATAACAATATATTTCAATCGTTTACACCTATATGTACCTATTATGCCAAACGACCTAGGCCAATCGACCATTAGGCCAAACGACCATTAGGCTAAACGACCATTAGGCCAAATGACTTTAGGCCAAACGACCTTATGCCAAACGGCATTAGGCCAAACGACTTTAGGCCAAACGTGGCACAATCATGTCAAATAACTCTATTCTAGAGTTTTAATCAAAGGTGATTATTCCCTATTCATCGTAATGGAATATTTGAATAAAATCATAGAAAGGGAGGGGCTAATAAAGTTCACATCTGGTATGCAGCTTAGAGCATGCTTTAATTAATGACATTCAGTCATTTTAATCGAGAAATCATTGCAAACGTTGAAAATTTCAAATTTTCTAACTTTTTGATGATAACAATTTATCTCAAGAATAATCTGCCGAAGTACCTTCCACTCGTTGCTTATTTTGTAACGAATATAAACTTTTACAAATCGAGAAGGGTAATATATGGTTTATCTTGTTTATTTTTTAGGCAAACAACCCAAATTTGTGAAACGCCAGTTCTAAGGCATTATATAGGGTTACTGCTCCTTTAATTCATAACATGTACCTATATCAATAACCGAAAACAAAGCATTGGAGTGCAAATTGCTTTGTATCTCTTTTTTTTCAGATATGAGCACGTATGATAGCAACAACTAAAACGGACAGATTGAGCTAAATCGCCTCTTTTGCAGATATTGTGATGCGGATCATGAACAAATTCCCATACCAAATTCCTTACGAAATCAAAACTTCTGGTGAATGCTCTAATATATAGTATTTAGATATACCAAAACGAGGAACACAATCAATTTCGTGGAATAAGAATCTCGCTTAACTTTTCAAAGGACCTAAGTAACATTTTTCATGAATTAATTTAGTACTGCAATCAAAAGCTTTCATTTATTTCTGTTGATTGCGCTATTCAAATTAATTCATGAAGCATCACTGAGTAAGCAATCGTCGCTTTGTTGGGTACGCCTTCAGAGTTTTGGTCATGACTTATGAATGAGCAAATTATCCGAAATGAAGTGATACTATGCGTTATTCACTATGGAAAGAAAAATTCTTCCAAATTACACTAATAAATAACAAAATTTTAAGTCTTAAAGTATCCATAGTTTTAATACTAAACAAGATCATGTTGAAACATTCCTCATGACTTTCAATGGTATATGTAACATTTCGACGAAACGTTCCTATGCATTAAACGCTTCCAAGACCAAACTTTTATACATCTTTAACGAGGTAAGCATACCAATTGGAAACAATTTAAATATGGACAAAACCTAATGCTACTTTGTAATAATCGTAATATTAAATTATGGTCTTCAAAAGCCATTTTATTGCAGTCTACTGATGATCAGTTATAAAATAATAAAAATAATCGAACAAACATTCATTTAAAGTATGTATGTGAGAGTGTTAAGAGTAAAAGGAAAGAAAGTGGTAGACTCGAAATAATTCGCTGACAAAATATGGCATAACCAGTCATAATCTAATGGTTATATTCTACAAATCGTTCATTCAAGTAAGTGTTCTGGTTGTTAGACCAAACGAAGCCGGTGCCGTTTTTGTTTGACGGTGGACTGCAGCGTTCATGAGTACTGTCAATGTAAGTTAGCAACGTCGTGGTGGTTTCCATTCTTCCGAGATCATTGGCGAACTATGTACAACAGTTTCTTCATGAACCAGAGACGGCTGACAGGGACCAGGTATTTCGTTGCCTGCCGCGTCAAAGTACCGGAACTGTGCCTCTTCAAATTTCACCAGCGCAGGTCTTCTTCTGGTGGCTGAACAATGATCCGGGGCTGATGCATGATTCAAAAAGCTTTGCGGCGCAATAACAGATGATGATAGCGCCAGGGCGATCTCTTGTTTGAATTCGACTATTTGTGGCCGTTTGCTGACGAACAACGATCTCTTTTGGCCCATAAGTTTCGATCGTCCGACAGTTTACTGGCTGTTTAATTTGGATATATTGTGGAACGACTGCAGATGGCCTTAATGGTGGCATCGACAGTTCGTCGTTAGATCTGTTGGTAGTCGCCTTTATCTTGGTGGTGGTTTTGAATCCTAGTTGGTGGCGCGCTTGACCAGTGTTTTTCAGGAAGGCATTGAAGGCGCTCATATAATCAACACTTGTTTAACTGGGTAGGAGGTTTAGAATTTTCACTGGAGGAAGATGTACGACGATGGTCTGTACAGCTTTTCTTCATTTCGTTCATCCTTATGGTCCGTTGAACACGGTTTCTTGGATGGAGTTATGTTTCGTGAGATAAACGATGGATGCTTTTTCACCTCGCTCTCGTCAATTTGCTTAACCACCAGATTTGGAATACTGCTGATCTTTTTCGCCAAACTACTGTCAGACAGAGGCAAACTAATTGGCTTTGGCTTCTGCAATATATTAGAGGTTCTCGCCTCGACAATTCACCCGGACGATTTATCACAGTCACTGTAGTCGACTTTGGCGAGATAGCTTTCAACGAGGTCCCACCGACGTTACGTTACTACTTTTGTTTTGAGTACTTCCACTGCTAGTAACACCGTTGTTTATTCGACACCGTCTTCTTAAGATCGAGATCTTACCTTCGAACTTTTGTGGGCTCAACATTTTCAACTGCGGCGGGAGCTCTTTCATCAGTTGATTCTTGATCTTTTTCATCGCCGGCGATGTTCCGTTGCTGGCTTTTGGGCGATTTGCTTCGCTCTGCGATCTTTTATCCTGTTCATTGCTTTCTTTTCGAGATCGTTAAGTTTCTTTCACGCTGTTCTTTCTTCTCCTGTTCGCGTTCCTCTTTTCCAGTCGTTCATTGCGTTCCGTTCGCGTTCCTCATCTGAACTTTCTTCTCCTCTTCTCTGCGTTTGCGTTTGTCTCCAGCGGCCGGCGATCTAAACGTTGCTTTTCTCGCTCAGCCTTGGTAGCCTGTTGCTCTCTGGACAGTCGTTTCCTGGGCGATGATGTTCGCCTAGATCTACTCTGTGACGAATACCAATCGTCATCATAGTCACTGCCAGCCTTCTTCTTCTTGCGTTTCTTGCTTTTGGTGCTGTCTTCATCTTCATCATCCTCAGAACCGAACGGATCGTAGGACGAAGATTTGAAGCTTCTGAGCCAGCATCGGATTTGCTTGGTTGCACTCTTCGACTTCGTCATCAATGTCATCTGCCACTAGCGCACCATCAGGACCATCTTCACGTCGTCAGGAATGGGATTATTTAGATATCGTTTAAATCCAAGTCTGGATTCTTTTCTGAATGACATTTTGCGGATTTGTGGTTGCAATGTTACATGCTTTCTTCATCGGAGATATGCTCCC
The DNA here is from genome assembly GCF_024139115.2 of Armigeres subalbatus. Taxonomy (NCBI): domain Eukaryota; kingdom Metazoa; phylum Arthropoda; class Insecta; order Diptera; family Culicidae; genus Armigeres; species Armigeres subalbatus. Next base: position 262,466,352 of record NC_085141.1, on the reverse strand, counting down.
TTCCTCCGTAACAGTTCAATGCCCTCTTTATCACAATCGATAACTCGCGGCGGTGGCCCCACAATGTGACGGATCCTCAGGATGCGGACCAAAGTCCGTCCCATCCATCCGGCTTCGCTTATCCGGCTGAAAGCGCTTCACGAATATCCTGAGATCTTAACCATATCTGAACAGTAGCATTGAGTTGCTCCTTCCGTACTCGATCCAGCGAGGCAACGCGATTGGTCGATTCCGCGCATTAAACCCATGATTAGACCCTGCATGATATCCGAAGGAAAGGTTATCATAATTTCATTTTCCTCTGGTTATTTTATCGTATGGGATGTTATGTTGCTTTAAAATCTGCGGACTGATGAGGGTCATTTGTGACGCAGGAACGCCGCACACGTTTGAAACTCGCCGGAAACAACTGTTGGCTTTCTCTGGCCGGCCTCTCAGGGGACTGCGTACCACGTTTTGGGGCACCGAAGTGTAGATAGTTGATCAGTACAAATCCATATCTTCCGTGTGCCATGCAAATGTAGTTTTCCATGCCGAAATAAAGATAAGCGGTGTTCACTCCATCGATCGAGATCCATAATCCTGGTTGACGAAGTCAGAATCGTCCCAGGCGATTGATGTTCCAGATCTGAGCAAGTAAAGCAGAATGGAAGAAGGATTAATCGAAATGATCTGAAAGTTAATAAACTGTCCCATTACAATCATCATCAGTGACACTTGCAGACATCAGCGCCGTAGATCGGTGCAACGTAATAATTTTTCCAGTACTTCCGTTCTAAGTCTTCGAAGTCGAAGTGCTTTGGCGTAGCATACCTAAACAAAATAAATAATCGTTTTTCAAAAAATCTATCAGTGATAACATTTGGCATTAATTACCTTTCCGTATTGGCCAGTTCAGAGAACTGTTTCACTAAGTGAACCTTTCTGAATGTTAATTTGTTGATACAAGCCTTGCTTTCCGGCAACGACCTGGCAAATGGGCGCCAGGTTAATTGAGCTTACATCGAGGTCGTAACCCTTCTTCCGAGGTTTCCATTCTGGTGGGGAATAATCTGGTGGGAAAAGGAGAGAACAGACATAACAGTTTTAGAATAAGAAAATACATTTAATCTCTATCTTTCACAAGTCAAGGTTTAATTGAAATCATTCCAGTCTATGAAGTTCTGTGAATTTTAGAAACAAGTAACAAATGAGGGGTTAGAAGCAGAGGCAGGGCTGACAATCGTCATCGTCATAGCACGAAATGCCACGAGTGAGCGACGAGTTCATTGTCTTATTGCTACTCTACGCATCGTCAGAACGCGCACGACGTGGCTTTCGTCGTGTAACCAAATCGTCCTGACGACATCGAAGAACGAAGACTTCCCGTTATTCTTCAAGCGGCAGCTGCCATGCGAATTTTACTAATTCTTTGTAATATGGATTTTGCAACAATGAAGCGTTATGAATGCTATCGATTCATTTATGTTCAAATTTCCTACTATTTGTTTATTTGAGACGCTATTATGTTTTAATCAGTCCGTCTATAATGACGTGCAGACAATTGTGTGAAGAAGTGACGACGAAAATCGTCAACTTTTGGCTGCGCAACTATCGTCGTGGTACGCATGCGGCGCGAAAACGAATAGGTGTTGCGTCGTGCAATGCTATGACGAAGACTTAATTTTTCGCTTTCTTCATACGACGAGAATGACTATCAGCCCCTGAGCAGAGGGTTAAGTGATATTTTGGTCAAATCTGAGTTGGCTGTAGTAATAAAAACTTTGGTTTTATACCTTTTTGGCAAAATGTTGATATTGTTTGTACGTTGTTTTCAATAAGAATAAAAAAAAGTAATTTTTCAGCTCTTATACAACTCGTCCCCAACAAAAAAAAACTTTGTACTTATTTCTCTCGAACATATGTTCTTGTCACTTACACCTTTTTGCGTTTCTCAAATTAATTCAAGGGAGGGGCAGTTGGCTCCAAGACGTCCATAATGTCTGACGTATTTATGCCCAACGGAAAAAATATTTGTTTTTGCAAAACGAATAATTAATTTCACATGAGATTTGACAGTCATTTTTAGGGATAATTTTTCTAATTTGCTTAGTACATTAATGTGCATATTTTGAAGAGCTGCAAAAATAAAAACTGAGTGTGTAAAAACCTCAAAATAAATATCAGAAAAAATGCATCATGAACAATAAAAAAGAATGAGGCCAATGTTTCACGCAAGCTGTGAGCAATGTTACGATGGGGTGGCTTGTAGGTACGGTGCTAGTCGATCCGGTCAGATCAGTCAAAATTGATGAAAAACAAGTCCAGATCCAGTCGGTCAGATCGATCAAAACCAGGTCCAGGTCGAATCAGTTCGAGATCAAATCCAGATCCGAAGTCCAGATCCAGTCGATCAATCCAGTCAAGGTCAGTCAAACCCCGATCCAAATCAGTCAGGTCAGATCCAATCTAGGTCAAGATTGAGTCAGGTTCCTGAGTCGATCGAATCCAGAATCGATCCAGTCAATCCATTCGAGTCAGTCAGAGTCAGTCAAGATCGAAATCCAAAATCGATCCAATCAAATTGATCAAGATCAGTTCGGTCCAGATCAGTCCAGATCCAGTCAGATCGAGTCAAGAATTCGGTCGAGATCAGTCAGATCAGATCCAAGATCCAGGTCAGATCCAGTCCAGATCCCTGTTCAGTCGATCCAAGTCAGGTCAGTCGGATCCAAGATCGATGGAGTCCAGTCGGGATCGGTCTGGTTCGAGTCGAGTCAAGGTTCAGTCCAGTCAAGAATCCAGTCAGGTCAGTCAGGTCAGATCCAGATCGAATCAATCCGGGTTCAATTCAGTCAAATTCAGTCAGTCGGTCAGTCAGGTGATCCAGTCCAAGATCCAGGAGTCAGATCCAAGTCGGTCAGGTCAGTCCAGGTCGGTCCAGATCCAGTCCAGGAGTCAGTCCAGATCAATCAGTTGATCTGGTGGAGTCCGGTCCAAGTCAGATCCAGTCCAAATCCAGTCCAGATCCAGTCCCAGATCCAAATTCAGAGTCAGTCCAAGATCGAGTCCAGATCCAGGTCCAATCGATCAAATCCCAGTCCAGGTCAGTCCAGATCCGGTCCAGATCCGAACCGATCCAATCCAAGATCCAGATCAGATCAAGACCAGATTGAGTCGATCAGATCAGATCCAGGTCGGTCAGATCGATGATCGAATGAGGTCCAGATCCGGTCAGTCCTGATCCAGTCAGGCCCGAGTCCGGATCGGTCAGGTCAAAGATCCAAGGTCGATCAAAGATCCAGTCTGAAATTCGGTCAGGTCAGTCAGATCCGGATCAGAATCGGTCCGGATCCAGTCCGGGATCGGTCCAGATCAAGTCAGATCGGTCCAGATCCAGGTCAGGTCAGATCCAGTTCAAGTCCAAGTCAGATCGGTCCAGATCGGTCAGGATCAGGTTCATTGATCCAGTCAAGATCTAGTCCAGATCGATCCAGGTCCAGATCCAGATCCAGTTCAGATCAGTCGAGTCAGATCCATTCGAAAGTCCAGTCGGATCGGTTCAAAGTCAGTCAAGATCGGTAAAGAGCCAGTCCGATCGATTGATACAGATCCAGTCGAAAACCAGTCCAGATCAGATCCAGTCGATCCAGTCAGAGTCCAGTCAGGTCAATCCAGATCCAGTCCAGTCCAGGTCAAGTCCAGGTCAGTCCAAGTCCAGTCCAAATTGATCGAGTCCAATCAGATCAGTCAGATCAGTCCAGATCCAGTCACGTCAGTCAGGTCGGTCCAAAGATCAGTCAGGTCGAGTCCGATCCAGTCCAAGATCCAGTCCGATCGAGTCGGTCAAGATCCAGTCCAAATACCAGATCCAGATCAGTCCGATCGAGTCGAATCGGGTCCAAATCCAGTCAGGTCCAGTCCAGGGTCCAGTCAGATCTGATTCAGAGATCAGTCCAAATCTGAAATCGAATCGGTCCAAATTCGAAAGTCAGGTCCAGTCCTAAGTCCAGACCAAGGTTCAGTTTGAAGTCAGTTCAGTCAAGATCAATCCAAGTCGAGTCAAAGTCGAGTTCAGATCCTGTCCAGATCCAGTCAGATCGGTCCAGATCCGGTCCAGATCCAGTTCAAGATCAGTCGAGATCAGATCCAGATTGATCGAGTCTAGTCCAGTCCAAGATCGAGTCCGAGTCGAGTTTTCAGATCCAGTCAAGATCCAGATCAAACCAGTCAGAAAGCCAGTCCAAGTCCAGTCGATCCAGATCAATCGAAGAACCAGTTCAGATCCAGATCGGTCAATCCAGATCCAGTTCAGGTTCAGTCAAGATCGATCCAGATCCGATTCAAATCCAGTCCAGAGTCGAAGTCAGGTCAGATCAGTCCAGATCCAGTCAGGTCGATCAAGTCCAGTCGGGTCGATCGATCCAGATCCAGTCAAGTCAGATTCCAGATCGAGTCAAGATCTGATCCAGATCGGTTCGATCCAAGTCAGGTCGGTCCAAAGATCGGTCCGATCCAGTCCAGATCCGGTCCGATCCAGTCAGATCGGTCAGGTCAGTCGATTAGATCCAGTCGAGTCGGTCCAGATCAGTCCAAATCAATCCAAACCAATCCAAACCAATCCAAACCAATCCAAACCAATCCAAATCCAATCCAAATCAACCAAGATCAATCAGATCCAATCCAAATCCAATCCAAAGTCAATCCAAATTCAGTCAGGTCCAATCTAAACCAAACCAAATTCAATTGAGTCCAATCCAATCCAAATCAATCCAAATCTAATCCAACCAACCAGTCCAAACCAATTCAAATCCCATCCAAATACAATCCAAATCCAATCTAAATCCAATCCGAATCCAATCCAAACCCATTGAAATCAAAAACAATACAAGATCCAATTCAAGTTTAATACAACCAACCCAAATTGAAGTCCAATCCAAATCCATTCAAATCTAATTCAAATTAAATCAAATCCAATCCAAATTCAATCTTCACCCAATTCATACCCAATTCAAAAACCATTTCTAATTTCAAAACATACCAAATTCCTCAAAATTCTATCAAATTTAATATAAACCTTATCACCATCAAATCCAAACTAAGCCATTTCAATCCAATCCAAACACTATCCAAACTTTATCCAAAAGAAATCCAAACGCAATCAAAATTTAATCCAAATTCAATCCGAATCCATTCCAAGCTCCAAATGCCAATTCTTATTGCGATTCCCATATTCATTCCCATATTCATTTAAAAATAAATCAATTCCAATGTACTGTTACCTTCGAGTTTGCTTCCAGTTTTCCAAACGCTTATACGGTCTCTGAAACACATCTTCAAATCTAGAAACTTTTTTCAAATGGAAGTTCAGTAAACAAAATATTTGAAACCTAATTCCAAAACCGTTATTTTCATCGAATCTTAAAATATCGATTCAAAATTTTATTTTGCTTCAATCAAACATGTTTCATTTCCGATTCAATTCAAACTTAACCTATTTTATATAATTCTTTTTTCAACTTGTCTTCGCTTTGTTTTTTTTTTTGCTTTTCCGTCGAGTGGCCTAGCGGAGACGCATTTTTATAAACTTTCCATATTTTTTTTCACTTTTTTTGTTTTTATTTTAGCACGATCTTTTTTAGTACTTTAATTTGTCACCCGGCCTACTCCTCTGCCCTTTCGTCAGGGAGCCTACCGGGGACGCTAGCATTTTTCGGTTATTTTTTCTTTGTGCTATCTCTTTTGCACTTTTTTTCGTCTACCAGCCATACTACTCTGCCCTTCTGTCAGGGAGCCTACCGGAGACGCTAGCTTTCATCAAATGCATTCTTTTTTTTGCACTATTTCTTTGTCACCCGGCCTACTCCTCTGCCCTTCCGTCAGGGAGCCTACCGGGGACATTTTCCGTTTATTTTTTTTCGCTTTTCGGCTTTACATTTTTGTTATTCTATTTTGTTTTTTAGTATTTTCCTTTTCTAGCTTACCGTTACTTGACCCCACTATTCACTATTCACATATTTTCATTGAGCACCACAAAAAATCAACAAAAAAACCCAAATTAATCCACCTAGTGGTGACGATGCCTTTCTCAATTAAATCAAGATATACTGAAGGTGGTAACTTCGTTTTTTCTCCAATTCCTATCTACCAAAAATGTTGGCAATTTTTTTTTTCTGTAAAATAAGCATAATACATTATGTTATAATCAAGCTATGACGGTCGTGAAATTTTCTTTTATCCATTTTTGACAGAGACATTATTTCAAGTATTGTTATTTGTAACACATATTGATATATGTAATTGTAACAATTGTAACACATATTGATAAAAACATCATGGGTCTCCAAGGCTTCTATAAAAGGTTCGATTTCGGAGTGAAACGTACACGAACATTTTGAAAATTAAGCCAATAATTCTCAAGGCCGACTAGAATATGACGTCAAATGCATTTAAGATTATTCAACCAACGACACCCCCACCCCCCTTCGCCAAGGTGCGATGCCATTTTCGAACGATTCCTAAATATAAATAGAAGACTAACAAAACCGCATACATAATATAATATGGAAATAAGGAGATGTATAAAACGAAAACTATATTCAAATTTGCCCTTGAAATCACCCAAACTTCACCCAAACTCCACACCACCCATCATACCACACACCACCCAAACCAAACAGCATGTTGACGCATCAATGAAACCCCTCTTTTTCCCCTTCCAATGTATGACACAAAACAAACGCAAACAGCACCATGGCCACGAGCGTAGGGGAAGGGGGGGCAATATGCCCTAGCTAAGCAAAAGCTGCTCTATTGTCATATTTGTAACGCTATTCATGGGTATTTTTACATTATGCATCAGTTAAATTTTAAATAAGATAGCTAGTTGATGCCATTCAAAAATTGTCAAAAATCTCAATCATATTGATAATATTCACATTTCAAAAAAGTGGTGATATTCTGTTTGCTGAAAAAACTCATGAGGCAAAAATGCCTTTTTAGCTGGCAGCTCCCTAGAGAACAAAGTACCACGCGTCAGCGAAATCAGCATTCTAGTATGGATAGTACGTGGAGACGCAAGTACTTTGTAGGTTATTGCCACTAGGGCGTTTTGCCTCGCCAAAATAAAATGTTAGATGTTTCTTCAAAATGTGGAAATTTTCGGTTTTTCCGACCTTTCCATGCACTATTTTGAAACTTTCTTCGCCTATCCTACATAATTTTAGATCTAGTTTTGTTACGGACATCTTAATGACGGTAAATATGAGGGAAACCACAAAAGGCGTTTTGCATCGGGGGGGCGTTTTGGGGCCTCTTCCCCTACGAACCAGCAGTTAATCGTGTCGTTATCGAGTGCAATTTCTGTTGCCAACGATGAAACCACAGATAAATTAAACTTACAACTGTGTTGGTGCGAATGCTCCGATAAAGTATAATGGCAATAAACATCATCGAGTCGGCTCTAAACTTAAAAGCGCGTACGTTGTTCGTCGATTAGTTTTCGTGTTCAACACGTTCCACATTGCAAGCTTTGAAGAGCTTTGCTCGTTGCGTTAGCGTTATCGATATTGCCGTAGCGAGGTTTCTAACCCATCGAGCAAACGTAATTTATATTAGCATGGTAACTGCTCAATGCTCGTAGTCCCGATTACATGGGAAAAAATGGAAAACTGCCTAAACCATTTTCCTTGTCAGCTGCGAACGCATTAATCAATCTTGATGAAATTAAATAGCATGTAATTAGAAGAGTGGCTTTGCAGAATGCAACTTGTTGCGATAAAATCCGTTAAGTCTAAGTACATGAAAATCGTGTGAGTTTTTGAGGTTGAAAAAGTGACCATACAGACACACAAACATACACACACACATACATACACACACAGACATCACCTCGATTCATCAAACTGAGTAGAATGGTATAAGAAACATTACTATCAGATGTTCCTGTAAAAAGTTGGTTTTCAGAGTGAAATGATAGCCTTTCGGTACAACTTTGTTGTACGAGAAAGGCAAAACAGTTCAAAATCCACAGGCTGCATCATTGTCGTGACCCAGACGAGGTTTCTAGACTCATCCGTTCGTCGCAACAATACTCAGCAAACTGATTCGCACTTCGTTTTTTGACACGATCATTCCGAAATGTTTTCGTGATAGATTGAATCAATATGTCTTAAAACCAAGGTAGCTCGCTACACATTAAAAATAAACACACAACAAGAGAGTATACTATAATAAGAAATTTACTGATTGCTAATATCACAATGCAGTAGAGTGGACAACTTTTTTCGATATTTTATAGACCTGATCTTATCTACTACAAGGACCATCTTTAGCGGTGTGCAAGAAGACGGTGTGTGGCGGCGAAAAATGAACCACGATGTCGCCCAACTCTATGGCGAACCCAGTATCCATAAAGTAGCAAAAGTCGGAAGGGTACGATGGGCAGGGCATGCTGCAAGAATGCTGAACAGCAATCCTCGAATGCGTCCCATGATCGCCAAGTCGTTCTATACCTGGCCAGCCCACCTCGCTTGCTGCACTCCACGCCGTCTCGTACCTGCCGAATAGGAGGTAACCATTTTCTGTGTTCGCCTCCGATCCGGCAGGTACGAGACGGCGCGCCGGCGTGAAGTGCAGCGAGCAAAGTGGAACAGAACCAGAACTGACCAGAACAGAACGACTTGGCGAGCGTGGGGCGCATTCGAGGATGGAAAGATGTGGCCTCGAACCGTCTTTTGTGGCAACAATTTGGTGATTCAGTATTATCGGTTTAAATGTATGCAAAATAAATGAACTATTGAATTCTTCTTCAAAAGAACCTACCTAGAAGATCCATGTGGGAAATGGTGAATATTTCTGAAGTAATGACGCTCGTCATTGGAACAATTAATTTTATAAACGCGACTGAACTCAAACCACCATCAATTCCAAATGATGAAGGCAGAATACAGAGATTCGCGAAATCGTAAAATTTTAATCTTTTCGAAAGGAAATTGTTTTTAAAAGATAAAGGAAAGCCCAAGGCTGAACAACCCTGAATGATTGAGTGACTTAGCTTTTCTATAAGATATCAACAAACACCTCAATGACTGGCACATGAAGCAACCAGACAAGGATCAACACGTCGAACTCATATTATCCAACAAGCATGTTATTATTATTATTATTAGCTTTCCTCCAGCTTACCTCCAGCCCTAGGCTGGCTCATTTCTTAACATTAATGCTTTTGAAACAATCTTTTTGACACAGTTGATTGCCTCATCTTGTTTAAAACAGTTCATGCAAATCTGGTAAATATGCGAAACCCTTCAACATTAATTTTTAAGCCTTTTCGCTGATTTTCGAGAACACAGTAACGAAATTTCCATTGTATTGATCTCCAATATAACAACGAGCTCAGATCTAAATTCAAAAGCACATATGTATCTGTGTGAACAGCTATTTTCAAGAATTAAGGTTGTAAAACTTTCGGTCGCCGTAAAAGAAAGCGAAAACAAACAACAACAAATAATTTTTGAATGCAATAAAATCATGATTTAGTTTGTTTTCCTATCCTATTGGACCACTTATGAATTTGATCACAATCGGTAACTGCGCTCAAAATCTATGACGAAAATAGTGTATCAAATAAAAAAAGTTGATGCCTTGGCTAATTACAGAAAGGGCAGTATAACTAGTATGAATCTTTCCCAAGTAACATTTTTAGTTCTATAACGCTCTTGAAGACAATTATTTACTCTACAAGAGTGCCTTAAAACCATTTTAAAACCAAAATGTTACTGGGGTTGTTTGGATTTCTTGTCTGTGTCTCCTGTTCGCGAAGAGGTTTCAGGGCGAGAGGGGCCAATCAGGGGGTGGCGAATTCGATTCTTGGTCCGATCAAAAAAGTTTTCGGGTGGGAGGCATTCTCAATCCCCTGGGCATAGTACATATTGTATATATCCATTGTGTTTGCTATACAAAATACTTATTCATTAAATAACAGGCATATCACGGTGTCTCTATAGAGAAATATTTTTTTTAAATAATCAGTATCTCTGAAACACCCACCACGCTTTCCTCTTTCATATCGTGAGTAAACTAGAATATTTTGGAATTTTTGGTCCAAACTCCATAGAACGATAGCCGATATGAACACTCACCACATTCCCCCTCCCCCACCCCACATGTATGAAAAAATGAACCCCGATAGAACATTTAAAAAAAGAGGAAAACCTATACCTTCGTGTAGTGGGTGTTTTAGAGATACTCATGTTTTTTTTTAAATAAGCCTCTTCGGACAAAGACAGCTTGATAGAAAAGCTTTTAATTGACAACTGTGGAAATACTAAAAGAACAATAAATGAAAAGCAGTTTATGTTCTAGCTGAAATGCAGAATCATTGAATATTGAAGGATATTGATTATTGTCTTTCAACTCGGCTATAAATTCATATGCAGTATACTTTTTATAGTGTCATTGCAATGGAACATTGTCCAATGGATCTAATTACAGCCTACAGCCCTGCTTTGCATAAACATGGAAATATTTAATAAATTTGTTAACATTTTCTCAATTTCCATGTGCCACGCGATCACAGAGCTGCTACGGAATGCCATCTGTATATCAAATGGAAAATGAAGGCGAAAACCCGTACGATTCTGCTTTCGTCTTATTATCTAATCACTTCGCATTGATTATATTCGCATAAAATGCTATCGGGAATAAACGTAGATAGTAAGCAGACAGATTAATTCAGTACAGTTCCAATCGTCACTTTGTGCTGAGCAAACATATAAGCCTAGAAGGCTAACCCTGTTGCACATGTGAGTATATAATGTTTTCGAATTTTCAATATTTTTTTTCAATTATTTTTTAATCAATTATTATTTTAAATCAATTCATATTCAATTTAATCGTTGTCTTTCTAATTGATAATCATTCACATAGTGCACATAGCGCTAGCTTAATATTTAATCTTGTTCATCAATTCCAATTAGTTTCTGCAAATTTTCATTTAATAGGTACTATATTGAATCAATATTTTCTTTACTACAGTATGAAATTATTAAAGTAATACTTAATGATCATTAAATGTATACCATTGCACAAAAACATCTTTTATCGCGAACAAAGGTAGTTTCTTATCACAATCAATAAAGCTCAGCCTGCGAACTTGAAAAAGATTAAACTTATTCGGTTCTGCTCATTCCCAGATTACAATTCCGCGCAATTCGCCATGCCTGATATTCGTCCGCTGTCTCCTGAGCTTGCCCTGAAGGCAAAAGAAGAGCTGAACGAAATTCCAGACCGAATAGAAGAGGATTTAGCAACGCTGCGTACATGGTTGGCCAAGAGCCCTCACATCAAGTCACGCAATGATGATCAATTTCTGCTCATGTTTCTGCGTGGTGCCAAACATAGCATCGAACGAGCCAAGCAAAAGCTTGACTTATACTACACCATTCGAACGGCTCTGCCTGAGCTGATCAGAAATCGTGATCCTTATGACGAGAAAATGGCAGCACTGATGAGACTGGGATCAGCAGTTCCTCTGCCCAATACCGAAACCCCATCTAGTCCTCGCATTTTCCTTATTCGACCAGGTGCTTATGACCCGGCCAAATTCACCATCCAAGATGTGTTCAAGTTTAACTCAATGATGGGAGATATTATGATGAAAAGAAGATGACAACTTAGGCATTGCTGGACAGATGGGAATCCTAGATTTATCCAACACCACGATGGCCCACTTCTTGCAATTCAATCCCACGTTTGTGAAAAAGGCCACAATGTGGTCGCAAGAGGGTTCACCGTTACGTTTGAAAGGATTCCACTACATCAATACACCTTCTGGATTTGAAACTGTTTATAATTTATTCAAATCTTTCATGACAGAGAAAAACCGATCACGGGTAAGTGAAAGCGAATTTTGCATAAAATGAAACCTGTTTAAATTTAAAACCATATTCTTACATGATTGTAGCTGATGGTACATGGTAGTAACATGGAATCCCTGTACCAATATATTCCAAAACGTTTGCTACCATCGGAATACGGTGGTGATGCTGGCCCGATTCAAGATTTAGTTGATAAGTGGGTTGCAAAAATAGAGAGTAACAGTGATTACTTCAAGGAAGATGAACAATACGGAACTGACGAGAAGAAACGGCCAGGAAAACCTAAGAATGCGGATTCGCTTTTCGGCATCGAAGGCTCATTCCGGAAATTGGAAGTAGATTGATTTTGTGAATTATTGTTTGATTGGAATATACTTCATTACTAAATCAGTAACTTTTTTTTCGTAATGAAGAAAACTCCATTTATGGCGACTGGCATGTATCATGTATGAGAGAGAGACATACCCAAACAGACGAAAATATGTAGCATGATTTGAAAACAAAATGAAATATTGACATGATTGATATAAGAGATTGAAAGTTCGACGATAATATCGATATGCTGCATTGCAATATTTTGAGAATACATATCAGATTAGGCCTACTCAAATAAGTGATCAATATCTCAAGCCAGAGCTTGAGATTGTTTTAAGTGAAGCCTTCTTTGTCACCTCACTTCGTAACAAATTCATATTCGGTTTCGCACTGTCAATTTCCGAATGGATATCAGTCAGTGAGTATTTATTTGTATTCCGTAGACTAATAAATTTTTTTTTTTTTTTTTTATTCAATTCGTTTATTTGGTAGGCCCAGTCGTGTATAACACTTTACAGGGCCAATATCAAGTGTTAATAATTTAACAAGATTACATTTAATTACTATTAAAACAAAATCTAATCATGATAAATATCAATATCATCAACAGCAATATTATAGGCAGATGCTATTCTAATTCTGTCCTCCTCTATTATCAGTTTACGCTCGTTCTCGTCGGTTATCCATTCATAGGTTGGAACTCTAAATCTTCTCTTCTCTTTAGGCGAGTCTGCTGGTAGTGTGATGACAATACCGTCCGTATCGTTTTTACAGGAGTTAGCTGCATTATTTGCTGTATCAAAATCCAGTGATTGTTGCCGCTTCTTCCTAGTTTTTCGCTTTCTGTTTAGATTTTTCGCTGTGCTGTGTAGCACAACTGGGTCCATCATCAAGCATACCGTTTGCTGTTGCGGATTCTTTTGTTTGTTCCAGAACAACGCCACCGAGCTTCTGCTGATTTGTATTTCCACTCCGTCGCTCTTGCACCACCGGACACACTTTTTTCAAATGCTTGTCTGATTTGCAAGCGAAACACTTTGCCTTCATACCGTCGTAATTAATTCTACCTTTTCGGTGTTTGAAGAAAACCACCTCAGGGATATCCTGCTCGATATTCATGTAGAGCCCGCGTACACCAGTGAACATGTCAAGCTGGAACTCGGCTGGAAATCGCTCACGCACAGTTCGTGTCACATTTCCGAACTTCGACATCACAGATGAAAGCTCGTGATCTGTCACCTCCGGTGGCAAGTCATATACCCGTACGTAGCGAGTATTTCCTCCCGCCACGGACATGTGCACCATAACCTTCCTGCCATTAGTGTAATGGAAGGGAAGCTGCCTGCAATTATTTTCCAGAGAAAACAACATTGCTTCTTCGGTTTTAAACTGGATAAACACAGACTTTTGATCCGAAATTTTATAAGCGGTCTCCATCAAAGAATGGTCACCGTTCAGCGCTTTAACGAAGCGGACCATGTCAGCTAGAGCTGGCAGGGCAGCATTCTCCGGAAAAGAAATGCCAACGTATTCTTGACCGTCGCTTCACTGCACATTGCGAAATATTACAGTTTACGGCTAAAGTTCCGAAAGCAAGCGCGCGAGTGAGTAAAAACGCCTGTTCACAACAAGGTGTGATCGTCCACTGACTAATAAATTTCTTAAAACACATTTTTGATGATTTAAATAATTACCCACATAGATCTGGTCTCGACATTCAATTGAGAGGCTCGCCAAAATTTAATATAATCATGGAGGATAAAGTTTTTTTCAAGTGCAGTGAACATTATTTACTGAGATTCTTAATTTCTCAGATTCTTAATAACAATCATATGAGAAAGTTAAGAAGACTGAGTAAGTCATTTTATGGTTTGAGTAATCGTATGACGTTTATCTAAATTCAGGCCGAAGTTGTTCCATGAAGATGAGTATTTTACGACCTTTTTAAATGATGGTCTAAATATGTTTGTATTTGATATTGATAGAAGCTTGACACTGTCAAAGGTTCTCAACCTTTTCAGTGGTGGTTCTAGAGTGGTACCTTCAGGCCTTGCTTATTATATATTTTAGTTACTATCTAAGTTATTAACTAACTAAAATATTTTTTTTGCAATTCCTAATCATAATATCTGGTTTACAGTTCGTCTTTGAGTGATAAAACGGCCTACTTTTCCATACCAACGGAATGGATGCTTTAGGGTCTGTCTCAATTGGAGAATTAAACTGAAATTAAACTTAAAAGTGACATTTCAATAATTATCAAATAACCCTGCTCGTAGAGCAAGATTACTTTTGATATCGAATCATTTTGCATCGAGGTCTTATTGGAATTGCTGGGTAACACTGGGTAACACCAGCCATTCTTATGACCGGGTTATTTACTAATTTTCGAACTGTCACTTTTGAGTTTAATTCTACAAATGAGACAGACCTTACTGAACATTATGCAACTCAAATGGGTTGCATAATATTCATTATAACACTCATTTGGGTGCTATAATGAAAAAACCAGGCTGAATAAGCTTGTGTAAGTGTTCAAATAATGTATTCTCTGCGTCGCGCAATAAATTAAATAGTTTGATGGACATGACATCAAAAATGTCCAAAGGAAAGTACATCTATAACTTCATGGCATAGCGAACTATGCAATGTGACACGGTAACATGGACCTGATTGTTCTCTACAGCAACATAATTCATTGGCAAGAATGATCATATGGAGTAAATAAGACTGCACAATTTTCTTCTTTTTCTAAATTTATCAAATTAAAGTCCATTTCTCGTCATTGCAAAAAATAGCGTGTGCAACTCGTTGTAAAACTCGATTTTTTCAACACTCGTAGTATTTATCCAACTCGGCAAGCCTAATAAACGTATAACTCGTGCTGAAAAAATCATCTTGCACAATCTAATATTCCAGCATTGATTTGTAAAATCATGAATCATGATATTTGAGGTGTCCCACGACATATTTTGATTAACTTTGGGAAATGGCCATTCCGTAGGCCTCCTGTTACCGAATTGGATCCAAAAGGCCCAGGGACCTAAAGAATGTTATTTTCAACAATATTTTCATGAAATCGGATTGTGGCCGATGTAATCAGATTGAACCTAAGTAGCCCAGGATCCCGTTAAAATATTAGTATGTAAAATCATTGAGTTCGAGGTGTTACACTGAAAGTACAGCTCCTTCCAAATACAATTTTTAGTTTTAAATCTCAACCATAAATTTCTACTGCAAATCATCAACTCATATTTTCAAACACAATCTCCAGATTGACTGAGAGACGTAAAAAACCTGGGTAATAATCGGAACCAATTTTCAAATAGGATTTCTGAATTCAGTCATAAAATAAAATATCCAACAATTTTGCCTTTCTCTTACAACAAATGTGTACCGAAAGGCTATATGATTGCTCCAAAAAAGAACTTTTTATACAAGGCCCGAAAACCCATAGTGTTGCATACCGATCGACTCAGTTCGACGAACTGAGGTGATGTCTGTATGTGTGTGCACAGCAAAAAATAATTAAATCTACACGACTTGTAAATTAGAAATGATGTAATAATAAATTGATTGAATCGGGAATTTGATTGAAAATTTAGTAGATTTGATAAAAGCTGTAATAATTAATTAATTGAAATTCGAATTCAATTGAAAATTTAGTTTATTTTGGTGCACACAATAAGAGCATCGAAAAACTTATAATTTTAAATTTTATTCCACACGTTTTTATAGCAGAGAGTATTTTTCAACTGCTACTTGAAAAATAAATTAATATACATTGAATTTTCAATTAATATTGATTTAATTTTCAATCGTCGTGTAACAAAAGCAAAAATAAATAGCAGATACCGCAAGTGCAGTTCGGTATTTTTCGCTTAGTGAGATGGTGCTTCATTTTTTTCGTTCCGAAAGGATTATTGTAAGTTTTGCATAGCTCGTTAGGAGGATGTGGCGAAATTTGTCAATTTCCCAAAGTGTTTTAAATGTGCAATTCTCGAGTGTAGATTTTAATCGTATACGGTCCTAACGTTTTGAGTCATTTAAGAGGCATCTGCGTTAGCAACACTTCAATTCAGTCTATCCATATTTTTCGCTGTTTGATTTTGTCTTGCGATTGTTGGATCAAAGTGTTCGATATTTCGATGGCAGAACATACTTTGCATACGCACTTGGATTCCGGACAGCAAGTATTCTTCCTGCGTTGTTGAACTTTGAAGAAATGAGAGGCTGATACTAATGATATTATTAGAACATGTATCGCGTAATTGAATAAATAAATAAATGAATTCATGAAACTCATCATTTTATTTAAATAATACTATCACACATTTTTCGCATATATTTTTTCGCACAAATTTTTCGCATATATTTAGTGTTCTATTTTTCCATACATAATTGAGTTTCAAAAATGTAGCCTAGACTGTTCATTTGAGTCAATAAAATTTTTGTGTTAAAAATCCCAAATTAACAAAAAAACCTAAACGAAATGTAAAATTACATCATCCTTTAAATTTACACGATCGTGTAAAATTAAACGAGTCGAAAGATTCAATTAATACTACATGTCATGTAAATTCGCATTTTCAATCCGTGTAAATTTAACATCTAACTCATTTTTGCGTTTATTTTCATGCTCCAAATATGTGCATGAAAATAAATGTAAATTTACACAAAAATTAATACTGTGTGTGTATATGTGAACAAATTTTGTTGACACCCTTTCTGGAATTTAGCATTATCCGATTTACTCGCAACAAGTTGCATTCGACGGGGAATGCGGTCCCATTGTTTGCCCAATCGGACATTGCATTTCGGAATTATTGAAAAATCATTGTATTTTCCCAATGGCAATGCATTTCAATCGATGCAAAAAATATGTAAAATAATCGAAAAAATGTGATCCTAAAGAGCTTTTCCTACCTTTCTAATGTGATTTTTTCAATATATTTTATAGTGCACGAGAAAGGCATCATCACTGCTAGGTGGATTAATCTGGGTGTTTTGGGACGTTTTCACGTGCCGTTTTTTATTTATTTATTTTTGGGCGTGGAACCACTGCGTCCATTGAGTTGAACTTTTGTGGTATACCCCTGATTACTATTAACTATTCGCATCTTGTAGTATGACAGGGCCCTCCTTAGCCGTGCGGTAAGATGCGCAGCTACAAAGCAAGACCATGCTAAGTGGCTGGGTTCGATTCCCGCTGCCGGTCTAGGCAATTTTCGGATTGGAAGTTATTTCGACTTCCCTGGGCATAAAAGTATCATCGTCCTCATGATATACGAATGCAAAAATTGTAACCTGGCTTAGAAAAACCTCTCAGTTAATAACTGTAGAAATACTTAATGAACACTAAGCTGCGAGGCGGCTATGTCCCAGTGTGGGGATGTAATGCCAATAAGAAGAAGAAGAAGAAGAAGAAGGTTGACCACCATTTAACAACTGAACAGCCTAAGACGCGTCTTAGGTTTAGAAGTATTCAAACATTGAAAACCCTAAATTCAAGCAATAGTTTTTGACTAAAATAAAGACTCCTCCTAAACAATAAGATTTTTTCCACGAAATAATTAGGAAATTTTCAATAAAGAAATCAGGGTATGAGCAATAAACAAATATAAAGTTTCCACAAAAAAGCTAAATTTCCACAAACAATCGAGAATCTTCCACAATACAAAAATAAATTAGCCCTTTTAAAAGCAAAGTTTTCAATTATAAAAGAAGAATTTTCCATAAAGAAAATCAAAATGTTCCAAGGAAAAAAATACAATTTCTCTATAAATAAATCAATATTAGCAATTAACAATTACAAAATTTTCCACGAAATAAGTGTTTTTTCCACAAAAAAATTAAAAACTTTCCATAAAAAACGCAAAAAATGAATAAAATCTGGGTAGGATTTTCTTTTCCTTTCCATGATTGTTGTCAAAGATAAAGCGAGATGCATCAAACCCACCGGGGTTGTACAGTACAATTCACGCACAGAAATATATTGTAGTAACAACAATATTTCAGATTGAATTCAACAATAAATATTGTTAACTCAGGGCTAACAATATTTGTCGTTTGAGTCAATCCATAATATTGTTGTTTCTGTAATCAAACCGTTTCATGATTTGAGTTGCATTATCGTAGAATCAACAATATTATTGTTGAAACAAATAAGTGCATTATAGTTTCAATGATATAAACATATCAATTCAACAATATGATATTGTTGAAATCTTGGTTGAAATAATAATAATTACTTTTATTTATTTATGCTTAATATTTTTTCCGATTTTTTTTTTCGCTTCTAGATGAAAATGAATAAAAACAAATGAATGTACTATGGTTGATATTTTATTTATTTTTTCATCACCCAATTATTCACATAATTACTTATTGTTAATAAAAAATCTCCTTCCAATGGCAATGCTAATTGAGAGCAAGCTCTGAAAATGAAATATAAGATTGAGAATTAGTTATCGTTTGATGAAAATTACACACATTTTACCTGATTTTCCCATGTTTGTTGCTAAATTTGTTGAAGGTGGAACCAAGCAAACCATGCTAACGATGAAAGATTGACCAGCGCCCGCCATTCTGCTGTTCTGCGAATTAGAAAACAATATAGTTTTTAGGCGATTTAATTTAATGTTATCATACAAACCTATAGTGATATGTTTTAATCGATAACGAGCCGGAATACTCCAGAAATGAGAGGTATCACCTAGTTCAACAAAATACATTTTTAAATTTTTATGATCGAGTTTTACACATAAAAAAGAACACACCGCTTGACATTTAAGCATATTTGGAACAAAAAGAAATATTGTTAAAATAAAAATATTTATTGTTATTCCAACTAGGTATTCCAGTAGAAACAACAACAAAATCTTTTTGAATCAACAGTTAAACGATTGTTGAAATCAACCATATTTATCTTTAGTTTAATCATACACAATTTCGCTGCGTGAATAACTCAAATTTTGAGTAAATTCAATGTACTCAATTTTGAGTAAATTAAGGTCAATTAAGGTCTGCTTTCAGTTAGCATAGCATAGCATAGTTACGGTGTACTTCGTAGATTGGACACTAGTGATACTCATGTTTTTCTTTTGAAATTCTTATTCAGATTGCTATCAGAAATCAAGATGGGTGTGGTCCTTGATTTCAATCTAGGATAAAAATCACAAAAGCATGAGGATTACTACTCCTGGCCACGCCCATCTTCACCGTAACTTGGGAGAGGAAGGAAGTGTTGATGTGGTACTTACTTAACGAGAGGCCCCCGACTCAGCGACACCCTCATAAGTACCACGGAGTTGGATATTGGGGAAGGTATTCGTTGGGTCAGGATTTGCCTGTAGCTGACAATGTGACCGTGGTAGATCTTACACCGTAACACACCACGCAAAGGTGTCTACCCAGCGTTACGGGGGACGGTAGTTTCTGCTTTCAGTTCGCAGCAAAAACACAGATGCCATAGCTTCAACGGACTCCGTACCGTTGTTAACGGATAATGACTGGATATATAGATAGTAGGGTAACGGTACCAATAGTGGAGGTATTAGTAGATCCACAAAAGAAAATATTTTTTTAAAATTGATAATTATGGGAAATTGACAGCTTCAAAATCTCAGCCAATTAATAAACTAATAAATTTGTTAACAAAAATGAGATTGATGTCATTTAACATCAACAACTACCAAATATTGCTTGCACCACTAATGGGTACACTGTTCCTTTAGTGGCGGTAAAATTTAATTTTGGTTCCCATAGTGGTGCTATCCATTGATTTCTTATGAGACTCGCCACTATTGGTACAGTTGCACCACTATAGGTGCAAGGGAGTCAATTTTATTAAGGAAAATCATTGTTTTCAATAGTTTTTCAAGTGAAATCTTAGGATAAGTTGCATTTAACAGGTTATTTAAAGCACGGCGCATCAACTGAAACCATCGTAAAGTCTATAATTATTATTGGTGCTACCTCCACTAAGGGTACAGTTACCCTATATCATACTGGACGGTAAATCTGGAAGTATTTGCGGGAGCAGTAGGTTCAAAAAACTACTAGCCCAATAAGCCTGAACCACAGATAACAGATAATGAGGCTGGCCGATACATGTGAAAACATCCGCGTTTGGCAGTCGATTGGAGATCATTGTTATGACAAACGCATGCCAAATGCGTCTGTAAAATGTATTCGCTGCGTCCGTTTGTACTTCCGCAATCAGAGTAGATGGCAGTAGTGGGCCAACGTATATCAATTGAAAAGTTTACACAGGATTTTCAATAAAATTTGTTCTAGCCTAAATATATGTTATCTGTGCCTGAACTCAGTCTGGCGAGGCAATTGATACGATTTGGGACCTCGGGAGTGACGCTTAGTCCCAGAAGGAGAACAGCCTAGCCCCAAACTGCTGGTCTAAATCCAACGGCAGCCTCCGGGGTGGGCACACAAGGCCTTTTTAGTCTGCCTTGTCCCAACGCGTATCCTCAGGGTCGTATATATTTACGGATTGGTCTTTGGGAGGAATCTGCTTCCCTAACTTACCTTAAACACTCAGTAGAACTTAAAACAAGAACAATACAAATTTTGAACAATAAGTTTATTTATGAACGATGATTGAACTTAGCTGTCGTTGTGGTCATGATCAACGTTGGTCGACATTACATGTGGTTTTCTCGGGACTTCACGGTGGTGGGGAGCGACTGGCTGGTGGCGTTTTGGCTACGGGTGGTGGGTACACACCAAAAAATTATTAATGTTACAGGTGATGTGATTGAAAAAACTGACACAATAACACAAGACGTAATATGAATTGAGATGTATCTTTCAGTCAATTTGGATGCACACGAAAGTTTCAGTCCAATCGCCACAGTTTCAATGAAAAACAAACTGAAATTTACATCCATCGAACCCAAAGCACAGCAACCGGTGCGATGAACGTATGAAATGACAACACACGCACCCAACACCCAAGCAACCGACGGGTTGATGCAATGAACATAGCATACACGGAAGAATGTAGAACTTGGTTCACTTTGATCTCTGCTTCCTCATGAAGCGGTGATGGCTGGGTGGTAACGTGAGTGGTGCTCACGCGGCGAACCAATGTTCGATTCCCGTCTGGTACTTTATCATTTTTGTTTCAATAATACAGCCGTGTAAATTTAAAAGTGAATCTAGTTTCACATTTATCATGACACAGTTTCACATCAATAATGATGCTCGTGGGTGTCGGTCTCGAAGCATCTAAAATTACATGGCTTTTTCGAAGTGTGTAGCTTGCTTTTCACTCGATCCTTAAACACGGGACCGGTTTACTGGGTGACACTAGGCCTGTATTAACGATTGGCCATCGAATGTTCCGCGGATCCGGGGAGTGGTACCGAGCGCGCACTTTCTCTTGTGGTCAGGAATCCAAGCGAGTACCGACACTTTCACTTGGCAGGTTACAGTCTTGGCGAATCGTCACTAGGACCTCCGAATACCGGAAGGAACCTAACCTGCCACTTCTGACCAACACACAAACACTGCAGTCTATTGCACCACACTCGCTTAGTTCTTTGTACGATGATGAACTAAGTCGACCTAACGCGGCCAGCACTAGCTTTTGGGCGTGTCATACACTGGCCGTTGCGGTGCGGTCAAATAAAGTGCCGTACAGAATAAACTTAAGTCCAAATATCTACCGTGACGATGTAGCTGTACACTTTGGACGAATAATGGTTACCACACTGGCCAACCACGCGGAACTACAGATACGCAAATGGACGGGCGTAAACGGAACGGTCACCAAACGTCACTCCTCCGGATCGGATTTCAAACTTCTCTCCCCAAGGCTTTCTTCTAGCTTATTTATACCCAGCCCCGCCATCGCATTTTGATGTTGGTTTCTTCGCTCAACCGCCATACCAAATAATTATCGCCGGTTGGCGGTTCTTTTGGGACTGCAACCCGCATAGCACAAACATTTTAGTACAATATTTACATATGGCTGACCAGACGAACATTTAAATTTAAATCTTAACGAAAGAAAACAAGAACATAATATATACATTTTATTTGAACATTAATCTACAAAACTCAACTTCTACGTCAGCCAAGGGCTATTTAATATACAATAAACGTTCACTCAAACATGAAAACACGGAGCCTGAACATTTATTATACATTTAGACATTTACTTACAATATGACATAAAAAAAATACAATCTTCTTAGTGAGCCGAATTGACCAAGTGTTTAAGGCAGTAAATTGTAACCTGGGAAAGTGACTGGTTACACAATCCAGTAATTATTACCGAGATACTGTGATTCCAATGGAGCTAATAATAACCGACACCCTGTAGCGACAGAGTAGAATGCGGGGTTGGTTCCATAGTGATCGGGAGAGAAAATAAAGTAAGTTATTTGGTCATAGCCGATAAGTGACCAAATTTACAGCTACTACATCCAGAACTACACTGTATGAATGAAGGGCAATGTTTGCAAATACAGCCTAGTCAGCAAAAGAACGATACGCCTGATGACATGAAGGATGGGTTCTATGAGAATGAGAGCCTTGATAACGCCCACACAGAGTGCCCAAAATACGATGTATAGATAGTCATCGAAGACGCAAACACGTAAATCGGTAGATAAAGTTTTTTTCCGTCCTGTCATTCCATTACCAATGATAATGGTTAGCGGCGTGTGACCTTCTGCTGCACTGCTCAACAGCGATACGTACAGTGTTGTAGAGTAAAACGACCAATATTGTACCCCCAATCAATTATGGCCCTCAAGACATAGTTCCATGTTCTTGTCTTCTTCTTCTTTAGCTTCTTCTTGATCAATGGCGCTACATTCCAACTGAAATTTGACCTGCTGTTCAAGTTAGTATTCTATCCGCAATTATGAATTGAAAGCATGTCGAAGCCAGTCGAAGCATGAGTATTGAGTATAGATCTTGAGGGATGGGGACAAAAGGTTGAAAGACAAAAGGTCGAAAGGACAAGAGATCGAAAAGGACAAAACGTCGAACGGGACAAAAGGTCGAAAGAGACAAAAGGTCGCAAAGAGGAAAAGGTCGCAAAGAGGAAAAAGTTCGAAAGGGACAAAAGGTCTAAATAGACAAGAAACTGAAACTGAAATCAATCTTGCACAATACAGGTTTTATTCATTTCTTAAATCAACCATCTCTTTTATCTCTCACAAAACTATGTAGATGTTCATAATATTGTTTTATAGTAATTACTCCTTTTTTGAAAGTTGCTCATTCTTCATCTTTGTTCAACTTGTTCTTGATCTAACTTTTGTCCCTTTCGACATTTTGTCTTTCGACCTTTTGTCATAGATTCGTATCTTCAGTCGAGAATGTTTCCAATCCCAAAACAACCTAGACCGGACCGAAAATCTAACTCGCCATCTCCAGAATGGCAATCCCAAGCCTTTGCACGCAAAGCTAGAAGGAGACCCATATGATATATCCCATATGATATATGGACCAAAAGGATTTTTGAAAATTATTCAATATTTTTTTCAGCATAACGTCGACACATATATTTTCAAAAAATAATGTCTCCTCCCTCCCTTCGGATTTTTTGTTGAAAAAAAGTTTGAGGGCGCAACAATAATAATATTCAAAACATTCCTCACAAATTCATTTCTTTCATTTTAATATTTAATTTTTAACCCCCCCCCCCCCCCCCCCCTTCTTCTCCACCCTGACCTTTGGAGACCAGTAGACCATAACTTTTGTTAACTATTAGCGACGAACTTATTTTTAACTCGATTCTATGAAAGTTCGCTAATCTTAGTGGAACGTGGAGCAAGTGGAAATGTGTATGAGTTTTGCAACGAGTTGCAAACGCTATTTTTTTTTTTTTGCAATGACGAAAAATGGGCTTTAGCATGATAAATCTGTACCAGCATTGTACAGTCTAGTTTACTTCACATACAGGGTGGCAACTCCAAGATTATACACTTGAAATATTTAATAAAATTTGAATAAGAACACCTTTCTCTTAAATTTTCAAATTGTAAATCAGTTGGATTATCAAATTTTTGAAATATTGAATGGTTATTTCAAATGACAAACAGATTCACGCTTCGCTAGTCGTCAATTCCGATGTTCAACTCGATTTAGTACACACAAAAGAGTTCATAAGCTGTAATCCATCGAGCTGCTCGATGTCATGTAGCACACCTCACATTCCAAGAAAAATGTAGTTATGGGAAATAATCTCTTCTGGTGGGTAGCTGCCTACAATTTTTGTCTTATCAGAAGGCATCATCGTTTCATACGTCATATCTGGAGCGAGCGATACCAAGTCTCACTCACGAGACATACTATCTACTAGCACTCAGTTGATCCACAACCGCCTGTGAGAACATTTGCGAGGTGTCGTCCGGTGTAGGTGAGTAGAAATGATGATTCATTTTATGTTTCGTCTATAGTGAAGGTAGTTTTATATTTTCGTACAGAATATTTCACTACTAGGAATTGGAATTGGAAATTCTCTTTCTGGACGGCCAAAAAAATCTACGAGTTATTTTTTTTATATACCTTTTTTATACCTTTAGAACCAAAAAGGGGAATTTCTCATATTTCTATGGTACGCTCCTATATTCATCTTATCCTTGAGCATAAGAATGAAGTACTAATTCCACAGATTCTTTTTGCAAGCGTGCGTTGAAACACTTGAATGACGAATAAAGTTCATTTGTTTATGACAGGTTTTAGGTAGGAATTATGAGACTTTTGGAATATATAACTGGAAAAGTATAAAGTACATATTTTTCAGTGAAAAAAATTATAAAAATTATGAACAGATTTTCGAAATTTAGTTCAGAAGAAAAATAACACAATGTACTGAACTATGCAAAAAATGCTGAATCATCATGCGAAAATATAAACTCTTATCTTGACAGAGTGATAAGCACTTAGAGGGGTTTATCAACGGTTTGATCATGAACCTATACATGTAGTGCTGGCAGTTGAATAAAAACGACGAAAAACCATCAAATCGATTATAACAACCATTTGTATTGCGTGTGGTTCCAGATTACCTCGAAATTTGGCTGATTGGCAGCGCTATGGTTCACATTCGACCGCTATCGAGCTCGCTCAGTAAAAAGGCTCAAAATGAACTGAATGAGGTACCGGAACGAATTCACGAAGATCTGAAAATTCTCCGCCAATGGATTGCCCAAAGCCCCCATCTGCGACCGCGTGTTGACGATCAATTTCTAGTGGCTTTTCTTCGAGGGTGTAAATATAGTTTGGAGCGAACCAAAGCAAAACTGGATTTGTATTACACAGTTCGGACAGTGTGCCCTGAATTGATCAGAACGCGAGATCCGGAAAACGTGAGAACAAGGGCAATCATTCGCCTTGGTGTTGGGTTGCCTCTGCCACACACGGCAACCCCCGATTCGCCAAGAATCGTTCTAGTTCGACCAGCTGCCTATAATACATCCCAGTTTAGTATAGAGGAGGTGATTCGAGTGAGCACCATGACCCACGACATAATGCTGATTGAGGATGACAACTTCGTGATTGCCGGACAGGTTAGTTCAGACTCACCAAATGAAAAATTTAAGTCATATTTTTATGTGGAATTTAAATATTTTAGATTGGCATCTTGGATCTTGCGAATGTTACAGTGGATCACTTTCTCCAGTTCTCTCCTACATTCGTAAAGAAAATGACTATGATGAGTCAGGAAGCGTCCCCTTTGAGGCAAAAAGGATTTCACTATATCAACACTCCGTGTGGGTTCGAGGTGGTCTTCAATATGTTCAAAGGTTTTATGTCTGAGAAAAACCAGTCAAGAGTAAGTTACTAACGTTTCACTTATTTTAGATTTATAATTGTTTTTATAAAGTTCACAGAACTATTCCATTCAATTCTACTAGGACTAATTATTTTGTTGTGTATTAGCATAACATGTATTAGAGTTTGAAAAAACTCTTATCATTTTTTGAAAAATGTTTGTTTATATAAGACTACGTAGGATTCAGGTAGGAGAGTCCTCTTCCAGGCATCGGTTTTCATTCATCTGTGAGATTCGCTTAACGTTTTTAAGAATTTCTAAGACCAAATCTCCACACTAACGAAAGAGTGCAAGAAATTAGTATTTAGCCTTTAATTGCTGGTTGCGTATATAGTCACTTTACTTGTCTGGCGGATGCCAATCGATTAATATGGCACGACATCCATTGCGGAAAAATGTTCAAAGCGCCTTAACACTCTTGGATTCTTTTGAACATTCAATGGAGCCAAAATCACTATAAAAACATAACTAACAATATTTGCTACAGTTTTCCGTATGTTGGTTTCCTTTTTTTCACATGTATGAAAACTGCAAACATTTTTAAAAATCACTTATTTTGTATTCGATTTGATTCCAATACCTTCAAGCAGGGATAGGAAACATCAAATTTTCAAATAATCGAGAATGAACAACACTCTCAGAATAATTTTGTGTTTATCAGCAATTGATTCCATAAAATGGAAAAAATGCCGATGACAACTCGCCAATTTTTTACACCTGAGAAGTCATCAAATGATAATTCCAATCATTATCGTATGACAATGATTTAGCAGAACCCTGCTTTTAATTATTTTCATCCATTTTATGACGTCATTCTCGATTGAATCCTAAAAATAAATGCCACCATTCTAGCCCACAGCTAGTAATGATAAGATTCAAATTTGACTGTGATTTCATAACCAACATAAGTTACTAATAAAAATTAAAAACATATTGAGTTTTACAAATAAATAGTTAAAATTATACCTACGACAAGTTAAATTGAATCTGTGAGAAGCAAAATCAATACATTCAACAAATAAACTAGAAGGACGTAACGGACGTCAAGACCGAGCGCAACGCTTATGTTCTGAGAGTTTTTCAAAAAATTTAGCTAATTTGGATAAAACATACTTAGAATAAACCGTTTCAAGATTGCATTAAAATTTAGCATAAGAAATTTAAATTCTCCATTGTAATTTGTAAACGCTTTTGATCATCTTGATTGGTCGTTTCAATGATTAGTAATCGAGTTAAAAGACAAGCCTGCCGGAATCCAAAACTAAATGCACTTGCGTTTTGAAGGGCACATAATTCAAAACGGAGGCGACGCACAACTGTCATTTTTTGCTATCTATACGCGAATAAGTATACGTACAGGCTATAGGATCACTCCAAAACCGAACTTCCGATAGGAGGCTCGAAGACCCATAGTGACCCAATCGACTCAGCTCGACGAATTGAGGTGATGTCTGTATGTATGTGTGTATACGTAAACAAAAAATGTGAGACAAACTTTTTTGTACTTAGCATTACATATCCGATTTTCTCGCAACAAGTTGCATTCGACGCAGATTGTGGCCTAGTTAGGCCCTATTGAACATTGTTTTTTCTCAATTTTTCTCAAGGGTCCGCACTTGGAAAAAAAAATTCAAAATAATAAAAAATTGTTTTCAAAAACTGCTGCAATGCATTTTTAATGAATGCAAATAAATGTGAATTGATGTAAATATCTAAATCCTTTCCCCTAAAGTGCCTCTCTTATGTCTTTTCTTGTTGCATTTTACAATACACGAGAAAGGCACTATCACCGCAAGGTGGATTATTCCGGGTTTTTATTTCACGCATGCTCATGCTCAGCCAATGCAGTTTTTATCCTAATCAGCTCAAATTTTCGGAGAACACTCAGAACATGAGAATGGTTTTCAATGAGTGTAGTGGAGTGAAATCGATTTTTTCCAACCATCCTAATACATACGCCAGAATGGTAATAACAATAATTTTCCGCTTTTTTTCATGTAGGGGAAAAGTGGGTGAAACCGACACCCTTGGCAACTTTATTATTATTATTTATTCAGACTAAGGCCGAAGTGGCCTGTGCGGTATATAAGAGTCTTCTCCATTCGACTCGGTCCATGGCTACACGACGCCAACCACGCAGTCTACGAAGGGTCAGCAAGTCATCTTCCACCTGATCGATCCACCTTGCCCGCTGCGCACCTCGCCTTCTTGTGCCCGTCGGGTCGTTGTCGAGAACCATTTTCACCGGGTTACTGTCCGACATTCTGGCTACGTGCCCGGCCCACCGCAATCGTCCGATTATCGCGATGTGAACGATGAATGGTTCTCCCTGCAGCTCATGCAACTAGTGGTTCATTCGCCTCCTCCACGTACCGTCCGCCATCTGCACCCCACCATAGATGGTACGCTGCGCTTTCCTTTCGAAAACTTCGAGTGCGCGTTGGTCCTCTACGAGCATCGTCTAGGTCTCGTGTTCGTAGAGGACTACCGGTCTAATGAGCGTTTTGTAGATTGTCAGTTTGGTATGGCGACGAACTCTATTCGATCGGAGCGTCTTGCTGAGTTCGATGTACGTACGATTTCCAGCCACTATGCTGCCATTCTACGCATGCTTGTACCAAATTCAAAAAAACGACAAATGAGAAAATGGCATTTGAAATTGAACCCTAATTTTCATTGCTGACGTATAACCGAAATGAAATATAAGATTATTACATCACCGAACCATTCAGAGGACTTAATTCCATTGAAATCATTCTTATTTTCTCCCCACAAATAGAATTTGCGACAACGATCATGAAAATAGTTTGGCGGTACAGTTATGCCGAGAAATAGATCACTTGTTTTGTGGTTTCTACGCATATCAGCCCCGTTGACATATGTCTCCACATGCTTTATCTATGGAAGTATATCATCCAGGTGGTTGAAGAGATTATGTCGCTTAGAATGAGTATTGTTCAAATTTCCCTCTATCAAAATAGACAAAGTCAAAGTCCACAAAAACTAACATGGGACAATTATGCGTAGAAGGGCAGTATGCGTCTCCGAATTTCTTTGCTGGTATCATTTTCGGCAGTCACCAGTGAGCCCAAGAACAGAAATTCTTCTACCACCTCGATTTCGTCACCACCGATGCAAACTCGCGGTGGGTGGCTCACATTGTCTTCTCTTGAACCTCTTTCTATCATGTACTTCGTCTTCGACGTGTTGATGACTAGTCCGATCCGCTTAGCTTCCCTCTTCAGTCTGATGTAGGCTTCCTCCATCCCCTCAAAGTTACGTGCAATGATATCTATGTCGTAGGCGAAGTAAAATAGCTGGACGGACTTATTGAAAATTGTACCACTCGTGTTCATCCCTGCCCCACAGAGAACAGACATTCATTCATTTATTTAGTCTACATCTATACAGATAGCACTGAATCAACAATTTGACGCCACAATACACGGTTCGAGGCCGCATCTCTCCATCCTCAAATACGCCCCACGCTCGCCAAGTCGTTCTGCACCTGGTCTGCCCATCTCGCTCGCTGCGCTCCACGCCGTCTCGTACCTGCCGGATCGGAAGCGAACACCATCTTTGCAGGGTTGCTGTCCGGCATTCTTGCAACATGCCCTGCCCATCGTACCCTTCCGGCTTTAGCTACCTTCTGGATACTGGGTTCACCGTAGAGCTGGGCGGGCTCATGGTACATTCTTCGCCGCCACACACCGTCTTCTTGTACACCGCCAAAGATGGTCCTAAGCACCCGTCTCTCGAATACTCCGAGTGCTTGCAAGTCCTCCTCGAGCATTGTCCATGTTTCATGTCCGTAGAGGACTACCGGTCTTATTAACGTCTTGTACATGACACATTTGGTGCGGTGGCGAATCTTTTTCGACCGCAGTTTCTTCTGGAGCCCGTAGTAGGCCCGACTTCCACAGATGATGCACCTTCGTATTTCACGACTAACGTTGTTGTCAGCCGTTAGCAAGGATCCGAGGTAGACGAATTCCTCGACCACCTCGAAGGTATCCCCGTCTATCGTAACACTGCTTCCCAGGCGGACCCTGTCGCGCTCGGTTCCACCCACAAGCATGTACTTTGTCTTTGACGCATTCACCACCAGTCCAACTTTTGTTGCTTCACGTTTCAGGCGGGTGTACAGTTCTGCCACCTTTGCAAATGTTCGGCCGACAATGTCCATGTCATCCGCGAAGCAAATAAATTGACTGGATCTGTTGAAAATCGTACCCGAACGAGCTGGAGTGTTCGCCCGAGATCTTCACACAGTTTTGCACACCATCCACCGTTGCTTTGATCAGTCTGGTAAGCTTTCCAGGGAAGCTGTTCTCGTCCATAATTTTCCATAGCTCTACGCGGTCTATACTGTCGTATGACGCCTTGAAATCAACGAACAGATGGTGCGTTGGGACCTGGTATTCACGGCATTTTTGAAGGATTTGCCGTACAGTAAAGATCTGGTCCGTTGTCGAGCGGCCGTCAACGAAGCTGGCTTGATAACTTCCCACGAACTCGTTCACTAATGGTGACAGACGACGGAAGATGATCTGGGATATCACTTTGTAGGCGGCATTAAGGATGGTGATCGCTCGAAAGTTCTCACACTCCAGTTTGTCGCCTTTCTTGTAGATGGGGCATATAACCCCTTCCTTCCACTCCTCCGGTAGCTGTTCGGTTTCCCCGATTCTGACTATCAGTTTGTGCAGGCAAGTGGCCAGCTTTTCCGGGCCCATCTTGATGAGCTCAGCTCCGATACCATCCTTACCAGCTGCTTTATTGGTCTTTAGCTGTTGAATGGCATCCTTAACTTCCCTCAAGGTGGGGGCTGGTTGGCTTCCATCGTCCGCTGAACTGACGTAGTCATCTCCTCCGCTGCCTTGACTTTCATTGCCTATACTCTCAGCGCCATTCAGATGTTCCTCGTAGTGCTGCTTCCACCTTTCGATCACCACACGTTCGTCCGTCAAGATGCTCCCATCCTTATCCCGGCACATTTCGGCTCGCGGCACGAAGCCTTTGCGGGATGCGTTGAGCTTCTGATAGAACTTGCGTGTATCTTGAGAACGGCACAGCTGTTCCATCTCCTCGCACTCCGCTTCTTCCAGGCGGCTTTTCTTCTCCTGAAAAAGGCGGGTCTGCTGTCTCCGCTTCCGTCTATAACGTTCCACGTTCTGCCGGGTACCTTGCTGCAGCGCGACCGCCCGCGCTGCGTCCTTCTCCTCCAGAATCTGTCTGCACTCTTCGTCGAACCAATCGTTCCGTCGACTTCGACCCATATACCTGACGTTGTTCTCCGCTGCGTCGTTAATGGCTGCTTTAACTGTATTCCAGCAGTCCTCAAGAGGGGCCCCATCGAGCTCACCTTCTTCCGGCAACACTGCCTCAAAATGTTGCGCGTATGCAGAGGCGACATCAGGTTGCTTCAGTCGCTCTAGGTCGTACCGCGGCGGTCGTCGGTACCGAACATTGTTGATGACGGATAGTTTTGGGCGCAGTTTAACCATCACCAGATAGTGGTCAGAGTCGATGTTAGCGCCACGATATGTCCTGACGTCGATAATGTCGGAGAAGTGCCGTCCATCAATCAGAACGTGGTCGATTTGTGATTCTGTCTGCAGTGGCGATCTCCAGGTGTACCGATACGGGAGGCTGTGTTGGAAGTAGGTGCTGCGAATGGCCATATTCTTGGAGGCGGCGAAATCAATTAGTCGTAGGCCGTTTTCGTTCGTCAGCCGGTGAACGCTGAACTTTCCAATAGTCGGTCTAAACTCCTCCTCTTGGCCAACCTGAGCGTTCAAATCACCTATGATGATTTTGACGTCGTGGCTTGGGCAGCTGTCGTACTCACGTTCCAGCTGCGCGTAGAATGCGTCCTTATCATCATCAGTGCTTCCGGAGTGTGGGCTATGGACGTTGATTATGCTGAAGTTGAAGAACCGGCCTTTGATCCTCAACCTGCACATTCTCTCGTTGATCGGCCACCACCCGATCACGCGCCTTTGCATGTCGCCCATCACTATGAAAGCTGTTCCCAGCTCGTGTGTGTTGCCGCAGCTCTGGTAGATGGTATGATTACCTCTAAACGTTCGCACCATTGATCCCTTCCAACAAACCTCCTGCAGCGCTACGATGCCGAATCCACGGTCCTTGAGCACATCGGCGAGTATGCGTGTGCTCCCGATGAAGTTGAGAGATTTGCAGTTCCACGAACCGAGTTTCCAATCGCTAGTCCCTTTTCGTCGCAGTGGTCTTCGCCGATGGTTCCGGTCCGTACTCTCTTGTTGATTGTTCGTTGCTTATGATTTTTAAAGGCTGGCTTGCAGGGCCTGACACCAAACCCCTAAATTTCCGGAGGACCATTCCTCCTTATTTCCGGTGGACCATGGTGCACAGTTTCATTTTAGAGTTCTTAGCTGGCACCGGACGATGATCAGCCGCCCCTAACATGGAGAACAGACGCTGTTGTGAGCCGATCCTGACATGGAGAACAGACGCTCAGTAAGATTTGCACCTCCGGAGAGGAGCAAACCCCCTTTCCCTGTCAGCATACGACCATAGTTCCCACCGGGGTTGGTTACCCGATCTTCCCTAAGGTTGCTCGTATCCCGGCCAGCACCACGGGGAGGTAGGGATAGGAGTTGCTGGGTAAGAGGCTAAGGACCGCGAGATGGGGTCTATTTTATTCCTTCAGGTACGCGAAGTACCAATGGTACGCTTTACCCAGCATTTGCCGTGCCGAACAGACATTGAGGCTCGAACACAATTTCGAGCAAAACATGTGCAAAAAAATCAAACCGAACCTCAACGCCATCGACGTCGACATTGCAACTCACAAACTCTGTTTCACATAACGATGGCGCTGGTGTACTCTTGTATGCAAAACGACACTAGCGCACAGCGGCATTTTTTGCTGATGCTAGCGCTGATTTTGCACGGTATAACGGCGACATTCCAAAGTTATTTCAAAATGAACAGTAAAAAGTCATCACAACATAGCGAGTGCAACTTCAACGTCTGTTCTCTGTGCCTGCCCTTCGTATTACCTCTTCCAATGCGATGTTCAATAGCAGACACGAAAGGTCATCACCTTGCCGTAACCCTCTGCGCGTTTCGAAGGGACTTGAGAATGTCATTGAAACTCGAACTACGCACATCACCCGATCCGTCGTCGCTTTGATCAACCGTGTCAGTTTATCCGGAAATCCGTGTTCGTGCATTAACTGCCATAGCTGGTCCCGATCGATTATATCATATGCGGCTTTGAAATCGATGAATAGATGATGTGTGGGCACGTTGTATTCGCGGCATTTCTGCATTACTTGGCGAACACCTGGTCTGTGGTGGAGCGTTCGCCCATAAAACCCGCCTGATACTGCCCCACGAACTCCCTTGCAATTGGTGCTAGTCGACGGCATAAAATTTGGGAGAGTACCTTGTAGGCGGCGTTCAGCAAAGTGATTGCGCGGTAGTTGCGACAATCCAGCTTATCACCCTTTTTGTAGATGGGAGACACGACACCTTCCATCCACTCCTGCGGCAAAAAATCCTCCTCCCAAATACTGGTAATGTCCCAGTGCAACGCTCTAGCCAGTGCCTCACCACCGTGTTTAAAAAGCTCTCCTGGTATTTGGTCAAGCCCAGGGGCTTTGTTGTTTTTCACCCGGCCAAACTTCTTCTTGATTTCCTGGAGATCCAGAGCCGGTAAAATTATGTCCTGCGCGCGTTCTCCAAGGTCCATTACCATACCGCCATCTTCGTCTGCCACATCGCCATTCAGGTGCTCTTCGTAGTGCTGCCGCCACCTTTGGATCACCTACCTCACGCTCGTTCGTAAGAAGGTTCCCGTTTATGTCCTGGATGTGGCACGTGGCTCTTACGTGAACGGTTCAACTCTCATAGAACTTTCGTGTGTTATTAGCGCGTTACAGTTGCTCCGTCTCTTCACGGTCTCGATCTTCCTGCTGGCGCATTTTCCTCCGGAAAATCGAGTTTTTACTGTTTCGCGCCCGTTCATATCGTGCCTCGTTCACCCTCGTGCGGTGTTACAGCAATCTCGCCCATGCTGTATTCTTCTCTTCCATTAACTGCTCACATTCGCCGTCATACCAGTCGTTTCTCTGATCCGGGGGCACCGGCCAAGAGCAGCGATTGCGGTGCTACCAATGGCGGATCGAATATCTCTCCAGCCATCTACAAGAGACGCTGCGCCTAGCTGCTCTTCCGTTTGGAGTGGCACTTCCAGCTGCTGAGCGTATATTTGGGCTAGTCTACCGTATTGTAGCCGCCCAATGATAAGCCGCGGCGTCCGACTTCGACGCGTGTTGTACACCGTCGAAAGTTTTGAGTGCAGGCATACTGCAACGAAGTAGTGGTCGGATTCAATATTCGCACTGCGGTAAGTGCTTACGTTCGTGATGTCGGAGAAGACTTAACCGTCAATTACAACGTGGCCGATTTGGTTTTTCGTTACTTGATTAAGTGATTTCCATGTGGCCTTGTGGATATTCTTGCGGGGGAAAAAGTGCTTCGGACTACCATTCCGCGG
Organism: Armigeres subalbatus; assembly: GCF_024139115.2. NCBI lineage: Eukaryota > Metazoa > Arthropoda > Insecta > Diptera > Culicidae > Armigeres > Armigeres subalbatus. The sequence continues at coordinate 262,431,818 of NC_085141.1, read as the reverse complement.
GAGGATGCAAAGTTTATGTATCGTTGGCCGTTGTCGTTCGATACGGTATGTAGATTATCCGGTTCGATGACCGGTCTATACATTTCCTCCCTTCCTACCTGAGCGTTCATGTCACCGATGACGATTTTGGCTTCCGCAGTGGGCATCTATCGTATGTCTGCTCCAACTGTGCGTAGAACGCTTCTTTCACGTTGTCGGATCTCCCTTCGTGAGGGCAGTGCACGTTGATGATGCTATAGATGAAGTAACGGCCTTTTATCCTCAGCTTGCACATCCTTGCGTTGATTGGCTGCCTCCCAACCACTCGTTGGCGCATCTTACCCAGCACTATGAAGCCGGATCCCAGCTCGTTGGTGGTGACACAGCTTTGGTAGAAGGTAGCCGCTCGATGCCCGCTTTTCCACACTTTCTGTCCCAGAGCAAATCACCTGCAGCGTCAGGACTTGGGCTTGTGCGCTTTGAGCCCCCACTGTCAAACCCAACCACATCCTAGGCAAGCCCCACAACTCGCAAATGGCCTGGGGAGGGATCGTAAAGCCCTTGGACATAGCCCCTGCTGCCCCTAAGCAACTTTACAGTTCCCCAATCTATGAAGCAATTTTCCGGTCTAGAAATTTCATACCAGCATACTTTGGCTCTTCATGCATCAGTCCATGAGGTCGCAGGACAATATTTCTTGATAGAATTTGATTTATGATAAAAACGCGAACAGTCCATCTTCCAGCCCAACCAGCTGGGATGCGGGTAAGATCGACACCACATGAGGGTAAAACCGGCACATCAAGTCGTTATGGAATAGAATATCAGAACAATAATCTGTATGCGAGGGCCCTCGCATACTTCAACACCTTTCAAACCATTTTCACACTTGTCGCAGCCTAGCGATAACATTCGGATTCCGTTTCTTTCCCATCTGCTTTCGCACACACGCTGCTCCCTTCCTCTATACGAGCAGCATCGTAACCAATATTCCAATAAAATTGAATTTATTCCATTTATTCTAAATGATGTTACAACATGGGCCCTCCTTAGCCGTGCGGTAAGACGCGCGGCTACAAAGTAAGACCATGCTGAGGGTGGCTGGGTTCGATTCCCGGTGCCGGTCTAGGCGATTTTCGGCTTGGAAATTGGTTCGACTTCCCTGGCGTAAAAGTATCATCGTGCTAGCCCTCATGATATACGAATGCAAAATGGTAACCTGGCTTAGAAACCTCGCAGTTAATAACTGTGGAAGTGATTAATGAACACTAAGCTGCGAGGCGGCTCTGTCCCAGTGTGGGGATGTAATGCCAATAAGAAGAAGAAGAAGAAAAAGATGTTACAACATAGTTGAAAATGTTTAACAACATTCATTTTGATATGTGTGTGTATATGTTTAGGCGTCACTCATAAACGATGGTTAATCAAAATTTTGTATATTTAAAATCATCACCACATATCATATTTTATTTATTTAGTTCCCGACCCACGGTGAAAAATATATAGAGTATAAGACTGTTAGTATCAAATATACTAACTACTGTAAATATTGACCTACATTTATATTTCACTTATTTTAAAAAGTTGTTAATGACGGTGATTTAAAATAAATGCGTATGGTGCAGTTATGACAAGAAATGAAAATGACTAGTTCCGTAGGCGACAAGCTACATGTTTACAGGGGTGAAAATGGATCACGAAAGAAAAACACTAGAGAAAGGACTAATGGATCACGAAAGTGAAAATGGATCACGAAAGAACTAGAGAAGGGATTGAATATATCTAAGAGCAAAACAAGCCTAAAAATACGATTCTTCTTTGAGCGCTATTATTATTCGACCTGCAAGTTTTCTTTGACGACTCAATAATACCCCCTAGACCTACTGTCACGCCCAATGATGATATGGAATGTAATCAGCCTATGATTAAGTTCTATTCCCCGGCGTCTCACTTTCCAATACTTGAATTATATTATGCGAATGATGAGTCTAATAAAACAGAGGTATTTGGTGTTCGATGGCAGGTGTCAAATTTACCCCAACAGATAACATAATAATGGTGAGATACATATGAATGTTCATCATTAGAAAAGTTAACTGTTTTTCCGCAACATTCACAAAAAGAAGTTTAATTATGGATCAGAGATTAAATACTGAAAATCAACAAATTATTGTCGTAAAAACTTATACACCGATGCCAAAATTTTACATAGCTCAGCTCCCCAATGGTGATCAATGCTAATTGACTGTTTATTACGACTCTTACACGTCTCCGCCAGTTACAAAATGACTAGAAACACAAGAACACACTTATACAATTATTATAGAATTATGAATTGAGTTGGAATTTTCTTCGAACTTGTTTGCAATATTTATATCCGATTTGTACAGCATAAACAATATACAACTATTTTTTTTTCTTTTCCAAACAGCTCTATGTCCACGGGCAAGATCTTGAATCGTTTTACCGACACGTACCGAGGAGACTACTTCCGGCAGAGTACGGAGGAGATGCCGGTCCACTGCAAGATCTTATTTTCAATTGGGAGAAGAAACTTGTTTCGTACCGGGACTACTTCCTGCAGGAAGATCAATATGGAACTGATGAGAAGAAACGACTTGGACAACCGAAGAACGCCGCAAATTTGTTTGGCGTCGAAGGATCATGTGGGGTAGTGCAACTGGACTGAGTCATCTCTAATCGATTAAATGTATTATACAAATTTGATATTCAAATGAATCCTGCTGACTGCCTTTTGCTCTGTTTTTCTCCAAACTGATCAGCAATAATCAACTCACAGCTATGGGAGGGTTTTTGTTCACACTTTGTTTGCACTTCTTCCGTGGTTGCCTTCCACTGGGAGGATTTCGTCTCTCTCGACTCACCAGTTTGAACACCTTGTTTAGGTTGAATGATCCACTCTGAAAAATCGATGCACTTTTCACTTCCACAAGGACCACGTGGCTGAAGGTGACCGATGATCATTATTGCTGGTTCCTTCATCCGTGGATCGGCCTGAAACATAGCATTATGTTACACGGGTTCCGAACAAAACGAGATGTATGTCATATGTATAATATAGTTTATGCTTCACGAAAATATATTACAAATTGTTCTTGCACCTCTCAGAGTTAAACTTTTCATTTTTTACCATGTTCAAGATATGTTAAAACTGCTGAGTTATCTTAATCTTAAGCCATGTTTTCAAGTTTTCATTCTTACCTTTTTAACTGGTCCAGATTTCCAGAAGCATCTCCAAATTTTTGTTTTATTATATGCTTTCCGGAAGTTATCGTTTGTCATTCCATAGATTACTGGGTTAATGGCTGCATTCAAGAACATCAAATAATGAGACACGTACCAAAGTATAAGAAAGTCTTTTCCTATCTGGTCACTATTTGCATTAACGAATCGGTAGTAACGAATAAAAACTAAAGTGGTAAATGGTATCCTCAGCAAGACGAACACAATTAGTACTACGAACAAACATTTTGCCACTTTTCTTTTGTAGCAAACTGAAATCGGATGCTCTCGATTTAATACCTTCCTTTGATACCGATCAAGCTTGAGAAATATCAAACCATAGCAGCAGATCATTACGGCTAAAGGAAACCATACCAAGGCTCCAATCAGGACGTGCCAGTATTGCGGTAAAAAGTTCGTATTCTCCGCGCAAAAGGTTTCCAAGTAATTTTTCCATTGACGTTCCTTGTAGTTACGGAAGATTGTCAAAGGAAGAGCGAGGCAAAATCCTATGCCCCACGAGCTGGCAATAATTACGTTCACACCTCGCATCGTTAACCTGGACTTCTTTGGAAACACAATCGCAGTTAAACGATCGTAGCTTATTCCACAAAGGCAAAGGACGGACGTTATGAGTAGGAGACCTGTTTAATGAGACGCAAATGTAAAAATTAATTATTCGATCTAATCATACTTAATCACCTTCCAAAAACCCCTCCAGCTTACAGCCAACACATCCCATAACGTAGTTTTGATAAAAATCGTGCAGCATGAACATAACAGGACAGATGATCAAGGTGGCCAAATCAGCTACGGCCAAGTTTGCAATCAGCATATTGGTTGGAGTCCTGAGGGCCCGAATGGTAAAGATTATGCATAGAAGTGCAATGTTGCCGAAAATTCCGAACGTGATCAAAGGCAAGAAGGTGACCGTTTTAACCAAAATCTCCCAAAAAGGAATGGTCACCCATATTTCACGAGGATAGTCGTAGATGCTGACATTCATCTGAAAATGTAACAGAAAAGAGTAAATGATTCAACGATTTCCAACTATTATATAACAGACCAATTACCAGCGAGAGATCTTCATCGGTGACGTAATGCACAAATTTACCCGAATCATCGAATGATATTATTGGCTTCATTAGCATTTTATTCATATTCTTTAAAAAAAATCTAGTCTGAAACGCAGTCCCACTTATTTCATTGCATTGCTTTTAAAATATTTTAACTATTATTAATAAAGGTTTTAGAAATGAGAACATAAATTAATCCGAATCTCGTCAAGCCCAGTGCTGAACATCTCCAATAAAATTGAATACTCAATAAAACTTTGTACATCATATTCTTCGAACTTTATGTGCTGCTTTCGCTTCGGTTCGCATGGTTTCAAGTGAATGATGGCTACTAAAGTGGAAAAGAAGTTGGAAAAATCCCTTTTAACCCTGAAGCGAGTATTAGCGATACGTGATGTGGTGGAGAAGTTTGTGGCAGAGTATAATCACGAGCGTGTTTCCAACCAAGTATTAGTTCGATTAGAAACCCTACACCCAAAGGAAAGTCGAGATGCTTGAAAAACACATCGAAGTTCGCACTGTTTTCGAAGATAAGTATTGTGCGATGAAGGGTTTTTTGCTTTCGAAAATGAGTACCCTCAATCCTCAGATGAGTTCAACCATGATTCACAGTTTTGCTCAACCCAACTCAAGCTTCCACCATAGGCTACCGAAGATCGATCTCCCAAAGTTCAGCGGGGACGAATCCAAGTGGATGTCGTTCCGAGACACTTACATCTCGATGATTCATGGCAACGAGGACCTAGCTTGGTGCAATCGTTGGAAGGAGAAGCGAAGAAGCCTTTCGAGAGTGTAGATGGACAGTCGAACAACAGTGCATCGACGTGGGATACATTGATAAAGCGATACGACAACCAGCGGTTTCTGCGAAAAGAACTATTCAGGTGCCTATTCGACCTGCCGGTGATGAGACAGGAATCGATACAAGAGCTTAACATGCTGATATATTAATGTAAGCGGCGTGTGAAGGCGTTGGCTAAGCTAGGGGAACCTGTCGAACACTGGGACACTCCTCTCATATTTATCATCTACCAAGTTAGACACCATTCATTATTACATGATCATCCTTCTATCATTCCAAGTGCTTTTGAAATTCCACAAAGCAATCTATCAACTATCGCTGTCGATATCTCTTCAACACCCCAGGCGTGATCGACATCATCATTGGTGGAGAACAGTACCACAAACTCCACACTGGACATCGTTTATCAAACGATTATAGTTTACCGCTTTCACAAGCACACACTTCGGGTAGACATTAAAGCTCGGTCCAGTTAGAATCCGGAATCATTTATTGTATTGCAGCGGCACGGAAAGTGACCGCTGCGAGAATTATTTTACAGCGGCATGTCTACCTAGGCGCCCACTATCTGTGGTATAAATTTCATGGTGTTTCGTGCAGCGAGTCAAAAATTATTCCATATAGAAGCCGAGAGGAACAAAATATGCCCACCGGTTGATTGAAATGAATTTGGGAGAGCTTCCTGGCAAAAAATTCTGCATGGCGAGCGAAGGCACGAGGAGTTGTTCCTGCGAGATTCAGTTTGCTTTTATGGACAAATATGCCAAAAAACTGATGATTTAGCGAAGGATATGCAGCTGTAGAGCAAATACCAATTCAAATACCATTCATTTATTTAGTTTACATCTAAACAGATAACACTAAATCAACAAATTGACACCACAATACACGGTTCGAGGCCGCAACTCTCCATCCTCGGATACGCTCCACGCTCGCCAAGTCGTTTTGCATCTGGTCTGCCCATCTCGCTCGCTGCACTCCACGCCGTCTCGTACCTGCCGGATCGGAAGCAAACACCATCTTTGCAGGGTTGTGGTCCGGCATTCTTGCAACATGTCCTGCCCATCGTACCCTTCCGGCTTTAGCTACCTTCTGGATACTGGGTTCGCCGTAGAGTTGGGCGAGCTCATGGTTCATTCTTCGCCGCCACACACCTTCTTCTTGCACACCGCCAAAGATGGTCCTAAGCACCCGTCTCTCGAATACTCCGAGTGCTTGCAAGTCCTCCTCGAGCATTGTCCATGTTTCATGTCCGTAGAGGACAACCGGTCTTATTAGCGTCTTGTACATGACACATTTGGTGCGGTGGCGAATCTTTTTTGACCGCAGTTTCTTCTGGAGCCCGTAGTAGGCCCGACTTCCACAGATGATGCGTCTTCGTATTTCACGACTAACATTGTTATCAGCCGTTAGCAAGGATCCGAGGTAGACGAATTCCTCGACCACCTCGAAGGTATCCCCGTCTATCGTAACACTGCTTTCCAGGCGGGCCCTGTCGCGCTCGGTTCCGCCCACAAGCATGTACTTTGTCTTTGACGCATTCACCACCAGTCCAACTTTTGTTGCTTCACGTTTCAGGCGGGTGTACAGTTCTGCCACCTTTGCAAATGTTCGGCCGACAATGTCCATGTCATCCGCGAAGCAAATAAATTGACTGGATCTGTTGAAAATCGTACCCCGGCTGTTACACCCGGCTCTCCGCATAACACCTTCTAGCGCAATGTTGAACAACAGGCACGAAAGTCCATCACCTTGTCTTAAGGTGAAGCCAGAGTAAACGCGACGTGCGATGCGACGCGACAGTGCAATTTGACAGCCTGTTGATAATGATTGTTATTCTTTTACGTGAGTCGCGTCGCGTCGCATCGCTCGTCGCGTTTACTCTGGCTTGCCCCTTAGTCCCCGGCGCGATTCGAACGAACTGGAGTGTTCGCCCGAAATCTTCACACAGTTTTGCACACCATCCACCGTTGCTTTGATCAGTCTGCACGGTGCCCCGGTAGGCCGTTATTATGAAATAAAAATGTCCATCAATGCTGTGGTATTTCTGCACCTCTGGACCAATTTTTAAAAAAATCCCTAGGAGGAATCTCGAGAAATCTTGATTTGAAGTTTTTAGTTAAGAAATTTCAAAAGAATCCATATAAGAATCCAAAAATATCACCGAAAACCCTGATTAATCCACCTAGATAGATGTCCTTCAATTCTTCTTGAACCTGCCGGTCAGAAGTAACCACCAGCTTTGCAGGGTTGCTGTCCGGCATTCTTGAAATATGCCCTGCCCATCGTACCCTTCCAGCTTTAGCTACCTTCTGGGTACTGGGTTCGCCGTAGAGCTGGGCGAGCTCTTGTTTCATCCTTCGCCGCCACACACCATCCTCTTGCACAACGCCAAAGATGGCCCCAAGCACGCGTTGCCGTTATTAGAACTATAAATATTTACAACTGACTTATCTTACCAAACTAACTTAGATATGTTTTTGTATGGCTATCTTGCTCGAGTTTAGTATAAGTGTTGCTTTCAATCTATCTATCTATCTATCTTCTATCTATCTATCTATCTATCTATCTTCTATCTATCTATCTATCTATCTATCTATCTATCTATCTATCTATATATATAAAACTCAATGTTTGTATGTTTGTATGTATGTTCCAGCATAACTTCTGAACCCATTTACCGATTTTAACCAAATTTGGAACACACATTCTTTATCTTGAGGAGACGACGATAGGGGGGTTAGGCATGCTCTTTGGAAAGGGGGAGGGTGTGGGGGGAGGGGTATTGCTTAGTTATCGGTCAACTCAGTGTAAATTCTGAACCCCTTGGCCGATTTCAACCAAATTTAGAACACAAATTCTTTATCTTAAGGTGGGGACGGGTCGAGCATGCATTTTGGAAAAGGGGGAGGGTATGGGGGGTGGGGTATTGCTTAATTATCGATCTACGCAGTTTAAATTCTGAACCCCTTGGCCGAATTCGACCAAATTTGGAGCACAAATTCCTTATCTTAAAAAAAGGGACGATAGGGGGTTAAACATGCTCTTTGGAAAAGGGAGAGGGTATGGGGGGAGGGGTATTGCTTAACTATTGATCAACGCAGTTTAAATTCTGAACCCCTTGGCCGATTTCGACCAAATTTGGAACACAATTTCCTTCTCTTAAGAAGGGGACGATCGGGGGTTAAGCATGCTCTTTGGAAAAGGGAAGGGGTGTGGGGGAGGGGTATTTCTTAGTTATCGGTCAGCTCAGTGTAAATTCTGAACCCCTTGGCCGATTTCAACCGAATTTGAAACACAAATCCTTTATCTTACAGAGGGAACGATAGGGAGGTTAAGTATGCTCTTTGAAAAAGGGGAGGGTATGGGGGGAGGGGTATTGCTTAATTATCGGTCAACGCAGTGTAAACTCTGAACCCCTTGGCCGATTTCGACCAAATTTGGAACACAAATTCTTTATCTTAAGAAGGGGACGATAGGCATGCTCTTTGGAAAAGAGGGAGGGTGTGGGAGGAGGGGTGTTCTTTACAAAAGAGGGAGGGTATGGGGGGAGGGGTATTGTTTAGCAATCGATCAACTCAATGTAAATCCTGAGCCTCATGACCGATTTGAACCAAATTTGTATCAAATATTGTCTGTCCTAAGGAAGCGATTTTAGTGGATGTGGTTAAGTAATTTTAAAAGGGGGAGGGTGTGGGAGAGGGGTATTGTTTAGTTATCGATCAATTCAGCATGACTTCTGAACCCATTTATCGATGTCCACCAAATTTGGAACCCATATTATCTGTCTAAGGAAGACTATATCAGACTGGGTATGAGTGCCATAGCTAAATGAGAGAGAGGGTATATTCATTAAACGAACAGTTTAGTATACCTTTTTATCGCATAGGTCAATTCAAACCAAACACGTAAGCACGTAATCCCTACCCAAAGGAAACTATTATAGAGAGGCTGGAAGGAACTTTTGGAATGGGATGGGGAGGGGGTATTGGGATTGGGTATTGTTGTTCATCGGAATAATTGTATGCCCAGTGAAAAGCAATGATTAATGTGTTTCCTGCTGAATGGTGGATGTGATTGCTTCTTCAAAAGTAGGCATTTGCCCGGAATAAGGCAATGGTGGGTGTGATCCCTTCTCTAAAAATATGCGTTGCCCGAATATGGCATCGATGAATGTTTTTCCTTCTTTAGAAATAGACGTTTTCCCGGAATAAGACCTTTCAAACCCACGATCCCTTCTTCAGAATCAGTAAATGTTTCCAAAAACCTTCTTTTAATCAAATGATAAAGTATGAATAAGTAAACACAACTACCCTGTTGATCAATTGGTTTTATCATTTTCCGATTGTAAAAGAAAACTGCAAACCAAACTGGCAATTCCGAGCAAGGCCGGGTACATAAAGCTAGTGTTTAATAGAATGAAAGGTGAAAATTAATTTTAATTTAGTGTTTATGTTCATAATGGAGAGAAGTAAGACCAGAGCTCGTGTAGAATAATAGTAGTTAGAAGCTGTTATACTCGAACACAGCACTTATTGACTGATATTTGCTGCCAAATCTTGCCAAAGTTCTAATCAACGGACTAGAAAAAGCATGTTTGATATGTAAGCCAAAACCTATTCCGGTACCTCTACAGAACTCTGAAACATGATAATTCAACGTCAACGTTCTTTGACGTGAATAGAAGCTGCGGCTTTTTCCAGCTGCTAGCAAAGCAATCAATTGCTTCCTCAAAACCATGCTCGAGATTCAAAGAGCTGTATTTTGCTTACACTTTTTTTTAAATCATTCAAAACCTGCTGATTGAAATATTAATTTGAATATTGTTAATGTTTAACCAGAGTAATGACGTAATCCGAAAGATCGGGATTCTAGTGAACTTTGTGCAATTTGTTGATGCCTATCTGTACTTGGTTCACCCATAAATTTACTCAACATGGCGTTTCTCGAGCAACTTTTAAATCGTATTAACAATTCCGAACTAGATGTGTAGTGACGGAGCCAAGCGGAGGTTCATTTTGTTTCTTTATTAAAGTGTTTTTAAAAGTTCAAAAATTGAATATTTCTTCGTCGTAACCGGAAACCCAAAAGAATATGCACAAAGCTTATTGTAAATTGTTTTCTTTCTCTTGTGCATTTTTCCTGATGTTTTCCTTGGTTCTCGAGATCTCATTCTATATGCCAAACTCACTCTTGAAAATCGTAGCTTTTCCTTACCGCCATCTTTGGAGTCATTACCAGTCCGATGATCCTTTTGCGGGGAAATCTCAGAATATGATAAAGCTCCGTCAATTCAATTGTTACAGCATCTGACGAAGATCTAACCTGTTATATAATGCTAAACAACTACACTACTTTAAACAAATCTTTAAGCTGTTGGTTTTTTCATAATTTTTTTCCATACTCCAATCTTTACTTCTGATGCTCGAATACATTTGTGAATACAATAAAAAAATACAAACTTTAATCTGAATGGCATTCAACAAAGAATCTGCAGCCTGCACGTGAATTCATGAATAATTCTGAACGAAAGGTAGCATTCTTGAAGATCGACGGCTTCAAGCCATCCAAAAAACATACCTTAGTCAGTTTGGTGTGCTAACTCAGTTGAAAAAATTTATAATTGTAATATAGGTAACAAAAGCAAACTGGTTGCAAACAACTTGGACCACTTTTTGGGCGGCTTTGAAGGTATTTTGGGGATATTATTGAATTGAAATATAGATTATTTTGAAATTTCTTAATTAAAAACTTCAAATCAAGATTTCTCGAGATTCATCCTAGGGATTTTTTAAAAAAATGATCCGGAGGTGCAGAATTACCACAGGAAACGAGCCCTGTACTTGGTTTTGATGGACATTTTTATTTTATAATAACGGTCTACCGGGGCACCGTGGTCTGGTAAGCTTCCCAGGGAAGCTGTTCTCGTCCATAATTTTCCATAGCTCTACGCGGTCTATACTGTCGTATGCCGCCTTGAAATCAACGAACAGATGATGCGTTGGGACTTGGTATTCACGGCATATTTGAAGGATTTGCCGTACAGTAATGATCTGGTCCGTTGTCGAGCGGCCGTCAACGAAGCCGACTTGATAACTTCCCACGAACTCATTCACTAATGGTGACAGACGACGGAAGATGACCTGGGATATCACTTTGTAAGCAGCATTAAGGATGGTGATCGCTCGAAAGTTCTCACACTCCAGCTTGTCGCCTTTCTTGTAGATGGGGCATATAATACCTTGCTTCCACTCCTTCGGTAGCTGTTCGGTTTTCCAGATTCTGACTATCAGTTGGTGCATGCAAGTGGTCAGCTTTTCCGGGGCCATCTTGATGAGCTCAGCTCCGATACCATCCTTTAATGGTAGCTGCTTTATTGGTCTTTAGCTGTTGGATGACATCCTTAACTTCCCTCAAGGTGGGGACTGGTTGGCTTCCATCGTCCGCTGAACTGACGTAGTCATCTCCTCCGCTGCCTTGACTTTCACTGCCTGTACTCTCAGCGCCATTCAAATGTTCCTCGTAGTGCTGCTTCCACCTTTCGATCACCACACGTTCGTCCGTCAAGATGCTCCCATCCTTATCTCGGCACATTTCGACTCGCGGCACGAAGCCTTTGCGGGATGCGTTGAGCTTCTGATAGAACTTGCGTGTTTCTTGAGAACGGCATAGCTGGGGTGGCATTGTGCATCTCGATTCGAACGTACTTCTATCGAGTCGAACATGTTTGGCATTACAGCTTTCGATTCGATCTCGAAAACGAATCATCGTTCGAGTATGCTCGAGGAGGTATAAGAATAACGAGATGTTTTGGCATTATGGAGACTCGATAGCACACTGAAAAACGACTCAAGTCGAATGAAAATCACTCGTCACCTTTATAGCTTTCGAATTTCGTTCGAGAGCCATTTCTTGCTGAAAGTTTTTCATTATATTTGTTATTATTTCTCTACGGGAAAAGTATAAATGTTTCATTATTGTATCTTGAAGGAAAGAATGTTAATAGTATACCTACACACTTAATCGCCAGATTTTATTTCGGTGAAATTATTTAACGAACATGTTCCGTAAAATGTTTTTTAACCGGAATGTCGTCAAAAAATATTGACGCCGAAATATTTGAAATTTAATAACCGAAAATCTGCTAATAAAATTCACTACTGAAATTCGGCAACATGTTTTACGATCTTAATCGGTAAATCATCAACTTTACCGAGTTTCGGAGAAGTGCATTTGTCAAACGTCAGAATGCTGCAAAAACACGTGTTTGAGAATAAAAAATGCGTTGATTATAGGCAGCGGTTGAAAAAAACAGTCTTCATGTAAGTTTTATTATCTGAATTTATTTTATTTTTTGCTCAAATGTTTAATCTATCGAATTACTAGGTACGTTAAACGAAGAAGGCGTTGATTGTTTTGCTTTACGCCGGCGTCGAGATGAGAACGAACTTTTCTTCGACTTTCCGTGGACATGGACGATACATGGACGTGGAAGTTCCACGATGGAACAGCTTTTCAACTCGTCATCTATACAATGTGCGGCTATTTCGTGAGCGGATGTTTTGTGCAAAAGAAATGCCACATGTAGTTATTTATTCCGTGCTTGAATGCAAAATATGTAACTTTATTGTGTGCATTTTGTAAAAAAAATACTATACTAATATAATGTTCTGATAAATTTGTTGTATATTCAATGATGTATATGGTTCAAAAAATTCGCGATTTTATGTTGCTTTTCGCTCTAAAATTTCTTACTATGCTTTATTGAAAATAAAAAAATAAAAATAAAAACAATTATTTACATGAATTCGGCGAAACACTTCGCCGAGTAATTCGGCAAATACATTACCGAACGGCCCGGCAAATTTTGACAGTTAAATGATTTCGCACATTTTACGACAAGTCGGCAATTTGAACTTTCACCGAGATTTTTACCGACTTCTCAGCTGTTGGATTCTCGGTAATTTATTTTGCCGGCCTCGGCGAAAAAAAAAAGTGTGTACTTTTATAGCTTCCAGACAATGAATATGCAATCTCTTATTATCCCGAAATCCTCGTAAAAACGACTTCAATCTGAATCATTTTTTTTGCAGTTTTCACGTATTTCTTGACGATTTCGATAAACCGCGTGAAAAATTTATGGGGAAAATCTGCGTAAAAACGTATATATTCCACAATCTACGTAAAAAAAGTTGAGTTAAATAAAAAAAACGCGCAAGAGATGACCCAAGTGCATCTAACTAAAACACATGGAAACATCAAAGTAATTTATTATTGAATCCTTTTTTAGCTTTAAATTATTTAGCTCAAAATTGGATCTGTGGCATAAACTCGTAAATGCTAAAGCATTTGATGAGTTTGATTGCTCTACGCATGCGGTCGCGTGTACTCAGACGACTAATGACGGTGGAAGACCGACACTTGATTACAATTAGAGCAATCAAACTAATCAAATGCTTTAGCCAAGCAAGCCTTTGGTACAAATCCACCCAGCTCATTGTTGGGGGCATATAGTGTGATCCTCTCGACTAATAAACAATGTGCACTCGCTTGACTGTGGATATACAACAGTAAAGCACATGTGAAGATTGGACAAATCAAGCATCCGAAAGATATTCAATTTGCAGAAAAGAGCTAACCGTTGTTGAGGTTGGTACTCGGATTCTGATGGCTTTTCCGCAAACGTGACCTTTAAGTGGTCTTTTTGTGTAGAGGCTATCACGCCCATCACGTGAGAGTAGGAGGTTGAAGGTTCGAGTCCCTCCAAGACACGTGGATTCTTTTTCGCACAATTTCATATCAATTTGTCCATTTAGAAACATGTGCTGTGCACAACTATGCACAGCCAAGACATTTAACAAAAACAAAATGGTTTTCGTACGGCCGAGTTGCCGAATAATAAAACATATAATTCGTGTCTTAACTATATCTCAATTTATAAAACATGTCGTATCGGCATAATTTTTTTGCTTTTCTCGTACAACTAAGTTGTACCGAAAGGCTATCATTTCACTCCAAATTCGAACTTTTGATAGAAGTCCCGGAGACCCATAGTGTTATATACCATTCGACTCAGCTCGATGAGTTGAACAAATGTCTGTCTGTCCGTGTGTGCGTGTGTGTGTATGTGTGTGTGTGTATGTGTGTGTGTGTGCACAAAATGCCATAAAAAACATTAGCCAAATTTTCACATAGAAACTCTCAACCGATTTTCTTGCAACAAGTTGCATCCGACAGAGACTAAAACGCTGTTAATCACTATTGAATTTCATAATAATTGTGAATTGCAAAAAATAGATAATATTAAAATAGTGATGAGACATAATCACATAGAACAATAATTTGTAATGAAAAATGCCTTGCATCTATGAATATTTTTAATGTTTATCCATGGCTTGCTCCCATTACGAGTTTTATCGTACTATAAAGATGCTCGTGTTGCGCGCATTTAGGCATAAGTATGCTCTTCGTTCAGTTTCATAGTACTATAAAATTGTCCGAAAGTCAAAATTCGAACATAGGAAATTCGAGAAACTTTTGGCAACGCCATCTGTTGTCTACTAGTGTAAATTTTCTATCATAACATTAGACGGTGTAGCTGTTTTGCCTTTCTTGTACATCATCGAGGTGTAAGCGTAAAGGCTACCTTTATTACCTTTTTGCGTGAGAAAGGCACCATCACTGCTAGGTGGATTAATCTGGGTTTTTCGGTTTCAACTGATCAATAAATAATATTGCTTTCATAGTCATTAAGCACGATTTACTTGTTTATAAATTAACTGCCAATTCATGCCATGAAGGATGCCTATCCAACAGGCAACATGCTACACGCAGATGAAATTACGCTTTTTCTCTTTGTTTACTCACATTCGCAATGCGCTGAAGGTTGTCTCTCCAGCGGGCGGCATAATAAACACGGAGACAGCTGTCTCTTATTCTCTCTGTTTACGTTTCGTTTGACAGAACATACTCGATTGAGCTAGTACAGCACCATTCGAAATCTTGTACTGTGACTGAATGAAGTCGAACGAAATACATAATACCGCAATTTTTTCGAAACGAATGCAAAAACGTACGAATCGAGTGATTCGATTCGAGATGCGCAATTTCACCCCTGTTCCATCTCCTCGCACTCCGCTTCTTCCAGGCGGCGTTTCTTCTCCTGAAAAAGGCGAGTCTGCTGTCTCCGCTTCCGTCTATAACGTTCCACGTTCTGCCGGGTACCTTGCTGCAGTGCGACCGCCAGCCTTCTCTTCCAGAATCTGTCTGCACTCTTCGCACCTCTTTGCACCAATCGTTCCGTCGACTTCGACCCATATACCCGACGTTGTTCTCCGCTGCGTCGTTAATGGCTGCTTTGACTATATTCCAGCAGTCCTCAAGAGGGGCCCCATCGAGCTCACCCTCTTCCGGCAACGCTGCCTCGAGATGCTGCGCGTATGCAGTGGCGACATCTGGTTGCTTCAGTCGCTCTAGGTCGTACCGCGGCGGTCGTCGGTACCGAACATTGTTGATGACGGATAGTTTTGGGCGCAGTTTAACCATCACCAGATAGTGGTCAGAGTCGATGTTAGCGCCACGATATGTCCTAACGTCGATAATGTCGGAGAAGTGCCGTCCATCAATCAGAACGTGGTCGATTTGTGATTCTGTCTGCAGTGGTGATCTCCAGGTGTACCGATATGGGAGGCTGTGTTGGGAGTAGGTGCTGCGAATGGCCATATTCTTGGAGGCGGCGAGATCAATTAGTCGTAGGCCGTTTTCGTTCGTCAGCCGGTGAGCGCTGAACTTCCCAATAGTCGGTATAAACTCCTCCTCCTGGCCAATCTGAGCTTCAAATATCCTATGATGATTATGACGTCATGGCATGGACATCTGTAGTACTCACGTTCCAGCTGCGCGTAGAATGCGTCCTTATCATCATCAGTGCTTCCGAAGTGTTCGTGACGAATAAGACGATGAACTCTAAGCTGTACAAGGAAGAATGTCTCAAAAACCGCGTACTAAGTTTCATGAAAGCTCATGAAGGTCCCGTGAAGTTTTGGCCAGATTTGACGAGTTGCCAGTACAGCCGGGAAGTCATCCTGTTGTACCTCGATAATAACGTAGATTTCAACAATACAAACATAATCCACCCCAGTGCACGCAGTTCCGCCCCATCGGGACATTTTGGGCAATAATGAAGCGGAAGCTTAAGAAGAATGGATAAACAGCTCGGGACGCGACTCAGATGACCAAAATGTGGAACAAATGTGCCAAGGAAGTTGTCTCCGGAGGTGTGCAGCGTTTGATGAGAGGAATAAAGAAGAAAGTGTGAATTGTCACTAGAAAACTAGAAATGATTTGCATTTATATTTTTTCCTTAAAGTACAGCAGCTGTTGGGAGAACCATCCATCGTTCACACCGTGAAAATCGGAAGACTGCGGTGGGCCGGGCACGTAGCCAGAATGTCGAACAGTAATCCGGTGAAAATGGTTCTCGACAACGATCCGACGGGAACAAGAAGGCGAGGTGCACAGCGGGCAAGGTGGATCGATCAGGTGGAGGACGATTTGCGGACCCTCCGCAGACTGCGTGGTTGGCGAAGTGTAGCCATGGACCGAGCTGAATGGAGAAGTCTTTTATGTGCAGCACAGGCCACTCCGGCCTTAGTCTGATGATAAATAAATAAATAGGCACCGTAGCAAAAATCGAGAAGCTGCCGATCACCTCTATGCTAGGAATCCAACATAGTATCATACGACCACTCGTGTTCCCAAGAAAAGGCACGAGTCACATACAGCCAACTCCACCAACTCGCATCGCAGAACTTGTACGAACCTGAGCCAAAAGATAACCGCTGTTCTGCCAATAAAAAACATCAAAAGCGTAATTACAACGGAACACCGAATAAATCAGCCAAAAACTAATTAAAAGTTTACTCTATCTTTGTACAATTTTCTATGGAAGCCTTAATTAACATACCAGCTGCCTTTTTTGCAATTCCAGACTCAATCGGCCTTATCTGAACTGTTTGCTCCAAATGGCCCTAGTGAAATGCGATGACAGGGACAGTAGCTCTTCGTGGATTCGTGTGCACGCCACGGAGATCTGACTAGAATCGTCATTCTATGCAGCCAATGCAAATTCCGCCGAACGCTTAGGTATTGCTAAAAAAAATTAGCTAATCATCAACCGAACACTTTTTTCGTTCCGTAGAGTGTCAGGCATTGAGCATTATTTCTAGAAAGTCCCGCTTCAATCAAAATCATCTCTGGTCAACCTGTTGCAATCAGGGTACCGGGCTTGGTGGTTATATGACTACCTCTTCTGCTTCATACGCAGGAGGTCGTGGGTTCAACCCTGAGACCCGTTCAACATTCCTACTTTGTATCTTTTCTTATATTTTTTAGCAATCGCTAAAACTGGAAATGGACTTCATACCGGTTTCCATCTCCATCCTATACCATTAAACTAGACTATTCTAGCCATGCTGAGGGTGGCTGGGTTCGATTCCCGGTGCCGGTCTAGTCAATTTTCGGATTGGAAATTGTCTCAACTTCCCTGGGCATAAAAGTATCATCGTGTTAGGCTCATGATATACGAATGCAATAATGGTAACTTGGCTTAGAAACATCACAGTTAATAACTGTGGAAGTGCTAAATGAATACTAAGCTGCGGGGTGGCTCTGTCTCAGTGTAGGGATGTAATGCCAATAAGAAGAAGAAGAAGAAGAAGATTATTCTAGCAGTATCATTTAGAATTCTAAATAAGCGATAAAGCTCATTTCTGCTTACAATTAGAATTTACATATACATAACTATCATCCTTTCTTTCCTTTGACAAACCGTTAACCAAGACGAACCTCTGCCATACAACCTGTCCCTAAATTCCAATAAAAAAATCCGCGTGAACTCGTGGCCAGTGCAGAGGTAATCACGATTTGCAGTGGGCGAGTGACTGATCACCAGTGCTTATACATTGGAGATAAGTGCTAGTCCCAAGGAAGCATCTGTTGATTCTAAGTACAAGAACAGTTGATTTGGTCATAATCGAATAGCAACTACTGGCGGTCAGTTAAGCTAAGCTAAGCTAAGCAATCAGGGTCAACAATGAGAAATTTTGGAGAAGACTTTTGTCAAAGTTGTGCACAAATTTTTTTGGCATAATCTGGTAACCTCATTGTCGTAAAATTATCAAAGTTAATTAGGGTTAAATTATCAAACTACGATAACTATTGAGGTGATTCATCTTTATCTTTATTCCAGGACTCATCTTGCAATTTTATCGAACGTCAACCTGTTCCTCAAAAGGCTCCCAGACGCACCTTGTGATATTCAAAACCACAAACCGGTTTTGCAGATGCGCTTTGTGATTTTCCCAACCAATTCTCTAGCGGTCTTCCAGACGTGCATTGTGATTTACCAAAACCATTTTCCATTCCATTTTCCAGTGCTCGTCCAGACGCGCTTTGTTATTTTCCAAACCACAATCTAATTTCAGCGGTCTTCCAGACGCCATTTTACTGCGGTCTTCCAGATGCGCGTTGTGATTTTCCAAACCACAATTCATTTTTCAGCGGTCTTCCACACGCGCTTTGTGATTTTCCACACCACAAACCATTTTCCTGCGATCGTCCAGACGTGCTTTGTGATTTTCCAAAGCACAATCCATTTTCCAGCGGTTTTCCAGACGTGCTTTGTGATTTTCCACACCACAAACCATTTTCCTGCGATCGTCCAGACGTGCTTTGTGATTTTCCAAACCACAATCCATTTTCCTGCGGTCGTCCAGACGTACTTTGTGATTTTCCAAACCACAATCCATTTTCCAGCGCTCGTCCAGACGCGCTTTGTGATTTTCTCTACCAATTTTCTAGCGGTCTTCCAGACGCGCTTTGTGATTTTCCCTACCAATTCTCTAGCGGTCTTCTAGACGTGCTTTGTGATTTACCAAACCACAATCCATTTTCTAGTGGTCATCCAGACGAGCTTCACGTCTTCTAGACGTGCTTTGTGATTTACCAAACCACAATCCATTTTCTAGTGGTCGTCCAGACGCGCTTCACAAAGTGCTTCCACACCACAAACTATTTTACTGCGGTCTTCCAGACGTGCTTTATGATTTTCCAAATCACAATCCATTTTCCAGCGCTCGTCCAGACGCGCTTTATAATTTTCCAAAGCATAATCAATTTTCCAGTGCTCTCCCGAGCGCGCTTTATTATTTTCCAACTACAATCTTTTCCAGCGCTCGTCCAGTGATTTTCCAAACCACAATCCATTTTCTTGCGGTCGTCCAGACGTGCTTTGTGATTTTCCAAACCACAATCAATTTTTCAGCGGTCTTCCGAACGCGCCTTGTGATTTTCCAAACCACAACCAATTTTTAAAGGGTTTTACAGACGCGCTTCGTGATTTTCCACATCACAAACCATTTCATGCGGTCGTCCAGACGTGCTTTGTGATTTACCAAAACACAATCCATTTTGTGGATTGTGGTCGTGCAGACGCGCTTTGAGATTTTACAAACCACAAACTATTTCCCTGCGGTCTTCCAGATGCGCTTTGGGATTTTCTCAACCAATTTTCTAGCAGTCTTCCAGACGCGCTTTGGGATTTTCCTAACCACGATTCATTTTCCAGCGCTCGCTCAGTGATGCTTTGTGATTTTCTCTACCAATTTTCTAGCGGTCTTCCAGACGTGCTTAGGGATTTTCCCAACCAATTTTCTAGCGGTCTTCCAGACGTGCTTTGTGATTTTCCAAACCACGATCAATTTTCCAGCGCTCGTCCAGACGCGCTTCACAAAGTGCTTCCACACCACAAACCATTTTACTGCGGTCTTCCAGACGCGCGTTAAGATTTTCCAAACCACAATTAATTTTCCAGCGCTCGTCCAGATGCGCTTTATAATTTTCCAAACCACAATTAATTTTCCAGCGCTCGTCCAGACGCGCTTTGTGATTTTCCAAACCACTACCATTTTCCTGCGGTCGTCCAAACGCTTTGCTTTGTGATTTTCCAAACCACAATCCATTTTCTGGTGGTCGTCCAGACGCGCTTCACAAAGTGCTTCCACACCACAAACCATTTTACTGCGGTCTTCCAGACGCACGTTATGATTTTCCAAATCACGATCCATTTTCCATCGCGTAGACGCGCTTTGTGATTTTCCAAACCACAATCCATTTTCCAGCGGTTTTCCAGACGTGCTTTGTGATTTTCCAAACCACAATCCATTTTTCAGCGGTCTTCCTAACGCACCTTGTGTTTTTCCAAACCACAACCAATTTTTCAACGGTTTTCCAGACGCGCTTTGTGATTTTCCACACCACAAACCATTTTCCTGCGGTCGTCCAGACGTACTTTGTGATTTACCAAACCACAATCCATTTTCGAGTGGTCGTGCAGACGCGCTTTGTGATTTTCCACACTGTAAACCAGTTTCCTGTGGTTTTCCAGAAGCGGTTTGGGATTTTCCCAACCAATTTTCTAGCGGTCTTCCAGACGTGCTTTGTGATTTTCAAAACCACAATCCATTTTCTAGCACTCGTCCAGACGCGCTTTGTGATTTTTACATCAGTTTTCAGACGCGCCTTATGATTTTCCAAATCACAACCAGCTTTCAGCGGTCTTCCAGACGCGCTCTGTGATTTTTCAAACCACAATCCATTTTCCATCGGTCTTCCAGCCGCGCTTTGTGATTTTCCAAACCACAATCCATTCTCCAGCGCTCGTCCAGACACGCTTTGTGATGTTTACATCAGTTTTCAGACTTATGGTTTTCCAAGCACAACCAGTTTTCAGCGGTCTTCCAGACGCGCTCTGTGATTTTTCAAACCACAATCCATTTTCCATCGGTCTTCCAGCCCCGCTTTGTGATTTTCCAAACCACAATCCATTCTCCAGCGCTTGTCCAGATACGCTTTGTGATTTTCCACACCACGATCCATTTCCCAGCGGTCGTCCAGACGCGTTTTGCAGCAATACAAACCACCTTGTCTTGTGATTTTTTTAAAAATCATATAATTTATTCTTTGTACATTATTTAATCATTTGAATTCAACTCACCTTTTGAAATCAGCGTCAGGGCAGGATCCAAAACATAACCAGGGAGGATCGCCAAAATGTGTGGCCCCAAATGCCCGGAGCGAAATGCGATGACAGCAACTCTCCATGGGGATGCGTGTACACGCCACGAAGATCGGACAAGGAGAGGCCGAGTCATGGCTTGCTGCTCACCGATTGAAATGCTGAGGTGTTAATATATAAACACACGCTGATGGCAACTTAGTCAAACCCCTCACGAACCAACTTCCAGAACGAAAGTGTGAAAGTGTGTGTATTTTCTTATATATTTGGGCTGGAGACCCCATATTAACTTGAAATCAAATGCGCCAGCGTATGGAACAATCGATTAAGCTGAAAATCGATCACGTTCTGATTGGTGGACGGCACTTCTTCGACATTATCGACGTCAGGACTCAAGACACATCGTGGCGCTAACATCGACTCTGACCACTATCTGGTGATGGTTAAACTTCGCCCAAAACTATCCGCCAACAACAACGTTCGGTACCGACGGCCGTCTCGGTATGACCTCTATAGAGCGACTGAAGCAAACAGACTCCGCCACCGCATACGTCTACGAGGATGAATTCGATGGGCCCCTCTTGATGATCGATTCTCCATGTAGAATTTGTCCGAGTTCCCACCGGAAATGTTCCAGAATTTTCTCGAATTCCCATCTCTTCGGGAAATTCAAATACCCATCAACGGAAAATTCTCTTATATTTCCATAAAAATATCCACTACATCTCCACGGAAAATTCTGTCGAATTTCCATAGAAACTTCCTTTGTACTTCCACGAGGAATTCTGCTGACCGTTCTTGGGAAACTCTCTTGCAAGAGAAATTCTCTTGAATATGAATGCTGCTACTCAAAAAGACACCATATGATGCATGGCAAATAATGTTAGTCGAAAAAAATTAAATCTCAAATATTTTCTTAGACGTGCAGTAAGATGCGCAGCTACAAAGCAAGACCATGCTGAAGGTTGCTGGATTCGATTCCCGATCCGGTCTAGGAAACTAACGGGTAGAAAATTTTCTTGACTTCCCTGGGCATAAAAGTATTCTCGTGTTAGCCTCATAATATAGGAATACAAAAATGGGAGCTTGGCTTAGAAACCTCGCAGTTAACAAATGTGGAAGTGCTTAATGAATACTAAGCTGCGAGGCGACAATGTCCCAATGGGGATATAATGTCAATACGAAGAAAAAAAAGAAAATCTCAAATCGAGATCGCCTGGGACAATATGACGAGATGGAAGCACTTTCATCCGAGATATGAAATGATTCATCATAGAAATGTGATCAGATCAGAAAAAAAATCAACTTTCTCTAATCCAACAATTTCTTTACGTCTTTACATTATATTAATCTCAGCATGACACTTTTTTCTTGTATCACGAGCAAATGGAATAACTTTCAAAAACTTTAGGCACATGAAAATTCAGTACAAAACTTTTTTTTTTAGACCCACGACTAGATCACGAACTGCAAAATGCAACTTCTCAACTGCAACTAAAAAAGCTAGACTGAAGCAATGAGCAATAACCATCGCAAACTAATCAATAATTATAAAGTGCGCAAGAGATAACAGTTTTATCCTACCATATTTGTCAGTTAAACTCCCGTATGTCACAGACGGTTTTCATTCTATCAACTAGTTCCACAACAACTCAAGCACTATTTTATACACTGCATCTGCCCTCACTTCACTCTAAATCTCTTCAACGACGTACCCATTTTTTGTCAACCTGTCTCTGCCACGGAAAACAGCACTACAATGACGCTATGGGGATTACGAAGCACTCTCCCAGGCGGTTCTAATCTTCTAGTTGGCCTGTTATGCGGAAAACAATGATGATCCCATGTGCACGCTAATAGTCTGATAAGCGGTGACATGACCCTCATATCTTTGATTTGAACCCGCCATATCGATTATGGAGGCAGAAGCAAATCCATTCCAATCGGAGACAAGCATAAAGGATATTAATTACGTTTGATAAGTATTGCAAACACTGAGAATTTATTACGTTGGTAACAAAAGACAATTGATGCTTCTTTATTGCTTTTACGATTGGTGATAAATATATGTACAAGAATGATACGATTGTTTATTTATCGCTTCGGAACATTTTGTGCTGTTTCCGAAGATTGTGTGCCGTCAGCTTCTGGGGTTTTGGTTTCTGGGATCCTTTCACTAGCACGCTTATCTTTCCATCTGATTGTAGAGTTCAACCAATTTGCAATAGGTCGCCTGAAAGAAAATAATATTCTAATCATTTTTTCTGAGATACGAAGAATCTTTTTTAACTTTATTGGAGTGATTATTTATTTGGTGCTTAAGCTCATCACTTTACGAATAATGTGTTCTGTGTAGTTTACCTTTTTGCTTCTCTGTATAACATTGATCCATCAGTACGTGTTTTCTTGGAGAATGAGAGAATCCTGTGATTTCTAAGTTTTTCTGTGCCTTCTTCATCGTCAGTGAAGCGTAGAAGCGTTCCCAAAATGACCGAATCTTTGAATGCTTTTCTGAACGTCCTATTGGTGAGACCATAAATGACCGGATTCATTGCAGAGTACAGAAATATAAACGCCACTTTGGCGATCCACCACAGCATGATGAAACTTTCACTTATCTGTAAAATATGTTCAACAAAGATATCCATAGGTACCATGTCAATATTTTAATGAAGTAACCGTTCTTTTCTTTTGTAATCTAACTATAATTTATTTGGCGTGACCAAATCACCTAACATCCACAAAATCTCTGATCATATAGAGGAGGCTTTAGTGATGCATTTCACCCTGACGATAAAATTGTCCTCAGATTATGGTGCATCTTCTTATTGCTTCTGTATTCAAACTTGCTTTATAAATACCTTAATAATTATTAAATTATACTCAATTACTTACCTCAAACCTATTACCGTCATCCACATCTTTGTAGTAAATCAGAAGCATAACGGTAAAAGGTATCCTCACCACCACGAAGGTTATCAGAACTATAAATAGGGTCTTCGCCACTCGGCTTTTATACCGCACCACCATCGGATGCTCTCGATTCATTGCTTTTCTTTCATAGCGATCTAGCTTATATAGAATAGTAGTGTAAGTAATCAGCATTACACACAGCGGGAGCCAAACCAACAAAACTACGATGTAGTCCCAATATAGCGGCATCACATGTTTATCTTCTGAGCAAAATGTTTCTCGAAAATTACTCCAGTTACGTTCTTTGTAGTTTCGATAGATTGATAAAGGCAATGCAGCGACGAATCCCAGAATCCAGCAAATTGCCGAAGCTATGCTAACGCTAGTCATTTTAAATCTTGCCTTCCTGGACAGTACAATGGCTGCCAAACGATCGTAGCTGACGACACATAATGCTAGCACCGAGGTGATGAGTAGTCCACCTGACAAATTCCATACAAATAAACTACATTACATCGTCAAATAATTGTATTAATCGGATTACCTTCAATAAAACCTTCAAGTTTGCACCCGATAGGTCCCAGAACATAACTTTGATGAATATCATGCAATATGAACACTGGAGGACAAACCAATAAAGTAACCAGATCAATGAGAGCAAGATTAGCGATCAGCAGATGCGTCGGCGTGCGCAGTGATCGGTTGGTGAAAATAATCTCCAGTAGGGACACGTTGCCAAGAATACCAAACAGCACAATCGGTATCAAAATCGATAGCTTCAAAATAATATCTTTATCGGGTATTTGATCCCACACTTCCAACGGGTAGGAGTATTGCGATGTGTTGATCTGTGGGGGAGAAAAGGTAATTATTTAAAACTCATAACGATCAAGTGTATCATGTCTAGTCGATGATGACGTACCGCAACTGGCATGGCCCAGAAAAATCTTGGGGCGGGGACTCTTTGAAGGGATGCATCTTCTGGTTGTAAACTGAAGCCGGTTTTCATCGCTACTAGGTCCTGTGGTCAGAATGAGAAATCTTTGTTTTGAATGCAAACGATACTATTTATATGCGATTGCCAAAGCAAATCAAGAGAATATAGCGGTAAGCTGTGATACGTTCGGCATAAATCAGTCTTTATTCGCCATTCTGTGGATGGATTCATAACATATGGCCAATACCTCTGGCTTTTAAGCCGAAAATGTGCATTTTATATGGCAAGAAGTGGTGAATCAACCCGCTATTGGCTACTTCGTACCTTAGATGGAAGCATACCTGAGCAATGGCATATAGTAGTTTAAGATAGTTGAAGTATTTGAAGATATTCAATTCATCTGATCACCTGATCCCGAAATAGTGGTTCTCATACACTGGAATATCGGTATTTTGGATGATACGATTAGCAAACGAATTAGCCTGCTTCTCAAAATAATGAAATTTTAATGTTACAAGCTTGAATTGAGAAATAGTTTAAAGGAACCACTTCTCTCGAGGACCAGTATTTTGGGAAGTTTAAAAATTAACCCAGGTAAAATTGTATTTCAAAATCTGACATAACATTATTAATAATAAAAATGTGCTCATTTATGCCTCGAGCTCATATTTAAAATAATTTCTAAAAAAAACCATAAGAATTTGGAGAGTTGCTGCAGAAAACAGAATCAAATTATATATCCAGAGCAGAGAGTGTATATGTGGATGGTTTTGATACCTGTGTTATGTAGAATAGAAAGATCTTTTAAGTAATAATATAAAAACAAGACAACGTTGAAGATGCTCGCAGTGAATAACATGGAAAACCAATTCTATTGTGATTTACCCATCTCAATTTAGCTTGTAGGCTTCCGTATTTTTCGATCAAAGAAGCACTATTTAACTCTCATTGCGAGACAGCGAATGTAAAACTTAATTAATATGTGTACTCAATATTTAATATGGACGTTCTAAATCCGGACCGAAGCTTCGGAACAAAAGTTCGTTGGATTTATTAATAAACAACAAACACCATGCGTGAACCGCAATGACCTCTATATCTACATACGGAGGTCCGCGCGGCCTACCCGCGACGTTTTTGTTGTTGGGATGAGCATGGTGTTCACTGCATCACAGTACTCTCTACTGCAGCTGCTGGTTTTGTTGAAGACGCCACCAGCGCTGTAGTTTCGACATAATCTAGAGTAGTATCCATGCCGCTTACAAGCAGCATGGGATTGCGTTCAACATCGAATCGCGGGCATGCAAACATCACATGCTCTGCCGATTCTAGCACACCTACACATTCCGGGCACTCCGCAGAATCGGTGAACCCGAACCTATGCAGGAACTTTTTAAAGCAGCCATGTTCAGACAAGACCTGTGATAGGTGGAAGTTGACCTGACCATGCTTCCTACTAATCCAATTCGATACCTCCGGAATCAGTCTGTGGGTCCAACGACCTTTGACTGCAGTGTCCCATGCTCTTTGCCATTAGAGCAACTAAGCTACTCTCTTGACACGTCGCACTTGCACCGAGTCCCAATCGTTGAAGCAATCTACATCTTCCTCCAGAAGTAAGTCTATCGGCATCACCCCAGCAATGACGCACACCGCCTCATAAGATATGCACCACAACAACCTCAGTCTTGTGATGTGATAACGCCAACCTCCTTGAGATGAGCCATTCTTCGACTCTGCTAATCGCGTTTGAAGTTTTCAAGAGTGTTGCCTGTGACCTCAAGCATTACATCATGCGCAAAGCCTTCTCTTTTCACACCAGCTGGGAGATTTAAGCGTAATACTCCGTCATACATGATATTCCACAGAACCGGTCCGAGGATCGATCCCTGACACTTCAATCGACTGCTGACCAGCGTCGGTGTCGACTAACAATATCCTGTTCTGAAAATAGCTTTTCAGAATCCTGCACAGATAATCCGGGACTCTCAAGCGATGCAGGGAATCAGCTATAGCTGCCCAGCTAGCGTTATTAAATGCATTCTTTACATCTAGTGTAATCAATGCACAGTACCTAATACCTCTCCTATTCAAACCACGCGCTATCTTAGCCGTTTCCGTTACCGACCGAATTGCTTCGATGGTAGAACGGCCTTTACGGAACCCATACTGGTTGCTTGATAAGCCACCAGCACACTCCGTATAGTCCGTCAATCTATTCAGGATCACCCTCTCTAACAACTTACCAGTTGTGTCGAGTAGGCAAATTGGTCTGTATGCCGAAGGCTCTCCCGAGGATTTCCCAGGCTTAGGCAATAGCACCAACTTCTGCCGTTTCCAATGATCTGAGAAGTTTGCTTCGTCCAGGCAACGTTGGAGGCAGCTCCTGAACATATCTGTAGCGGCAAGAATCGCGTGCTTAAGAACCAGGTTAGGAATAAAATTCGGCCCTGGTGCCTTGTTTAGCTTGAATTTTCTTGCAACGGCGATAAGCTCATCGTTAGTCACTAGCGGTACCACGTTCACTGACTCGTACGGTGTAGCGGGCCAGTCCAATGAGTCATGCTTCGGGAACAAACCTTCAACGATCCTGGCTAACATTTCCGGGGATTTCTCAGGAGGTGTGATGTTGGTCCTAGCCATCACTATGCTTTATGCATCCCCCCATGGAGTATCGTTGGCCATCCTACCCAGCTCTTCAAAGCAGGCTCTCTTACTACATTTGATATCATAGTTCAGAGTTCTGCTTGCTGTTTGGAACACATGGTGTCTTTCTTGACTGTCCGCTTCGGTTTTAGCACGTCGCAACCATTCTTTCAGCTCTGAGACAGGTTCTGCGAATATCAGCTTCCGAGCTCGTTCACTAGAGCATCGGTTTGCGGTTGCCGGTTGGCATAGTCCTCCTGGGCATTGTCACGTCACATGCTCGTGTTAGGACATCGGATAACTCATCACCACTAAGGCCTAGAGTCCGATTTTCCCACCGTAGTGATTCTTCCAGCAGTTCTGGGTCGAACTGCGAGGTACGCCATCCTAGATCAGCTTTACTGATCCACCTTGTGGTTCTGTTGGGGGGTCCAGCTGACCATAAAACGTATTTCCTGATGGTCACTAGCAGTATACCCTTCGTGAACCCTCCATTCAGGCTCCACCGTCCATCCCGCGCTGCAGAAGGCCACATCGATGCATGACTCGCCATTCGGTCCTCTGAACGTTGACGCTTGGCCCTCGTTCAGCAGGACTACGTTCAGTACCGCTAGAGACTCTAGCAGGATATGACCTCTAGCGTTAGTGAACCGAGAGGCCCAATCCACTGCCCACGCGTTGAAGTCACCTGCTACAACTAATGGTTTAAGACCAGTTAGTCTCGCTACAAGATTATCTAACACCCTAGTATACTACTCTATGCTCCATGTAGGAGGACAGTAGCAGCTACAAAAGTAATGGATGGGGTACCTCCCGCAAGTCCAGATGGTCACTATTCTGGACTTACCCGCAACCCAACTGCTATGTTTAGCAGGGATGCGGTACGGGTCGGACAGCAAGGCAACATCACTCTTATTCTCGTGTACCGAGTGTTGTAGCAGTGCTTGCACTGCCTCGCAGTGGTTGAGATTTAGCTGAGCTACTTTCATGATCGAGCCCGTCTGGAGGCCGGACAGGCCTGCCCACCATCGGTGTTTATTGTCTGCGCCAGGAGCACAGATCAAAGACCTCGGTGCGGCCTGGCAGGTTTGAGCCTTGTGACCTTCAGCTCCACACATCCGGCAAAGCTGACTCCGATCAGGACCTTTGCAGTCATGTGACTTATGTCCGTAATCGAAGCACTTGAAGCAGGCCTGAGGTTGATGGTTTGCGCTCACCGAGCATACCGACCAACCCACCTTCAGCTTGGCCTTATCCAGCATAACCTTTCCGCAACCGAATCGCGGTATCCTGGAATTCCGTCCAAGTCTCGGAATTGGATTACCTCTACTGGGCATAGGGCTCTCACCTGAACCGCATCACGCAGCACCTATTCTGCCAACTTTTTATACGCGGAACTCTTCCGCGCAGCATCCCGCTTCAGGACGAGGATCATCTCGCTCTTCTGCGTTCTGCGGATGCAGTTGACATCATCCCCTAGGCCACTGAGCTTTTCATCGCCCCTTCAGAACGTCAGCATAGCTCTTACCATGAGACTTGACGATAATTGCTTCGCCTCGGTCCTTCCTGTCATGACCATTGGAAGATGTGCCCTTTCCTCTACGGGCATTTCCCTTCTTGGTCAATGGCGCCTTCGCCTCCTCTACTGGTTTTCGCTCCTTCTTCGTCTTTTTGGGATTCACTACTTCCCTCCAGGCGAACTTCGGTAGTCCTCGTAGAAGGAGGAACTGGTGATGAGATCAATATATGTTCAATAAGATGGGAATGGGAACAGTTACCGGCATCAAAAGTATGCATGTCGTGCTAGACTCTCCAAATTGAGTTACAATCAAGAATAATCATCTAAACATAATTAGGGTTTCCTACCCCATTCCCGGCCTAACATGCGTACGACTGCATTATTTGAACCGGTGCCAGCAAAAGTGGTTGTCAATTTTGGGTTTTTTACACCAACGGCTTCTATTTGCAAAGATCTAGTAAGGGAATAACGAAAAAGTGATTTTTGGCAACTAAATCTGGAAATATGCACATTTTATTTTCTGGTATATATCACAATGGCCATTTCGTTGCCAGAAAAAGTGGTACATGTACAGTTCCACCCACTAAAATCAGCTTATTTAAATGAAAATTCAGCAACATGACTGTTTTCACAACAGATTTTCATCCTATTCTGCATTTCAAGATAGTTTACTGCCGTTTAGAATGATTTTAAAATGTACATGTACCACTTTAACTGTCAACGTTTTTCGGTTTCTGTTTCCTTTTGTTCCCATTAATAGTGGTACATGTGCAATTTGTTCTGATAAACTTGACGTTTGTCATAAAATTCGCTTATTTTTCACTACTATCTTTAGGCACATCAGTCGTAACATGTTGGTACAGTTTAGTTGCAAAAAATTGCAAATATGAATTTATTATTCGATGTTTTTGGAAAAATGCGTCTCCTGAAAAATTTGCTCAATGTAACATGTACCACTTTCGCTGGCACCGGTTCATTTAATTGATATTTATGACAGGAAGCAGCTTTTCCTGAATTTTGTGGGCTGTATAATACTGCACTGGGGTTCAGTTCTGCTTAAAAAATAGCTATTCGTGCTTAATATCGTTCAAAAAGGCTTTTATTTGATTTAAAATAACTAAGTGCAGCACTCATTTCAGTCATAGCGATTTGCCATTCCGGCACACGTAAAACCAGTTCCCGGCCCAAAACAAAATTTTACTCGATCTCTCAACATTTTACTCTTATTCTCTCTCGGGACGGTAGAAAATGAGACGTAAACAAAAATATGCACATTCCACGACAACAAGATGCCAGATGGTATTATTCATAATCATTTTTATTTGGTTGAAAAGATATATTTACTCATCCAAATTTCTTTCAAACGCTTAAAAACAATATTCTTTTCACCTTTTGAAATCGAGAGAATTATAAATAACATGATAGCGTCAACGTATTAGTCAGTTTTCCTGTTAACGATGAAGGATCATTTTCATACTCCTGGCCTTTTGGCAGCACGGTGCGGCTAGAAGTTCTTGGGCCGAGGTGATTTTTTGTTCGGTTTGAGAATACATTTTAAAATGTATTCTAATATGTTTAAATAAGTTCTAGTGAAACGAACTAATAGGAAGAATTGAAGTGCGTGTGTTTAGAATTATGGTGTCCCAACAAACATTCACTAGTTTAACTAACATCAGTGTGATGATTCAGTTCAGCACTGTGTTGAATTACAGGGGATGTCCAAAATAACTGGGATAGGCAAATTTTGGGCATAATTAGATGTGTTGTAACTGTGTCAATTATTATCCGATTTTGACAATTCAGGGATGCCTGAACTAGAAATTTAATGTAGTTTTATCATATGTCCATGGAACCGACCATGGTCATCGGATACCGGAGATATTCCGGGTTTTTCGAAGGTAGGTTCAGAACCGTGAATTTGTGGTGGGTATTAGGATAAGTTGTGGTTAAAAACAGAATAATATTCTTCTTCTTCTTCTTCTTCTTATTGGCATGACATCCCCACACTGGGACAGAGCCGCCTCGCAGCTTAGTGTTCATTAAGCACTTCCACAGTTATTAACTGCGAGGTTTCTAAGCCAAGTTACCATTTTTGCATTCGTATAACATGAGGCTAGCATGATGATACTTTTATGCCCAGGAAAGTCGAGACAATTTCCAATCCGAAAATTGCCTAGACCGGCACCGGGAATCGAACCCAGCCACCCTCAGCATGGTCTTGCTTTGTAGCCGCGCGTCTTACCGCACGGCTAAGGAGGGCCCATGTTGTAACATCGAATTCGAATTTCGAATTTCAACTTATGGTTCCAATCAGAAAGAGCCCTACTTTATTTATGGTTAATAATATTATTCTGTTTTTAACCATAACTTATCCTAATACCCACCACAAAATCACGGTTCTGAACCTACCTTAGAAAAACCCGGAATATCTCCGGTATCCGATCACCATGGTCGGTTCCATGGACATATGGTGAAACTACATTAAATTTCTAGTTCAGGCATCCCTGAATTGTCCAAATCGGATAATAATTGACACAGTTACAACGCATCTAATTATGTCCAAAATTTGCCTATCCCAGTTATTTTGGACATCCCCTGTATGTCTGTACTATTTCTTATCGCAACTTCTGTTCAGGCTTTGTTCACACAATTTTGGAGAAGTTATACAGCTACAACATCTCATTTTGAAAAACAACTTTATTACCTGATTCGTTAAACCTTTATTAAGCATTTTACTTAGCCTTAATTCAGCTACATGTAAATTCTTCGAAAATAATAACGCATTGAGAGTACCATGATCAAGATCTCCATTAAGTATTGCAATTGCTATTTTCATATAATCATATTTAAAATTTTCCTAAATCGGGTCTCGAACTGCTGACATTTGATCATCCGCCGGTAACGTTGCCATCCGCGCCATCCTTGATTTGTAAGTTATGGCTTACTCAATGCAAAACATAAATAATCGTATGGCTGAATATGAATCATAATTGGACTCTTAATCAACGAGTCAATCTGTCAAACTATAGTTTGTTAATAACTGTACAAGATTTTTATTTCAACCATTGTTCAGTCAGTCATAACCATTCAACACTGGGAAAAAATATAAGAAAATAATGTCAAAACGATAAAATAAAATTCGTCTCCAATGATGGGGTTTATGAAAATTTAATGAATTTATGTTCGACCTTTCTCGGATACTCTGAATAACCGGTCGCGATATTATTCTGCCATCAATACCACACATGCAGCGAGTAAATAACTACACATATCGACATTTATTTACATATAAACAACAACTAGTATATAGGAAATCTGTAACAGACATGCAATATGGTCGACTTTACAAAAACTGCATGAATTTTCTTCATTGCACCAGCAATTTTGTTCGTTATAATCTCCAACAGCTTTATCCTAGATCAGGAATTAATTATGTATCACGAAACAATTATGCATTACTATGTCTGAAACTTGATTATGCATATGTACAACATGTGATAGATTTAGTTCGGAAAAGGTATTGGAGGGTAACCGCCCTTCGGTGGGTTTGATCCTGACCCCAGTTCGCATGACAGGTGCTTTCCCTACTAAGCTACGAAGGACCTCCGTTGTCCACCCGGGTGGCTTAATACCCGGCATATAGGCAATTAACTTTGAATGTACTGATCTCGAGTGGCGATCTCTCTTCGCTTGTGTGGTCGTGTTGGGATCTGACGACCAAACTGGCACAACCTCACACAACCCTACTTCATTGAGCGCCGTTGCTGATGAAGCAAGTGTGTAGGAGCCGGACAATACTAAATACTCATCCTACTTGGTTGACATTGTGTACAAAAATACATTTGAGAGAGTTAGTTCTGAAAATGTATTGCGAGAGATCGGCTGGTACCTGGTGCTGGGAATTTGGTTTCATCAGTACCCGCTAAGCTGCGGTGGACGACGGAGGTCCTTCGTAGCTTAGTAGGGAAAGCACCTGTCATGCGAACTGGGGTCGTGGGATCAAACCCCACCGAAGGGGCGGTTACCCTCCAATACCTTTTCCGAACTAAATCTATCACATGTTGTAAATATGCATAATCAAGTTTCAGACATAGTAATTAATTTCCACTCCGGGTGGCTTAATACCCGGCATATAGGCAATTAACTTTGAATGTACTGAATTATGCATTGCCCCACGAATATAAAAAGTCTGAGTGTTCTTGTCAATTAATCCAACAATGTCTTGAAAATAAATTATTATTTTCCTATCCTATTTTTTTTCAAACGGAAAAAGCATAAACTATTATTATGTTTTCTCCCACTGTGCGATAAATCCGGTAAAGGTGAAATCCAATGGTTAAGAAGGACAACGGTTGGAATTGTGGCTCCGCAAAGTGTCACACACGACTGAGCCTACCAAATAAATGAACTGGTAAAAAAAAAAGGACAACGGTTAAGAAAGACGTCTAATGCTTGCTTATTAATCTACTATTCAAACACAATTCTACCACCCTTTTAGAGCATCTCATCATAGTCGAACAGAGAATTTTGAAAATCATTAGTTCAGCACATTGATGAACTTCCCCAATGTGCTGAAATGTGATAAAACTAAAGCGTTAGTAAAATAAAGGTGGTAAACAAATAAATAGGCCAAGTCGAATATTAGTTGGACCAAATGCTGAGATGAAATCTGTCTAGCGAATTATTCAGCATCCATTTCATTCAGCTATGAAGATTACAAATAAACAATAATTCGACTTAGATGCTTATTTGTAGCTTGTCGTTGTTTGTTGGGTAGTGATTAACAACTTAAAGCAATGGTTGTATCGAGCTCTGTGACGATTTTCAGGTAGGTGTTTATTTGATGATACCGTTTTGTAAAAGTGGAAAGAATCACTCCGGCTCAGTGGTGTGGCAACGGAGAGCGAAGTTTTGAAATCTACATTTCTATTTTCTACAATTGGATCAATTAGGAGTAAAACAAGTGGTTGAAATATATTGAGTATTGTGAAAGATAAATGGGAGACTTTTTAAAAATTATCAATCATAAATCATTAGTTTTCTGTGCAGTGAGCCGGGAATCGGGTCCATAGGCCCAAGTAGTGATTTACCCTATTGTTATTCTGTGAATATGAAAAGATTGGTTATAACCCTTTGATAAATATTTTTCCCCAAGCATAACTACTTAATTACTTAACGTAATGAAAATTTACATTATTTATTTATCTGTTCTAATGCTGTGTCTACATAATACACAATGTATGTCTGTAGCTATCAATTACATCCGTCTAGCTAACTGAAGACCCTATCCTACATCTCAAGATGTTTATTTGTTTGTGAAACACAGTGAGAATGATTGACTGATCCCATTCCTCCAGCTCATGTTGCAGTTTTACTTAAGGACAAGCCTCCCGGAATCCAAAACTAATTTCACTCGCGTTCTGGAGAGCACCTCACTCGATACGGAGGCAATGCACGACTGTAATTTTTTGTTATTCCACACATGATAGTTGTACGTAGCTTCCGTATTGAATGGGGTGCCCTCGTAAACGCGAGTGAAAATAGTTTTGGATTCCGGGAGGCTTGTCCTTAATTTGTGTTTTCACATAGAAAAAAACAGTAGGTATGCAAAAGA
This sequence comes from Armigeres subalbatus, assembly GCF_024139115.2. NCBI lineage: Eukaryota > Metazoa > Arthropoda > Insecta > Diptera > Culicidae > Armigeres > Armigeres subalbatus. The sequence goes on along the minus strand of NC_085141.1, from coordinate 262,397,014 downwards.
GCAGAAGTTTATTTTAGTATGAACCGTAGTGTGAAATTGTATTCATGAATCATGCTGGTCATTTCGAATATTTCAGATTTGCTGCGCGGCAGCATGGGTCAAATAATAAATTATGTAAGTTGTGCGTTGCTAACGTATAATCTTTGAATCACTAATAGAAAATTGAATAATTTTACTCATTAGTTTTGTGAAGATACGATTTACCAACGATTTACAAAATTAAAGTTGCGAAGATGCCAATTTATCAATTTTTAAGCTCTAGGTGTATTCTGGTGATAAAAGTATAGAAATTTGTGACAAAATGTGTACGTCGAAGTTATATTGTTGTACATGATTCATATACTTGTTCCTGGAGATATCAACGAGAGTCATTTAGATCTTGCTCAAGTTTTTTTCTCGACTTAACTGTCAATCGCGTCGCACTCTAGATCGATTTCAGTTCGAGCTTGATGGTTTTCTTCTAAACTCGCGTAATCGTAATATTTTAACATTTACTCAACTTTCCTTGCGCAATGTTTTATCTTTTCATATATACAAACACAGCTGATCATAAGACGTGAGGAATTCTAGCAAATCGGTCCATCCGTTGGTGAGTTGTATTCCTTCAAAGGGAATGTAAACTCATTTTTATATATAGAAAAAGATTACCGCCGGTTATGTTATGTATACAAATGTCATCGCTAGGTTGGATTAATTTGGATATTGGTTTGTATTCGATGGTGGCGTTGAGGTGCGATCTCTACAAATGTGTTTAACAACATTAGTTCAAGCCTTCATGTCTGTTCTCTGTGGTTTAATGCTTCATCACTACATGACTTTATGTATTGTTAAGATTAAGACCTCAAATGACAGTTCAAAATCTATGATCCACTAATAAAAATCGATTAAGTTTATTCGTCAGTTTTGTTAAGTATCTTAAGTATCGAGGTTAACCATTTACTAAATTCTGAAGATGCCAATTTGTCAATTTTGAGCTCGAGGTGTATTTTTGGCGACGATAGTACATATAGAAGAAGACATTACATTCGGTTTTGCTCCGGACAACACGGAGTGTACGACCATCATAGGTAGTACATATAGAATTGAAGCGGGTCTTCAGTTAGCCTTGCAAGCAAAGGCATAGGATTGCCAATCTGGAGACGGCAAATGGCGAGTTCGATCTGTTCTAGGATGTTTTCGGTCGAGAAACATTCTCGGCATCCTGGGCATAGCGTATCCATTGTACTTTACCACACAAGACACATATTTATGCAATTAGCGGGCATATAAATGCTTTAAATTAATAACTGTGGAAATCCTAATAAAATTCAAAAGCAGGTCAAGATCCAGTTAAAAAAAAGAAGAATAGAATTTAATATTTCAGCTAAAAATTATAATTCAGTCTATCAATAAAATATACACACCAAGTGTTTCATTTCCAAGTTCAACAGAATCAGGCCTGATGTAACTCACAAATTGCAAGAACGAATTTACAGCAACATATTTGTTTTATCTCAGTAACACTTAGGTATTGAACACTCAGATGGAAACATAAATTCTGAGAATCAGAGGCGCTCACCTCGAAAATAAAAAAAAAACAAAAATTCATAGATCTGGCAAAAAGTAATTAACTGCATGCACCTCATATTTAAAATTGACAATCTCGACATCTTCATAACTTTGTACAGCTTGATATTTTTGTCGCATAGTGATTACTACACAACACTCATCACATGGTTGTTTTACGTTGCTCGCCAAACTTACCCAAAATTGTTTTGTACCTCACTACACAGTAATCACTACTTTCCAATCGAGATTCTGACAAAAGACTGGCGAAAAATCCAATCATCTGCTTAATCCAACGCAAAGAGCATATAAATTCCAGTTACTCGGAGAGTACAGATACTTTTATTTATAGAACATTTTCCGAATAATAAAATAGTAGGTATACCACGCCAGAGTCTGTTTTTCTTCCATATCGCCGGATTTACTTCTCTGGCTTCAGTTCCTGTTTCAACCATTTGCGATTGCTCCAAACTTAGGACAATAGGGAAGAATGGCCAAAATGCACACCTTTGACCATGTCGGTGTTTTGCGCACTAAATCCTTACATATCAAAACAATTTGATGTACATATAGCATATTACTAGTATAGTACTAGTACTATTTAGTATACAACTAGGCGTTTGCGGCTTCTATATGCATTCAAATTTTGATTACAATACATACAAGCACAAGAATTGCGCTCTTAAATAAGAAATAAACGGGAACAGTCATGTGTTGTTTAGAACAACGCTAATTAAACGAAGAACAAGTTTGATCTTGTTACGTACCAACCCAGTTTCATTTTAATCCTATCGCCATTTGTTCAAGAGATTTGTATACATTTGAGATTTTAAACTATTTTGTCCCACTAGTGCATTTTAGGCGATCACCTTCCAATATGATTCAGCATGAGTTTTATCTTCGTCCTAAGAAATGGCAATAACGGTAACGCATTATTCGACGATAGAAAATACAAAACAGATTAATCCATTTAGTGGAATGTTGTCTTCTCGCTTGAACACATGTCAAATATTTTTGAAGACAAAACTCAAATGTGTTGAACAATTTTCAATAGAAAATAATGGTGCAAGATTCTTTGTTGAATGCGACTTTGTAAAAACAACTAGGTAAATAAGTTGAGTACCAGTGGTAAATTATGGGAGTATTTTTACTTACAAACACACATCACCCTTAATTCGGCGAGCTATTATATAATTGGAACAATCAAGTGAAGAATAATTATTTATGTACTTTCGAAGGATCGACTGTTTGTTGTTATTTCAACTTACAACGGCTACGCAGCCTTTAAGGATTAAAACAAGATTCATATCTGTTATTTATTAATTATTAAAACTTTTTGACCTGACCATCTCTAATTTGAGTATTTATTTATTCAGACTAAGGCCGAAGTGGCCTGTGCGGTATATAAGAGTCTTCTCCATTCGGCTCGGTCCATGGCTACACGCCCACCGCAGTCGTCCGATTTTCGCGGTGTGAACGATGGATGGTTCTCCCAACAGCTGATGCAACTCGTGGTTCATTCGCCTCCTCCACGTACCGTCCGCCATCTGCACCCCACCATAGATGATACGCAGCACTTTCCTTTCGAAAACTCCGAGTGCGCGTTGGTCCTCCACGAGCATCGTCCAGGTCTCGTGTCTGTAGAGGACTACCGGTCTAATGAGCGTTTTGTAGATTGTCAGTTTGGTACGGCGGCGAACTCTATTCGATCGGAGCGTCTTGCGGAGTCCAAAGGATGTACGATTTCCAGCCACTATGCGTCTCCAAATTTCTCTGCTAGTATCATTTTCAGCAGTCACCAGTGAGCCCAAGTACACAAATTCTTCTACCACCTCGATTTCGTCACCACCGATGCCAACTCGCGGTGGGTGGCTCACATTGTCTTCTCTTGAACCTCTTCCTATCATGTACTTCGTCTTCGACGTGTTGATGACTAGTCCAATCCGCTTGGCTTCCCTCTTCAGTCTGATGTAGGCTTCTTCTTCTCAAAGTTACGTGCCATAATATCTATGTCGTCGGAGAAGCCAAATAGCTGGACGGACTTATTGAAAATTGTACCACTCGTGTTAATCCCTGCTCTTCGTATTACCCCTTCCAAAGCGATGTTGAATAGCAGACACGAAAAACCGTCACCTTGCCGTAACCCTCTGCGGGTTTCGAAGGGACTCGAGAATGCCCCTGAAACTCGAACTACGCACATCACCCGATCCATCGTCGCTTTGATCAACCGTGTCAGTATCCGGAAATCCGTTTTCGTGCATTAGCTGCCATAGCTGGTCCCGATCGATTGTATCATATGTGGCTTTGAAGTCGATGAATAGATGATGTGTGGGCACGTTGTATTCGCGGCATTTCTGCAGTACTTGGCGAATGGCGAACACCTGGTCCGTGGTGGAGCGTTCGTCCATAAAACTGCCCCACAATTGCAATTGGTGCTAGTCGACGGCATAAAATTTGGAGGAGTACCTTGTAGGCGGCGTTCAGCAATGTGATTGCGCGGTAGTTGCTACAATCCAGCTTATCGCCCTTTTTGTAGATGGGACACACGACACCTTCCATCCACTCCTGCGGCAAAACTTCCTCCTCCCAAACCTTGGTAATGACCCAGTGCAGCGCTCTAGCCAGTGCCTCACCACCGTGTTTAAATAGCTCTCCTGATAGTTGGTCAACCCCAGGGGCTTTGTTGTTCTTCAGCCGGCCAATCTCCTCCTGGATTTCCTGGAGATCCGAAGTCGGTAGAATTATGTCCTGCGCGCGTTCCCCCAGGTCCATCACCATACCGCCATCTTCGTCTGCCACATCGCCATTCAGGTGCTCTTCGTAGTGCTGTCGCCACCTTTGGATCATCTCACGCTCGTTCGTAAGAAGGTTCCCGTTTATGTCCTTACACATATCAGGCTGTGACACGTGGCCCTTACGTGAACGGTTCAACTTCTTGTAGAACTTTCGTGTGTTATTAGCGCAGTACAGTTGCTCCGTCTCTTCACGGTCTCGATCTTCCTGCTGACGTTTTTTCCTCCGGAAAATCGAGTTTTGTCTGTTCCGCGCCTCGTTAGCCCTCGTGCGGTGTTGCAGCAATCTCGCCCATGCTGCATTCTTCTCTTCTACTAACTGCTCACATTCGCCGTCATACCAGGAGTGCACATAAGATTACAGCTCCTCGACTCTCATAACTCCTGTGTTCATCCCATAAAAATCCAAACAATGAAAAGGAATTTTATTTGTTTCTCATTTTAAAAAAATCAGCTGTGAGCACTCCTGTTAGCAAGAAGAAGCGACGAAATTGGTGCTGTATTCCTTCGTTTCACGATGAGATGAATATATGTTCATTGTGATGGAAGACTGAACAGTTCCTCTATACCGGCAGACGACTTTCGACTTTCAGTTCAATCAAAGTTAATTGTCTATTAAATTGTGATTACCTTCAATACATATTTCAAATCATAATCTTTCACATAATGTACATATTCACATTTGAGTTTTCAGAACATTGTGAATATACCTACGAGTTTCGCCAAATTTAACCACTGTTGACTTTCTTGATGAAAGGATGAACCAAGAGCTCGCCCAGCTCTCCGGTGAACCCAGTATCCAGAAGATAGCTAAAGCCGAAAGGGTACAATGCCGAACAGCAACCCAGATGATGGTCGCTTCCAATCCGGCAGGCGTCGAGCGCAGCGAGCAAGGTGGGAATCAGGTGCAGAACGACTTGGCGAGCGTGCGGCGCAATCAAGGATGGAGAAATGTGGCCTCGAACCGTATATTATTCAATCAAATTGTTGATTTAGTGCTAGGTACCTGTTTAGATGTAGGCTAAATGAATAAAAAATATCGATAGTTATAAAAAAAATGACTTTCTTCAGGTTATGCTTGTACCGTATGTACAACTTCATGCTATAGGTTTGAATGCAGCACTTACTTTCTAACTTATAACTGATTTTGGATTGAATATATACCCTTTCGATACAAAAAGCAGATGACCAGTCTCCAAGACATACTTCTAGCTGAAATTTGGGATAAAAATGATTCGAAATGACTAATGATCACATGACTAATGTTAAGCATTTAAAGCATGGTGCATCAGAATTGAACACGGTGGAGTTCTGTGCAACACTTTTAAAGATATTTTTTTTTTTGAAAATAAACCCATAATATTAAATAAAATAAAATTTTCAATATTATCAGCCATTTCAATGCGACAGACAACGGCAGTCTCCCAACGATAGCGACAGTCGCATAGGTCGGCGAACCTTAAATCTAATAAAGTGACTATAGTATCGATAGTATCCTGTTCGTGAATATGTCCACCGAGGCTCGTCCAGTTGTCATATGTGTACCGATCAAAATCAAAACCACATGACGACGGGTGTAGACCTGTTCACCATTTTAAAAAGTATTCCAGATTCAAAGTGCCACCCCGCTATTTCAATGAGTATCTTAAATGGAGTCTCCTGACCAATTTTCAGCCAAAACCATGGAGATTTAGAGGTGCATCAAACGAGATTTGTGATTTTTTTGTCAAGTCTTATGGAAAATGCCATGTTTTCAATTACCTTTCGGGGTTGTTAACTACACTTGAATGTGATTGATTCTATTCTACCCTCCCGCATAACTCATGCCACTGACTAATTTCGAACAACCTTCAATTATTGAGATTATAATAAGTTCATGTCTATCATTGCAGTCACCAATTGTGAAGTAATGGTTTGTTAATGGGAAGGATCGATCCGGTTCTGTTTGTGCCATGAGTGTGATACAATAACTAATGAGAGGATAATCAATAAATTAAGATGTTTTTTTATACTTTATTAAAACAAATTTTATCACGCTCAAAGTAAGTAAGTTTTCGACCGCGACAGGTTATCGACCGCATGGAATTAACCACCTGGCTTGATAAATAAAATATCTTCAACTGCTAGGCGCCTCGAACCGTGGACCTCTTGATCTGCAGGCCCTGACACTACCACATAGCTCACTCTAGATCCATACCAGTTGGTCGAGCATACTGGATGACATTGCTCATAAATCATGGTCAACTTTGTTTTAGCATGGGGGCAATGGTTTTGCTTGACTACCCTATTCAAATGTAAAGTATTTCATGAAAACTGTATTAGGGGGAATGACGGCTTTGGCAGGTTTTGTTCTATTATTGGCAGGGGTTTTTTTATGACTGACTAGGCTCAAATTTGGCCTAAGCATTCTTTGCATATCAAAGAATATTGTGGCCAAATTTCATAAAATTTGGTCGACAAAAACCCCCTGCCAATAATAGAACAAAACCTGCCAAAGCGGTCTTTCCCCCTATTACGTACCGAAGATTATTTTTCAGAATAAAGTGATGTATGGACGAAGCTTCCGCAACACTCGAAGGAAATAAACGGAATAATTGAATTGGGCACATATTGAATATTTATTCTACCCCCAGAAGCACCAAAAATTATTTTTCTGGTTTTTAGGATTTTTTTCAGCTAAATCTACTAAAAAGTCATAGAATAAGCCCTCTAAACATCCTAGTATCAATGACAAAGTGGTAGATAACAGTCTAAATAAGCTATTCACGACTAATGCTTCTAATATTTGGAGTAAAATTGATGCATTCAGACGGCATTTCTATGAAAAAGTATGAAAAATCACAAATCTCGTTTGATGCACTTCTTAATCTCCGTGGATTGGCTGAAAACTGGTCAGGAGACTCCATTTAAGATACTCATTGAAATAGAAGAGTGGCACTTATAATCTGAAATACTTTTGAAAATGGTGAACAGATCTACCCGGTACAGGCTGATGGAAAAGAGCGATAAGCAAATCACCATATCGTTGTGATGATGATGATGATGATGATACTACCATCTATTGTAGCAAGGCACCTGCCGATAGCACTGGCCATACCTGACAAACGATCATGATCAAGATTATACTATTGTATGTATTTCATCAAACTCCTGTACTGCCGTCATTGAATATTGAATTACCTGCTCATCCCTTGCGCATCTACTACCAGAATGTGCGCGGGCTCCGTACTAAGATGGACTCTTTCTTTCTGGCTGCTAGTGAATGTGACTACGACGTAATTGTTTTGACGGAAACTTGGCTAGACGAACAAATCCTCGGCTTACAGCTATTCGGTTCTAAGTTTGCTGTTTACCGTACAGATCGTAATTCAGCTACCAGCACTAAGTCTCGCGGAGGAGTCTTGATAGAAGTCTCAACACGCTAGAATAGCTACGTTGACTCTACATTGACAAGCATAACATTGGAGCAGTTATGGATTAGAATTTGTACGACAGATCGATTGGTTAGCATCTACCTCCAGACCGGCGTAGCGATATAAATTGCATTCGGGATCACATGAACTCTTTAAGCTCTATTAGTTTCAACCTTGACTTCAATGACTTCGTTTTGCAACTGGGAGACTATAATCAACCGAACTTGGAATGTATCGAAAGATGGGTTTATGCATGTCAACACCCAATCTTTTTGTCCACCACTAGCTCCGCATTGGTCGATGGTTTTTCGTTTAATGGCTTGACTCAACTCAATGGAGTTCCTAACAGTGATGGTCGGTTCCTGGATCTCGTCCTTGCCAACGATGCAGCTAAATCTACTAGCACCGTTTCCGAAGCCATCGAACCCCTCATCTCCCTGGATGCTGACCATCCTGCTCTGGACATAGTCGTCAACCTTCCGGGCCTGTTTACGTTTGACGATGCTTCTGACGTTCACCAAATGTACGACTACCGCCGAGCTGATTATGATAGTATTTGTGATGCTATCTCATGTATTGACTGGTCACCCATCGAGCTTAACCTCTGTGTAGATGATGCTGTTAATTATTTTACTCGTCAAATTCGTCGTATAATTGCGGAGCACGTGCCCCTGTGTCGTCCGAAGCCTAAGCCTCCCTGGGCGAAGTAGGGCAAAGGCATTGCGACAGTATTGCAAGAATCGCACGCTGATTACGAAGCAGGAGTTCAACCGTTCCAGTACTGCATATCGTATATACAATCGATTCCTTTATCGTCGTTACGTGCTTCGAACGCAAACATCACTCCGTAGAAATCCCAAAAGTTTTTGGTCGTTTGTTAACTCCAAACGAAAGGAAGTAGGTCTGCCTTCGTGCTTGCATCTGAGAGAAGAAACCGCCAGTTCAGAGCTGTAAAAGTGTAACTTGTTCGTTCGACATTTCCTGAGTACCTTCAATGCCACCAGGGCCACCGCCGATCAAATAGCTGTTGCAAATCAGTTTACGCCTAGAATTGTTTTGGATTTGGATCAGAAAATTGAAAAGCTCGTACACTGCCGGCCCGAATGGTATTCCGTCTTCTGTGCTCAAGAATTGTTCGAACTCGCTGGCTACCCACTTAGCCAGGATTTTCACACTGTCGCTTCAGGAGGGAAAGTTTCCTGATGAATGGAAGATGTCGCACATGTTTCCCGTTTACAAAAAAGGCGACAAAAGGAATGTACAAAATTACCGAGGCATCACATCCTTATGTTCTTGCTCCAAGGTATTCGAGATAATCATGAATGACGTTTTATTCAGTGCCAGTAAAGCGTACATTTCTACTGCACAGCACGGCTTCTATCCAAAGCGCTCTGTAGAAACGAATTTAATAGAGTTTGTTTCGCTTTGTGTTCGTACCATGGACTCCGGTGGTCAAGTTGATGCAGTTTATACGGATTTAAAAGCAGCGTTCGACCGCGTCGACCAAGGAATATTTCTTGCAAAGTTAGAACAACTTGGAGTTAGTCGTAATCTAGTGTGTTGGTTCAAATCATATCTGTCTAACCGTTTGCTTTCTGTGAAAATCAGTTCTTCACAGTCGGAATACTTCTCCAATACTTCTGGTGTACCACAAGGAAGTAATCTGGGGCCTCACTTGTTCACGCTGTTTATCAACGAACTCTCCCGACTACTACCTCCTGGTTGTCGTTTGTTTTATGCAGATGATGTTAAAATGTTGATGATTATCAACAGCATCGAGGATTGTGAAGAACTGCAATCGCGTGTGGATAGAATGGAGAACTGGTGCTCTGCTAATCTCCTGGCGCTCAGTATTCAAAAATGTAATACTATTTCCTTTTACCGGAAACACAAGCCGATAGTTTTTGATTATTGTATCTCTGGTACTACCCTTGAGAGAGTGAATAAGATTAAGGATTTAGGAGTCACACTGGATCAAGACATGACATTCAAGCCGCACTATAACGACATCATCGCAAAAGCTAATCGGCAACTCGGATTCATTTTCAAAATATCTGAAGACTTCCGGGACCCTCATTGCCTAAAATCTCTGTACTGCTCTCTAGTTCGTTCTATCCTTGAATTTTGTGCTGTAGTTTGGAGCCCTTATCATAGCGTCTGGATCTCAAGGCTAGAAATCGTGCAACGGGTAGCAAGCACTTCAGTAAATTCCAATTTTTCCAATGTACCTACGTATGCAAACATCGCTGCTGGTAGACAAAATTTCTCTTCTCAAAATGAGGTTTATACCCATGTCCCAACGGAAAATAACGGTCATGTTGCCGATTCAGGTAGCATGACTGCTTCCGATTTTGATTTTTTAACTGAACAATTGCATCACATGATTGATGCAATGTTCAAAGCAAATACCATTCCTGAAGCTGTTCAGGTTGGTATAAAGTACACACAGAAAATTGTTATCGGACTCCGTTTCAATGGATCCAAATAATTATGTGAAAGTTCTAAATTGGAATGCCCGCTCTCTAAAGGGTAAGGAAGATGAATTATTCAACTTCCTTTCAGTTCATAATGTGCATATTGCCATTATAACTGAAACGTATTTAAAACCAGGACTCTCCATTAAAAGAGATCCAAACTATTTTATCTACAGAAATGATCGTCTTGACAGCGCCTGTGGTGGGGTCGCCATTGTCATTAATAGACGTATCAAACATAAATTATTTTCTTCGTTTGAAACCAAAGTTTTTGAAACCTTGGGAGTTTCTGTTGAAACAAATTTTGGACAATTTTCCTTCATTGCAGCCTACTTGCCTTTTCAATGCAATGGGCAGCAAAAAGAATTTGTTGAAAGCTGATCTTCAAATTCTGACTCGCAACAAATCAAAATTCTTCGTAATTGGTGACTTCAATGCCAAACACCGTTCATGGAATAATGCTCAAAGCAATTCCAATGGTAAAATTTTATTTGAAGATTGTTCTGCGGGATATTATACTATTCAATATCCCAATGGACCAACTTGTTTTCCTTCCAGTCGAAATCCTTCTACAATTGATTTAGTTTTAACGGGTTCCAATCAGCTGTGTGGCCAATTGGTAACTCATGCTGACTTTGACTCTGATCACCTTCCTGTGACATTTGAAATCTCACAAGAAGCCATTTATAATCCAATCAGCTCTACTTTTAATTATCATAGAGCTGATTGGGATTTATATAAAACGTATATCGATAGGAATTTTGATGTTGATATTCCTCTCGATACCAAAAGTGATATTGATAATGCTCTCGTATCTTTGACAAATTTAATTGTCGAAGCCAGAGGCATTGCAATTCCGAAATGTGAAGTTAAATTCAACTCCATTATTATTGACGACGATCTTCAGCTACTGATCCGTCTTAAAAATGTGAGAAGAAGGCAATACCAAAGAACTCGCGATCCCGCGTTGAAAGTTATTTGGCGAGATTTGCAAAATGAAATTAAAAAACGTTTCGCTATTCTGAGAAATACCAACTTTGAGAATAATGTCTCGAAGTTGGATCCCAGTTCGAAACCCTTTTGGAAATTAACAAAAATTCTTAAAAAACCTCAAAAGCCAATTCCAGCGCTTAAAGAGGGAAATAAAATTTTATTAACAAATGGCGAAAAGGCTCAAAAACTTGCTCAGCAGTTCGAGAGTGCCCATAATTTTAGTCTAGGTCTCACTAGTCCAATTGAGGATCAGGTCACACGGAGCTTCGAAGACATTCTCAATCAAGAGAATGTTTTTGACCCTTCGTTGGGAACCAATTTGGATGAAGTGAGATCTATTACTAGAAAATTTAAAAATATGAAAGCCCCGGGTGATGATGGTATTTTCTACATACTTATCAAAAACTTCCTGAGAGCTCTTTATCCTTTTTGGTTAATTTATTTAACAAATGTTTTCAATTGGCATACTTTCCAGATAAATGGAAAAACGCCAAAGTTGTTCCAATTTTGAAGCCGGACAAAAATCCAGCTGAGGCTTCTAGTTATCGCCCAATCAGTTTGCTTTCTTCAATAAGCAAACTGTTTGAAAAGATTATTTTAAATAGAATGATGGTTCATATTAATGACAATTCTATTTTTTGCTGATGAGCAATTTGGTTTTCGCCATGGGCATTCAACCACTCATCAGTTATTAAGAGTTACGAACTTAATTCGGCTCAACAAATCTGAAGGATATTCGACTGGAGTTGCTCTTCTTGATATAGAGAAAGCATTTGACAGTGTTTGGCATGAAGGTTTGATTGTAAAATTGATGAATTTTAATTTTCCTCTGTACATCATTAAACTGATCCAAAATTATTTATCAGATCGCTCACTGCAGGTAAACTATCAGAATACTAAATCTGATAGATTACCTGTAAGAACTGGTGTCCCCAAGGCAGCATACTGGGGCCCATATTGTATAACATTTTACTTCTGACTTACCTGATTTACCACCAGGGTATCAAAAATCTTTGTTTGCAGATGACACGGGCCTTTCAGCCAAAGGGCGAAGCCTTCGTGTCATTTGTAGTAGATTGCAAAAAAGATTGGATATTTTCTCCACTTACTTGCAAAAATGGAAAATTTCCCCGAATGCTTCCAAAACTCAGCTTATAATTCTCCCACATAAGCCGAGAGCTTCTTATTTGAAACCTTCTAGCAGACATATTGTCACTATGAATGGGGTTCCAATTAATTGGTCTAGCGAAGCTAAATATTTAGGACTTCTGCTAGATCAAAAATTAACTTTTAAAAATCACATTGAAGGCCTTCAAGCCAAATGTAACAAATATATTAAGTGCCTATATCCACTTATAAACAGAAAATCAAAACTTTGTCTTAAGAACAAACTTTTGATTTACAAACAAATTTTTAGACCTGCCATGTTGTATGCTGTGCCAATATGGGCTAGCTGCTGCAATACCAGAAAGAAGGCACTCCAGAGGATTCAAAATAAGATTTTGAAAATGATTCTGAAGTTGCCTCCGTGGTATAGTACCAATGAACTTCATAGAATTTCTAATATTGAGACATTGCAACAAATGTCCAACAAAATAATTTCCAATTTTAGACAAAAATCGTTGCAATCTTCTATTGCAACGATTAACTCCTTGTACCCTTAGTATAAAATAGGTTAAGTTTAGTTTAAGTTGAAAACATTGTAATTCCTACATGGTTCAATTCAACCAGAGGAAAAAATTCTAACTGCCAGAGGCAATTGAAATGTATTAATAATAACTAAAAGCGTAACATAGCAAATAAGGATGATAGTGTTAAGAAAACACGGAACACCTAGTCTAAGAGATGAATGCATGTATTAGATAATTAGCAAATAAAATTAGTTAAAAAAAAAAAAAAAAAAAAAAAAAAAAAAGAAACCGTGCAGCGTAGATTCGTGCGTTATGCACTTCGGCACCTACCATGGAGGGATCCCGCTCATCTTCCCGCATATGAGGATCGATGTCGATTCGTGGCCAAAATCGCGACTAGTGAAATTGACTTTCCGGAACTTCTCATAAGATTAAATATTTATGCTCCGGAACGAACACTGCGTCAACGAGATTTCCTGCACCTTTCTCCACGTAATCGAATGTATGGCATGAATGAACCCTTCCGTGCTGCTGCGTCTGCTTTTAACAGCATTCATAGGCTATTTTATTTTAACTTACCATTGACCACCTTTTTAAGAAGATTGTAATCGTTTAATGTATACTTGTTTAAAATTTACTATATTCATTAAGACCACTAACTGTCAGATGAATCTATACAATAAACATAAACATACGCATATTTGTCCCATGTCTAATACAATCTAGCCCTCGTTTTTCAGATTGACCCAATAGATGGGGAGAAGAGCTTGCCCTTTATCCACGAGATGTTAACAATAGGAAGTTGGCGATTCCACTCTTCCTATCCAAATCGCTTCAATCGGGTGCCCTGATGGTTTCATAATCAATATCAAGTATAAATTGTTTAAAAGATATATTGGAATTAGCTCACCAAATTTCCTTTCGATGAATATCCTGAGGGTATATTTCATTATGAACCAATATCTTGATTGAGGAACCAGATATCCGAAGTCGTTCGAAGGTAAAAAATCTTGAATCCTGACTTCCGGAAACGTAGTACCCTTTTCCGTTCAGCTGTGCTATCACCAAGTCTTCTTAAAATGCTGAAACTTCATCGAATCTTCTCTCAAGCGCTTGTTCCACTATTACAGTTCCAAAAGCTTGACCAGTTCCTCATATTCCAAGACAGGTGGGAGGGGGTGATTTAGCATTACAGAATTTTTACTGCCCCAGAGAAAATTAGTAAGGGTCATGGCGGGTATCTTCACCTTCAACACGTGTCAGTTCTCTAGTCTTAGTAATGTTTAACAAGCTTCAAATTCGTGACGTAGCTTCCGTATTTGTCCAAAGGTATTAAAAGGTCTCCAGTATTAATCGCGATTCCAGTTTTGCTTGTAATTAGGCTCAATTTTCTTTGTCGTTTCGGTCGTAATGACGCCAAGTCCCTCTGCTGACATGATCAAACGGAGTGCCCGGGCGAAACATCATCTTTGAAAGTTGAAACTTCGATCCTTGTAGTCGGTTCACCAGGGGTCACTTAGGGCTTTCATCCACATTCATCACCAGCCGTATGTCTCGGCAGCAAAAAAAAAATCTGCTGTCAGCAAATCACCATATCGTTGTTGCCACAAAATTCAGCGACGAGCACAAAATGACGCATTCGATCAAATTGTTGGATCCAAGATGTTTTTTCTTGTCTTAGCACATACATAGCTAGTATTGAAAGGCACCCTGTCGGCTGTTTTTCCGAGCATTCTCTTGTCTGCATTAATATTTGCAAAATGGTTGGTTGACATCAAGGCCCAGCATAACTCTGGTCCTCACAAGTTCCTATCTCACGCTTCCATGGGTCGTCCGAGGGCAAAAGACCGCCAGCTAAGGGTTGTCTACTTAGCACTACCAGCATGGGCACTGTTGTCCTTCTGACAGAGTGAGAAGGTACGTCTCGAGCGTCTGTTCATCAGGAGGTGCAGCTCAAACAGCGTCTGCCTAGTACCTAGTGGCTGGTTAACGAAATGCTGCATCGCGTCAGCTATACCTAAAGTGGCAGACCCATCAGCGCGATGTAGGTAACGCGACCCCTGTAAGGTAGCTTACTGAAGCCTCTCAAATACTACGAAAATGGAGATAGAAGAAAAAGAGAACGTTACTTTTGAAGAACATCCAAATGGTGAAACTTGCAACCAGATAGACCATGTTCTGGTGGATGGGCGCCATTTCTCGGATGTTATCGATATGCTGACCAGGGCTGACAATAGTCATTCTCGTCGTATGAAGAAAGCGAAAAAAATTTAGTCTTCGTCATAACATTGCACGACGCAACACCTATTCGTTTTCTTCGCGCCGCATGCGTACCACGACGATAGTCGCGCAGCCAAAAGTTATGACGATTTTCGTCGTCACTTCTTCACACAATTGATTGCACGTCATTATAGACGGACTGGTTAAAAACATAATAGCGTCTCAAATAAACAAATAGTAGGAAATTTGGTAACATAAATGTATCGATAACATTCATAACGCTTTCATACGTTGCTTCAAATTCATTATTACGAAGAATTAGTAAAAATCTTCGCATGGCAGCTGCCGCTTGAAGAATAACGGTATGAAGTCTTCGTTCTTCGATGTCGTCAGGACGATTTGGTTACACGACGAAAGCTAACGTCGTGCGCGTCATTGACGATGTGTGGAGTAGCAATGAAGACAATGCAACTCGTCGCTACTGTGGCATTTCGTGCTATGACGATGACGCTTGTCAGCCCTGATGCTGACATTCAGAGGTCCGAACATTGACTCTAAAGATGGGCGAACGCTCACGAGCCGTTCATTTGAACCGGTTCGTAAGAAAAAGCGTTCAAACCACGGCTCTCTAAATCAAGATGAATACACCACTAGGTGTTCCAATCTGCCAAATTCACGATTCAGCCATCTTGGATTTTAGTATGGGAGACTTGGGAGAGCCAGCCGGTTTGTTTTCGTTTTGCACTGAAAATGAATTTTTCACCCCCGCCGTCTTCTCTTCCACAAACTTGGCAGGTTGGAGCACCTACTACTGTATTCGTCTTGCTCTAAATTTGAACCGCGGCTCACAAATGAACCGTGGCTCAAATAAACACCGTGTCACTTGATCAGCCGCTTTATTTTGACATTTACTGTTTGTTTGTTCAGGAGCCAGCATATATTATCCCACTCCTTACTTTCATTCTCCTTTTCTGGCATTGAAATGAACGAGCTATTTCTGGATTCTCAATTTTAAAAACAGAGATTTGGAGATGACAGCAAATAACTGCAAGCATATCAATCGATAATTGACCTTCCCCGTCAAAAATTGTATTTTGTTTTATTAACGCAGTCAATTCTTGGCTCTTCTAGGCTCAACTTTCCCAACAAACCCATAAAAATCGAAAACAAAATATGAAAAAACTGCTGCACGTGTGAACCGGCCTGAAGAATTGACCTCATGTTGGTTTAAAATCGGGCGCATATTAGGCCAAGCCCAAATACCAGCACTTTTTTGTATAGGTTCATCGGGAAAATGGACCCTTAAAAAATAAAGATCCGATTGAGCGAGATTTTTTTAACGGGAAAGGGCAATTCAAAAACAGGTTCTGTCGAAGCTCAGTTGTCTTTATGGGAGGACTTTGACGAACAGATCAGTAAGCTTCGAGATCATATTATGATCCATCAGTTTCTGCCATAATCGAAGGCGCTAAGTACACCACTAAACCTTACCTGCCGAATGTTAGCGATCCCTTGTTCTGGTGGGAGCAGAAAAAAAAATTATCCGAGGTAATATCAGTTGGTCTTGTAAAGACTTTGTATTACGGGTACTCCAATGTCATGCGTGAGGATTTTTTTCAAAAACGGGACACATTTGTAGTGAGCCTCGCAGCCGGCTACGTATGCAAAAATTCACATTGAGAAGATTGTAAAGATTTGAAATGAAATCGAAGAATTAACGGCTATTTCATTGTTGTTTTAATACACCTACTTGATATTTTGGATTTCTTTACATTGGTTTCTTGTTAATGATATTGAATATAGTTGAATACGCAAGATATAAAACTAGGCTAGGCTGAATACTTTTAATTTGAACTTCGTTAATCTGTAATTCGTTAAAATTAAAATGGAGCACGGAGCACGAAATTAATCAAAACAGCAAAAAAGTCCACTAGAGATGAGTTATATATCAAGAAGTTACTAGAAGTTCAAATAAAAAATGAACTCCAATACATAATTTGAATGATGTATCGCTCAAACCACCGGGACTTCATAGTTCTTTTGAATGAACTAACGAGCCGTTCAAATGAGTCGGCTCATTTAAGTGAACGCTTGGTTCAGAGCCGCTCATCAGAATGAACCGTTTTGCCCATCACTAATTGACTCTGATCAATACCTCGTTGTCAGTACAATTCGATCACGGTTGTCAACTGTATCGAACGAAAGATCATAACGAACGATGCGAAACAATATCCAGCGATTGTCGGCGGAAGGAGTATCGGCTAAGTACCGCCAGAAGCTCGACGAACGGATAAGTGCAATCAACGGTAGCGACAACATCAACGATCTATGGGAGTTGATCTATGGAGCGGTGAGCACAACAGCACGACAGGTTAGTTCGATGTGGAGTGTCAAAGAGTGACAGACGAGAAGAACGTCGCAGAAGCCGGATGTTGGTGTCGGGTACCCGATCGAATAGAGATCGGAACAAGGAAGCAGAGCAGCCGAAAAACGAACCCAACGGAGGAAGAAAAAAGAGTATGACGAACAAGTGATTAGCGGCAGGAAAAAAATGGAGCAGAATGATATGCGGAGATTTTATGAGACTGTGCGGAGAAAGACAGCGCCATCTCCCGTCATGTGCAGCGACCAAGAAGGGAATTTGCTGACAGATAAAACCGAAGTGGCTGCCAGATGGAAGCAACACTTCGATACTTTGTTGAACAGTGGAAGTGACGGTGAACAGAATAAATATTAGCGACGATGGACAAGCTGTGGAGTCGCCTACACTAGATGAGGTTAGAAAAGCTATTAAAGAGCTGAAAACAATAAGGCTGCGGGGAAGGACCAACTCCTGGCTGAACTTCTCAAACATGGCAGTGAGCAGCTTTATGAAGTTCTGCACCATATCATGTTGAAAATATGGGAAGACGAGGAATTGCTTGCTAGCTGGTTGGACGGCCTCATTTGCCCTCATTTGCCCCAGTCACAGACTGGAGTGCGCCAATTATCAAGGAATAACCCTCCTTAATTCGGCGTACAAAATCATGTTCCGTATTCTGTTCAACAGATTGAGACCGCTTGAAAAGTCCTTCGTCGGTGAATACAAGGCAGGTTTTCGTGAGGGCTGATCAACGACGGATCAAATGTTTACCCTGAGACAAATCCTTGATAAATTCCAGGAGTACAACTTTGCAGACACATCATCTATTTATTGATTTCAGCGAAACGGAATGAATTATGGCAAACTATGCTAGAACATGGATTTTCGGCGTAACTGATACGGCTGATTTGTATAACGTTGGACGGATCGAAATCAAGTGTAAGGGTTGCGGATGAAATATCGACATGTTTTGTTACCTTAGATGGATTGAATCAGGTAAGGTGCGGTAAAACGCGCGGCTACAAAGCAAGACCATGCGGAGGGTGGCTGGGTTCGATTCCCGGTGCCGGTCTAGGCAATTTTCGGATAGGAAATTGTCTCGACTTTCTTGGGCATAAAAGTATCATCGTGTTAGCCTAATGATATACGAATGCAAAAATGGTAAACTTGACTCGCAGTTAATAACTGCGGAATTGCTTAATGAACACTAAGCTGCGAGGCGGCTCTGTCCCAGTGTGGGGATGTAATGCCAATAATAAGAAGAAGCAGATGCACTCTCGAATCTACTGTTTAATATAGCGCTTGAGGGAGCGATTAGGAGAGCTAGTGTGCAAAGAAACGGTACCATTATCACAAGATCGCATATGCTCCTAGAATTTGTGGACGACATCGATATTATCGGGATTGATCGCCGTGCCGTGGAAGAGGCTTTTACGCCTTTTATGAGGGAGACAGCGAGGATTGGGCTCACGATCAATACCAGCAACACCAAGTACATGGTCGCTGGAAATCAACGTGGGTTCATTAGTGGTGATGGTAGTGAAATGGTGCTGGATGGTGAAAAATTTGAAGTGGTAGTAGAATTTGTGTATCTTGGAACATTAGTGACATGCAACAATGATGTTACCCGCGTTGAAAAGGCGTATTGCAACTGCAAATAGGGCTTATTACGGACTTCGTAACCAGCTTAAGTCCCGTAGTCTGCAAACGAAGACAAAATTCGCGCTGTATACTACTCTGATTCTTCCAGTGGCTTTATACGGCCATGAAACATGGCCGTTAAAAGAGGCTGATCGGAGAGATTTCAGAGTGTTTGAGCGTAAGCTGCTGCGAACAATATTCGGCGGTAAACAGGAGAACGGTATCTGGCGGCGTTGCATGAATCACGAGATGTACCAGGTGTATAAAGGGCTGGATATTATTAAGCTTATACAACACGGCAGACTACGGTGAGCTGGACGCGTTGTTCGTATGCCGGAAGAACGTCAAGCGAAGATAATATTTAGTAGAGAACCCGGAAGAGGCCACAGGTTTCGTTGAAGGCCAAAACACGATGGCTTTTTGCAGTTGAAGAGGACCTTAGAGCGCTCAATGTTGGAGAAGTGATACTCCATTCGGCATAGGTTCATCGAAGACCTGTAGCCCATCAAGTATCAAGTATTATGCTCTTTAGCTTTATTCCGGAAAAATGCGTGCATTAAAAGAAGGTAGCATATATCGTTTTGCCTTATTCCGGGCGAGAGCATGTTTTAAAAAAGGGACTATATTTTGCCTTATTTCGGGCAAATGCATGCTTAAGAGGGGCCTTCTTTAGCCGTGCGGTAAGATCTCTGATTCAAAGCAATACCATGCTAAAGGTTCCACGTTCCAGGCTAGGAAATTTTCGGGTGGGATTTTTTTTCGAAATCTCTCGGTATAGAAGTATCATCGTGTTTGCCGTGGAGAGGCGGAAATGTCCCATTGGGGGATGTAATGCCAATAAGAAGAAGAAGAAGCATGCTTAAGAAGGGACCACATCTGCCGTAATCTGAAAAAGTGATATGCTCTTTTGCTTTATTCCGGGTAAATGCGTGCTTCAAAAGAAGTATTTTTATTCATAGAAATTAGGTATAGATTTTAGTACTTATTTTTAATTTATAGAAATAACAGCGAAAATTGTAAAATGAAACATAGATTTTTCGACTGACTTTTTTCTGGGGAATGGGTCATTCTGAGGATTTTTTTTTTCAGGGAAACGCTGCATTCTGAAGAATATCATTTTGGAGAATTGGTCGTTATGGGAAATGGAATTTGGGAAATACTATTCTGGGGAACTGATTCTGAGGATTGGTCTTCTGGAAATTGACCTACAACCGATACATTCAATAACAAAAGTTTGAAGTACTAAATGGTCAAAACTGGTGATAATCACTAAGAACAAAGATAAATACTTATTGTTTTTACAATCGCGTGGTTTCTTTTATTTCGTAAATCGTGATGTGTCAGTTCCGATGAACATCCAAGCTTATATCTACAAACATGTCTAATGTGGTGATGTTTATATATATTAAGTTGCTTTCAAATCTAAGTTGAACATATACCTTTAATTCATACTGGTTCTAAGGACAGAAATAAACGCACAGGTGAATTATATTTCCCGACTTTAAATTCGATTACAATATTGTACTAAAGAAAGATTTAAAACCACTAACATAATTCCCAATAATCAGTTTTGAGAATCCTCCATGTTCAATTTATGAAACCTATAATACAGAGTGAGACATTGCACACGAAAGTACGCGCGCTGTTATCAGTGCAATTCAATACCTTAATCGTAAACGAGTGCTTGAGCATCCCAAGCATTGAACTTATTTAGGTGAACAAATAAATGTTTTCGTAGACACGATTTCCAAAAATATAAGGAAACTTGTTTTCATTAAAATACTGCAGTAACCTAAAAAATAAAAAATCTAATCACATAATCTTATCTTCTTCCTCTCTCCAAGTTTATTACCCACGTTTATAATTCCCCATGGCTCAGTCAGCTTCCTGTTTTGCCTTCCTCGATCTTTGATTCCTCTGTTGTTTTGGCGCTGCTTCGTCAATTGACTCGCTTTTTGAGTCGTTCATCGCAGGTTCTGCCTCGACGTTTTTATTTTCTGGCGGTGTGGCTACTCTTCAGCGGATCTGTGATTCTTCCTTAGAGTTTCGAGTGTTTCATCTGTAGGTACGGGATCATTGTTCGAAACATCATCGATGACTTCTGATCACTCGATGTAGTAGTGATAGTTTCGTCAATGATCCAAGCAGTTGATTCTTCATTGGAATCATCCATTTTCTCAGGACATGACACTGGTTCAGTGTTATCTGCGCCTGCCTGCTGGAGGAACTATTAGCGGTGTTGCTTTCTGAATTTTCGCAACCATTAATCGTAGTTGCGGATTCGTCAGATGGCGTTACTTCTGCTTCAGTAACTTTCTCAACCTCAGGTAGTTCGTTCGTGATGGTGGATTTCACGTTCGATACTTCCACACTTGTCTTTGTGGATGACGAGTCTGTGCTTAAAACATTCGATGTATTTTCATCAGATTCCACAGCATTACTAGATTCTATTTTAACATTATCACTTTCATTCTGATTTTCCTCACTATCCTCACTAGAAATTGTAGGCTTAACAGTTGATGTAGTTGACGGCAAATTATCAACACATTCTATTGGATTTCGCACATCTGTTCCAGTATCCATAGGCTCTTCTGATTGAGTTTTCAATTCAGGTTCATCAGTACAAACCATTTCCGATGTGTGTGAGGACGTTTCTTCGACAGTAGCTGATGAATCCTTTTCCGATTTCTTCGCAGTAGTTTGTGATGTATCGAGGTTTAGTATTCCATCGTCCGTTGTCTCTACGGGTGAATTCGAACCAGATTCAGGTGTTACAACGGCGCCTGCCTTCTCTACAATTTCCTTATCAGTTGAATCATTTTCGACTTTGATTTCAACGGCTTGCAGTTCACTAAGAACACCACTAGGGTGAGCTACGGGTGGTATTTCCCTATGTGATGTTACCGTCCTTAGGGAAATTGATAGATCCATTATATCAGGATCTACGTTCGGTTCAGCATTGGGTAAAATGGGGGATATGGGGATATTCAAGTGAATCATCCTCTGGAGAAGTTGGTTCTTGCTTTACAGCTCCTAGCATGGAACGGCATTATTGTACACATTACCACCTCGATGCATATCTTCGTCTGTTCCGGACAATACCCGGAAAGCATCGCTTATCATTTCGAGATCTGATCTCTGCATCATCGCCTGATGTATGACGTGGTCCGGCCCAGTTTTATTTGATGATGTGTCGGCGAGTTGTTTCCAATCGGTTGTAAACCAGAGAAATCCAACGGTTCGTCTTCATTCCAGTCGGGTTCACTCTTGATTTTCAAGGGCAAATCGACGTATGATCCACGCAGACTGACGTACTTATTACTATCAGGGTTTTCAGGGTCAGGCATGAGCTTCTTCCATCTGGAACGACGATTTTGGAACCATACTTGGACCTGTAAAAATAAAGGAATGTTGAGGAAAAATTGTTTTTATTTCTTCGATTGCTCAAAAAATTATCTTCAATTTGGAATTAGATTTCATATACGATGTTAAGGCTTAGTGTCTTACAGTTTGCTGTTATTGTTGTTTCATATTACATTCATTTGCAACTTAATGAAAACAATTAGAAGGACATAGACCAGCATGCTTGTGGTGATTTAAGATTAGAAAGACACATTTTGAACGAATTAGAAAGAACAGCTTATTTTTTAAAAGATACATTCTATGGCGTGTGATTGGCTGAATTGTCGCCCGCCAAGGACACCAACTTTTGAGAGCCCCAAATCCATGAATAGCTATGAGAATTTGAAAAACTTCTGTGGCTATGAGATTGGAACTAATTTTTTTTTAAATAAATGCATTAATCTTACTGTTTTTTTATAAATTAAAGAACCTCCAATCTTTACTTCAAATGACTTAGTAAAGTAAAAGTGAAGCAAAGTATCTATGAAAATTTACTTAGTTGATTTTTTTAGCAGATAATTTTTTCAAGAGCGAATTTGATATTATGGAATTTTTAATTGTAATAATAATAAATTCAAATTATGGACTTTTTCAAAGCTTTCTGTGGTTTCCAGTTAGCAGTTAGTCTTGTGAACAAAGGCGTAGGATTGCCAATCCGGAGATGGCGACTTCGATTCTTGGAACGGCCTAGGATATTTTCGGGTGGGAAACATTCTTGGCTCCCGTGGGCATAGTGTATCCAATGTACTTGCCACACAAGATCAATATTCATGCAATTGGCGGGCATAGAAAAGCTTTCAATTAATAACTATGGATAACTATGGATATACCACGTGGACAGTTTAACGGGAAGGGGATGTATGGCGAATGTCCACGGTTCATACAAATTTTTGAAAATTTATATGAGCACTTGTCCACGTCCACGGGAGGGGTATCTAAAACTGACTAAAACTTGTCCACGTGGTATATGGACAACCCCTAAGTTGTGAAGATCAGGCCAAGTTTCAATTGGAATGTAGAGCCATTGAAGAAGAAGAAGATTTTTTAAAACATATGCCCAAGACACTTATCAATGGGTACTAACCTGTTGTTCAGTAAGCTTCAGCTCTGTCGCCAAGTGACATCTTTCGATGAAGTTGAGGTACTTTTTTTCAGTGAATTCCTTTTCTAATACCTCCAGTTGCTCCACTGAAAAGTTGGTACGTTTTTGGCGGTATTTGGCGCTTTCCCCTTTGACGTGGATAACACCAACGATGGTTACATCTCCATCTGGATCGAAATTTGATGTTAATAAGTCTTATTGTTATTTTGTTTTTTTTTTTTATGAAATCATGGCCGATTCTTACCTCCTTCTTCTTTTTTTATTTCGGGTCCTCCAATCGGAGCAACTGGCGTATTTGTATTTAACTGTTTCTTCGGTGGCTTACGGGGTAAAGCGCCAACGGGCACATCACTACCAGTGCTCCATCGCGTTTGAGTCCATGGTGAGGTTAGCCCAGCATCTATCCTTTTTCCCTTTGCTCTTCTGTTTTGGAACCATACTTTAACCTTCATAAAAAAGAATAAAATTTTAGACAAGAGGCATATAAAACCAAGTTTTTTTTTACTCTACCTGTCTTTCAGTCAGTTGGAGGCCTTCTGCTATTTTAGCCCGTTCTTTGAAGTTGACGAACTGACGCATTGCGAACTCCTTTTCCAGCTCCACTAACTGATGGCGATTGTAAGGAGTTCGCTTTCTGCGGAACCGAGCACGCTGTGCCATTAGTTGCTCCATAGTTAACACCGGTTTAACGTCTTTTTGTTCTGCCTTGATCTCTGTTGGCAATTGCACATTTTCTTCCGTTTTAATTTCCTCGTTGGTATCCATTGGCTCGGGCTTGATTGCCACACCATTCTCCACAGGTTCCGAATTCACAGGATCTGGATTCACAGGTTCTGAATTTACAGATTCGGAGTTTACAGGTTCTGAATTCACAGGTTCTGGATCCACAGGTTCTGTTTTGATTTCCTGTTTGATGGGTTGATTCTCGTCGCCTGATACGACTTCCTGTTTAATGCCATCCGATTCTAAAAACAATGAGTCATTAGTGAACTGTTTTGAATAATGAATGAACGATAATATATGAAAACATCTTTTATAATAACATAACAACTTAAAAAGTAAGAATACGTAAGTTTTGCACAGTCTTAACGAAACTTACACGGTATTCAACTTTCCATGCTCGTTTGGATCCCAAGAGAAGAATTTCTTGAATATTCTTGAAGAATGCTGCTAAAAATAGACTTGTTTCCATTTTGAAGTAAATAATTTGAAGGATATCTAAGTAGAACGAAGTGGATAACATTGGAATTATCACACTTACAATATATTTTAACTAACCTGACAGAACAAAGTTTTGAGTTTCTGAAATTTTTTTTTTTTTTTTTTTTTTTTTTTTTTTGTCTTTATTATCGAGACTTTCAGCCCGAGGCTGGCTCGTCTCGTGGGTTTCTGAAATTTAACGTTTTCATTTGAATGTGATATTCAATCCAACTTATACAACCGAGTACACTAGTTGCTTTATTTATACGAATCACTTATAGATAATGATTTCTTCTACTCGAACACTATCTATCGCCGGATTAGGTTAAAATTGAATATATTACATTTGGAATACTAAATAAATAATGCTAACAGATAAACGTATTAAAATAATGAATAACACAGGTGCTATTATATATATCCTTGAAAAATGCTCACGAATAAAATTTTGGATTTCAATGAGTCCAAAAACAAAGTTCATAATTTGTATGTCGTTACCTTTGCGTAGTGCACACCAATAAAAAATAAAGAAATCCTTTGCGATGGTTAGCTTTTCGTTTGGGCAAGGTCCGGAAAACGATCACCTTTACCCAAAAACAAATTAACACTTGACTAGCCTCTTCATTCAATCAACTTCACTTCTTCCGCACGGTATTTCGCTTCCAAATTACTTTCAAAGTAGCCCAGGTACGCAAACCAGGGTGGCGCCGGCCTCGTGCTCGCCAGACATCTACAATTAGAGATCCGTACGGTACGGTACCGGGGTACCGTCCATAGAAGTATGCATCAGCAATGGGGTTAAGATCTGTCCGATAACTTGTAAGGGGTCGTACACTTATTACGTAAGCATTTTTTCTGGGTTTTTCGACCCCCCCTCCCCCCATGTAAGATTTTTTTCATACATATGATTTTTTATTTATATGGAGCGTAAGATATTGACCGACCCCCCCTCCCCCCATAAGCGCTTACGTAATATGTGTACGGCCCCTAAGGCCAGAATATATTACGAAAGAAAGACAAATGATACACACACAACAGGTCATGCTACTGAATGATAATGAAAGATTGGGAGGGAAATGTGTTTTGTGTAATGAAGGAAAGTGCAACGGAAATGATAAGAAGCTTGATTAAACTAAATAGTTTTGAACAAAACTCGGGAGTTATAATAATTAAAATAAAGGCTTTTGTGTAATAAAAGGTATTGGAAATTTCGTTTCAAGATTTTTCGAACTTTCAACTAAATATAGATTCAAATAACTTTTATGCTATTTTTCTTGTTGGAATAGCTATCGCTAGGAGCAACTGTTTGTTTCAAATTCTTTGAAGTTTCATTAACGTTAGCATAACTATAAAAGGGCCAAGCTGTTTAAAAATGCATACTTAACAGTTATAACATAACTGTTTTGTGTGAAATGACTAATACAAGAAACATGGGAAAATTTTGTTTTCATGGATAGATAGACGTTAAGATAGTTATAAAATTAAAAAAAAAAAGTTCAGAGCAGATAGCCCATTTCATCAAAATTTCACTTAAACTTCGTACGTGCCGCTGTAATTCAGCTCAAAGTATAGCATCTATTGATACATCTGACCGTTCATCACATTGAACACTCTCTGTTGTAAGCGAGGCCTGTATGGCATATTTTCTATCGAAATGGAAAACCTACCTTTTGCTATGCTCGTCATGATCACCGAAAACAAATTTATATCGTATACTTTACGATTCCTTATTAAATTAGATTATTTTTGGTTGAAATTGAGGAAACCAGCTCCTCGTGAAAGTGAAAGACGCTCAATATTTTTTATTGAGATAAAAACAATAGAGGTTCGGTTCACTGCACAGGTCTATTATTTTGATTTATTTATAGAGTTTCAATTCCTATAGAAAAGCGGTAGATACAGTTGAAGTCGGCTTTCACGCGGATGATTATTGTCTTTATTTAAATAGGAGATTATTTCCAAAAAAAATCTGGATTTGATTTAGAATTTTAAAATCACACAAATTAGTTACATAGGGTTTCGAATTATAAAATTATGCATTTATGCAAAACTAGCAGACCCGACGAACTTCGTATCGCCTAAAATGGATTTATTCTCCGCTTAGTTCTCGAGTTATGCAGAAATATATGTTTCATTTGTATGAGAGCCCCGCATTTCAAAGGAAGGAGGGGTCTCGAACCATCTTAAGAAACTTCCACCGGCCCCAAAAACCTCTGCATACTAATTTTCACGCCGATCGGTTCATTAGTTTCGGAGTCTATAAGGTTCAGACAGACAGAAATTCATTTTTATGTATATAGATAGGTACCTATATTATCTCGATATTCATATTTCATTTTGAAAAAGCAGCAAATCCTTAAGAATGTTGAATTTAGAACCCCACAGACCAAAAATTGTTTAAATATAAAATTAACCGTTTTTTCTTTTTTTTCCCTTTATTCCTTTAAATTTTTAAATGACTTCAGTGCTTCACTTCAACAAATTTTACAACATTGTAGAGGCATTCTCATTTCCTATACCATCGAGTTTTATCTAGGTGCATTGATGGAGGAAACGCCCCTGTGACCCCATGGACCATGGACCATAGTAGGCGAATTTAAGTCCTAATGAGCTTAAATAAACGGAACTAAATATTTGCATTCTGGAAAAGCTTCTTCCCAAGCAACCAGAAGTTCGGATAAGAAGGGCTATTTTGGCTTAATCAGCTCTCATTTTAAGTAATTTTTCGTATGGTGGGAGCGTAAAAGTGAACTTTAAAGTTTCGTTAAGGATGCTTGGAACTTGATGTGCACCATAGTGAACCAATTAGTTCGGTTAAGAGTAAATTTAAGTAAAATCTGAACTTCTGGTTGCTTGGGTTAGTTATTGACTGGAAGGCCCGGACGGACAGTATATTACTACACTGTGGGACTTCATCTTTAAAATAGTCGTTTTTTGAGTGATAGCCCCTCGGTACAACTTTCTATACAGTTAGACTCAACCAATTTGAATGCAACGCGAAAAATCTTTCTTAGTTTGACACTATTATCGTTTTAAGATTATTTACAATTTCATTTAGAAGCTATGACGAAAACAGTGATTTTAATCACAGAGGTTCGTGTTATGCAATTAGCTGCTATAAATCCTAGTCCAACTAGCAAGTTTGTTATATGTTTTGCTTGACACGGATTTCTATTTCTCTGATGTATAATTCTGAACCGATTTTCTCGCAATAAAGTTGCATTTGATAGATAGCCTTGATGGTAACTATTCAATTAATAGCAATTAGCTATCGCGTTTAATAGTTGTGTGAAAAATTGTGTATCAAATCAAAAGGTTGGTGTCTTGGATAAATGCGAAAATTGCAGTGTCTTTACTAGGTGAATAAATATGGGTTTTATAATAATTTGAAGAAAAAATAAACGAACAAACAGTTTTCCTTTTGGATAAATAACGGTTTCTGAAATCAGGGGCTAGTATTGTTTAGTTCTTCAAACCCTTCAGTTCCGATGGATCATGTATGCTCCAATCACTTTAAATTGAACACATAAAATTAAAGGAGAGAGTTAGATGTGCAGTTTCTTTTACAAAATTGTTCGTCGGGATGTTGGCTTTCCAGCATAAACATCTGAGGTTTAAGAGTTTCATTACGTCCTGAAGATCCTAATATGAAAAACTTTGACAGCAATTTCTGTCTAAGAGCATGTAACTTGGCAGAGCAAAACATGCTTATTGCTTAGGCTATTTGTAAAGCATTGTGCGAAGAAGTCGGATTCGATTAGATATCGGAATTGCTTGGTGAATTCCGTTAGAATCCAATCCTAGCCCTGTTAAGGCAGCATACCGAAAAACCAACAATCAATCCCAAAAAATGTAATAGAAAATACAAGATTGAACAATCGGCGAAGGACACGGCAATGTTTAACGGAAACTGATTGGAAACTCGATACTTGGAACGTTAGGACCCGGTTGGAACCTGCACGAGTTGCCCTCCTTGTTCGAGAGCTGCAAAAGGTGAAGGTGAAGGTTGCAGCACGGGAATTCCGCGCAGTTGACCCAATTGTGAGTACATACATCATTTAAGTATTACATCTACTACAGTGGGAGCAAGAAGGCGGAGCTTGGAGTTGGTTTCGTAGTGTTGCTAGATAAGCAGCAGCGTCGATTCATTAGATGAAGGCCGGTAAGTGATCGCATCTGCATGCTGAGTATTAAGGGCAAATTCTTCAACTACAGCTTGCCGATAATGTTATTTGCACCAACAAACCCGATAATGCGAATAACGAGTTCTATGAGCGTCTCGACCTACGGAATGCCTAGAACACGATATGGAATTTATGACGCAAACGCACAGGTCGGCACAGGGAAGAGTCCTTTCGCTCAGTGGAAAGTATGGCCTCTACGCAACTACCAATGACAACGGCCTGAGGCTAGTCAATTTTGCCGCAGCCAGAGGAATGGCTATCTGTAGCACCTATTTTGCACGCAAGAATATTCGAAAGCACACCTGGAGACACCCAAATGGCGATACGTGTTCTCAAATCGATCATGTTTTGGTGGACGGTCGGCATTTCTCAGATGTCATAGATGTGAGGACCTTCCGAGGCCCAAATATCGACTCTGACCACTATCTGGTGATATGTAGGATTCGCTAAGGTAAGATTCGCTGAAAGATTCGTAAGAGAAGGCTGTCCAGTATCACCGGTTATAGGCGTGAGAGAGCCATGCGGCTGAACATACAGCGAAGGACACCCAACTGGAGAAAATTTGAAAATATGGTGGCAACAAGTCCACGAGGTGGTCAATTCAACAGCCACAGAGGTACTTAGTACCACACAAGGAAACCAACGGAAAAACTGGTTTGATGTGGAATGCCAAAAAATGCTATGCTAACTGTCCCATGTACATAGGAAATCCCAGCAAACATTGGACAAATATGCGGATAATAGTGATGTTTTATTTTTAGCTTTTGTTCTACCAACTATGTATCACGTTCGTTTCTTTTTCTTGATTGATGACAAAAGAAAGTCATCAATCAAGAAAAAGAGAAACGATGATACCCTGCAGTATCACACACCGCTGCTGGTCGGACGCTCGGTGGCAAGCGAGCCTCTATTGTCGTTGCAGAAGCAAACCTGCCTCAATACGACAAATAGAAGCACATGTTTGTGGATTCAAACGCAAACTGACTGTTGTTCAATTCTGATACACATAGTTGGGTAGAGAGAACAGGGTGAAATGTTGCAAAAGCAGATCTGATGGATACGGGGAATCGACTGATATCCCATCGTTATTAGCTGGTTATGGAACAACTCGCAAGGGCAGCCGTTGTATAATTGGCAATACGTCCGTGTACTAAATGGAATAGTGTGGGTTCAAGTCCCACCGGCAGCCGAATCTTTTTTCGCAATATCTCTTAAAAACACCCTAAGATGGCAAACTTAACTATGTGTATCAAAATTAAACATCTTTTCCAAAAAAAGAAAAAATCTGACTTCCCTCACAAGTCATCAATCAAGAAAAAGCAGTTTATGGTTTAACTAAAATTCTTCTTTTTATTGGCATTACATCCCACACTGGGACATTGTTATTAACCACGAAATTTCAAAGCCAAGTAATCATTTTTGCATTCGTAGGCGGGGCAAGATGGGTCACGGGGTAAGATGGGTTTTTGAGCCGTCGTATACATTTTAATGTGGAGTTTATGACTTTGTAGGGGGAACAATTTGTTTCTACTTTTTTGTCACTGGATTTGATGATAACATTTCATTTTGGTAGAGTATGTCAAGGTAAAATATTTTTCAGCATTGTTTTTTTTTACGAAACACACTTTCTATAAAACGTGTAATCTGACGAGCAATGTAAAATTTAAACATTTATAGTAATATAGTGAAAGTATCATAAGTTTTATAGCTGATGTTGTACTGATTGCGTTGAAATAAACAATCTAACAAGAACTTGCAAATGGGGAAAGATGGGTGAGCACATACCGAAAGGCATAGTTTGTATTCAAAACATATTCCATTGCTGATTCAGAATAGAACCAGTGCAGTGACCGCGGTCGAAACAAATTTGTAGTGTATAAAAAAGTGCTGCAGATCCGGAAGACGTGCGCATGTTTTTGCTTGCAAGGGCTGATCGATTGTTATCAAGGGCAATGCTCTTGTTAATATTGCGATCAAGCCTATGCAAATGCTCAAACATGTTCAGCGTCAGATTTATTGAGGAGAAGTAAGGTTTTGATAATCCGTAAATTGACCACGCACGCACTCACACAAACGCACACACACATTCACATTATACACACATACATATACACAAATACATACATATACTGATGGACATGGGTATTCGTCATGTTTTCATAGTAGCTCTATTAAAACATGACGAATACTTTTGTCTATCAGTGTAGACATATAAACACACATACTCACTCATATACACACCAACAGATATCTATATTATTGGAAGCGTTTGGTACGGGAGGTCCACGCTTTCTTCCTTTCCCCTCGATTCCAAGCTATTGAGTGACTTTAGGTATTCCTGAAGTCGCTTACTATCTAGGAGTCAACTCTGCGGTACATACTGCGTAGTTTGCCTGCCCATATGAAAAGAAAAATGACGGAATTCAGAAACCGTCATTTTTCAGGATGCTTTCAAATATTGGCTACGCATGTATGAGATTAGAGTAGATTAGATTAAAACATATTCCATTGCTGATTCAATCATTTTAAGGTTACTTTTGAGCATTATGGTGTTAATTTGTTTATTAAAAATGTATGATTTTTGTCGGTAAGAAAGCAATAAACGGACGGCTTGCTTCCATAAGAAATTGCAGACATTTTTTAATGTAGAGCCATTTCTTTGCCCAAAGCTGTAGAATCCTATTTTATTCAATAAAATCATTGGCAATACAGCTATATATCTGTGTGTAATTTAATGGAAATTGAAAACAGTATTATTTGCAGGATTTTAAGGTTGACTTTTTTTATTGACAGAAAATAGACTCCTACTGTATTTACTCTAAATGAAATAAAAAGTGGAATTTTCATTGATTCATACCCCTGGCCCCTTTTTTAACCACGTTGAAAAATTGAATTAAAATGTTTCTGTATTGAGACATTCAGGATTCGCCTAAGGTGACCCATCTTGCCCCATCCTACCCTATATCATGAGGCTAACACGTTGAAACATTTTATGCCCAGGGAAGTCGAAAAAATGTCCAAACCTAGAACTAGACTGGACCGGGAATCGATTTTTATATAAAAATAGCAAAACTATTGGAAAAAATGAAGCAACTATTGATTTATGTACAATCAATTTTTTTTTCGTTTTTCACTGTTTTAACGGAAAAAGCCCATATGACATTTGGCATAATGCCATTTTGTGTGACGACTTAAACGTCTAAAGGCCATTTGACATAAATACCTTTAGGCATAACGACCATTGGCATAATTTGTTGGATACCTCGAGGCCACTTCCACTTTGCTGGATACCTCGAGGCCAATATAGTAGATGACTCCTTCTTTAAAAGTATGCATTTTCCAGGAAAAAGGCTAAATAGTAGATGACTCCTTTAAAAGTACACATTTGCCCGGAATAATGATGATGATGATGATGATACTACCATCTATTGTAGCAAGGCACCTGCCGATAGCACTGGCCATATCTGACATTTGCCCGGAATAAGGCAAAATAATAGATGACTTCTTCTATAAAAGTACGCATTTGCCCGGGATGAAGTAAAAGAGTAGATGACTCTTTCAAAAGTATGCATTTGCCCAGAAAACGTAGATAACTACCTACAAAAGAGTAGATAACTACTTCTTTAAAAGTATGAATTTTACCGGAAAAATGCAAAAGAGTACATGACTCCTTCTTCAAAAGTACGCATTCGCCCAAAAAAAGGATAAAGAGTAGATGACTCCTTAGAATGTACGCATTTTTTCAGGCAAAGGCAAAGAGTAGATGACTCCTTCTTTAAAAGTATGCATTTGATCGGAATAAGGCAAAAGAGTAGATGACTCCTTACATAAAAGTATGCATTTACCCGGAATAAGGCAAAACAGTAGATGATCCCTTCCTTAAAAGTACGCATTTGCCCGGAAAAGGGCAAAATAGTAAATTACCCTTTTTCGGAAGAAGGCAGAAGACTAGATGACCCATTTTCCAAAAGAACGCAAAAGTCGAAGCGTATATGATTTTTTTTCTACGCATACGATCGGAATCAGACAAATGAGCTGATGATTCCATCTTTTAAAGCACACGATTTCTCCTTATAACGAGAAAAAATGCATGCATTTGGTTAGAAGAATTCTAAGGGAACGTCCACAAATTACGTAACGCTCAGAGGGGGGAGGGGGGGTTGAGTGAAGTGTGACGATCCATACAAAATTTTCAGATGCTTCATACAAAAAGTGTGACATAGGGGGGAGGGGGGGTTGAAAAAGTTCGTTTTTTGCGTTACGTAATTAATGGATCTTCCCTAATGAGTAGATCATTCTTCCTTTCGAAACACGCATTTGAAATAAAAACTCCTTAATCAATCACATTTTCAAAATTTACTCGGAATAAGGCGAAAAAGTAAATCACTCCTTAAAACACGCATATGCCCAGAATAAGGCAATAATACAGATATTTTTTGATTCTTTTAATTTTTATGCCAAATGGTCATTATGCTAAATGGTCTTTATGCCAAATGGCCCCTGGCTATTCAACTCGTCATGCCAAATTGCCATTTGGGGTAGCCCAATTTTTAACTATGCCAAATAACTTTTGTTCTAGCAATTTGCTCAAAGTTGATTCCTTCCTATTGAAATCTTTGAAAAACTCGTAGACAAGAAAGTGTTAAGCCCTCCTACAACTGTTGAATCATGATGCTAATAAACATATAGTAGTTGGAATTTTCAAACATTTTCAAAATATGAACTGTCCTAATGAGTTTGAACACTTTGGACAGACATCTGGTCGGGGTTCAGCCAAACCGCAATAAGCGGCTTTTCGACTAACTTGTGCTATTTTGTTCATACAAGAACAACGAAAATAGTTTTATATTACATACTTAAAGCGTACATTTGCAATAGGATATCCTCAGTTATGGGGTTGAGGGATGTCGGAAACGATTTGCGACCAAATAAATCTGCTAAACGAAAGTTTCAGCAGAAAAAAGGTTAATTTTTTGTTGTCGCTTAGTGCGATTTGGCTGACCCCGACCATCTGATTCTATAGTGTGATTCCTCTTCCATTATTTCTGTATGCCTTTTGCCGTTTTTAAGAATTTGGTATTCATTAATGATTTATGAGTGCACTGGTTGCATTTGGCAAAGAAACCTGGTCGTTGAAAACCGTTGAAGTGGCTACTGTTTCAGTTGTGAAAACCGAAATAGTACCTAGTTTCGAGCTTAATGACATGATAAAGAGTATCTAGATGCCACTCATCTTATTTCCAATTCTATCACGAAAAAAAACTTCGTAATCTGAATACGCTATAAGATTTTTTTGGAGTTTTTCGAGCGATACTCTGTATCACTGTATCAACCTGATTTTCAACAAGAACGTTTATGCGAAGTCGTTCAAAGACAAGCACTTTGAACTTTAATTATTAAATAGTGCAAAAAATAGTGTAAATAACTCGTACCGAACAAATAAATACCTTTAGTTTACTGTAGATGCCTTCCTTCATATTGATTTAATTCTTCCCTCTCAATGGTAGCTGTAAAGCACTATCAAATGTTGCACCTTCCAATTTTAATCGAATTGTTTCAACAACTAAAAACGTTATCAGCCATATCTTTCTGGTTTCTTTAGACTGCTTATAATAATCAAATGTGTATCAAAATAATGAAATTTGTGAAAAAAAAATTATGTAACTATTGTTTTACAATTGATTTTTTTTGTTTTTGGCTATGTCAAATAACTCTATTCTAGAGTTTTTATCAAAGGTGATTCATCCCAGTTCATCCTATTGCAATATTTGAATAAAATCATAGAAAGGGAAGGGCTAATAAAGTTCACTTCTGGTATGCAGCTTAGAGCATGCTTCAATTAATGACATTCAGTCATTTTAATCGAGAAATCATTGCAAACGTTTCGGAATAAAAAGCTTGCATTCAAATTTTCTAACTTTTTGATGATAAAAATTTATCTCAAGAATAATCTGGCGAAGTCCTACCTACTGTCAGGAGCTTCCATTCGTTGCTTATTTTTCAACGAATATAAACCTTTACCAATCAAGAAGGGTAATATGGTTTTTCTTGTTCATTTTTTAGGCAAACAACCCAAATTTGTGAAACGCCAGTTCTAAGGCATGATATAGGGTTACTGCTCCTTTAAGGTGAAGCGTT
This sequence comes from Armigeres subalbatus, assembly GCF_024139115.2. Taxonomy (NCBI): domain Eukaryota; kingdom Metazoa; phylum Arthropoda; class Insecta; order Diptera; family Culicidae; genus Armigeres; species Armigeres subalbatus. The sequence goes on along the minus strand of NC_085141.1, from coordinate 262,361,917 downwards.
GTGACACTCAAATTTCTATGTGATTGTGTCATAAAAATCATCAACCATGGATTTGTAGTTGTGGAAACTTCCAATACCAATTCAGTAAGCATACACGTGGGATTCATTTTTTGTTAACATCCGACAATAGTAAACATTGCACGTATTCGGAAGAATTCAGCCCAATTTAGACGCAGTATTAATCAATACAATCTAAGGATGGGATTAACTGATGGAATTTGTCAGAAAAGCAACAGTTTTTCTTTGGTTTAGATGAATATTTATGAATTTTGTTTTCACGATGCTGGTTGTTTATGTTTACATCTTAAACCGTTGTTGCCAGCTGCTCAAAACCAACCAATAACAAGATCATTTTTTGCTCCGATTTTTCAGTTTTTACAATGCACTTCAAAACAGATTAAATAAGATATTATTACTGCATCAATACATAATGCATTAGGAAAAGATTGATTAATTTTATAGATATTTTACATGTTTCCGCTAAGATTCCACAATAGTTCATATCGACATCACTGTCTGTTGCTGATCAATGATTGCTTGCATACGACGCTACCGACGACGTGCAGAGTGTTGAAACCGGCGACGTCGTTGGCATGGTGCGTTACTGGGGGGAATTTTTTCACTTTGTTCACTTGCTTATATAACTTCCCAAAATTAGCGCTATGTGATGACATCATCATACTGCCGCGTAGATTGAACTTCGAACTAAGTCCAGATTTACTTTTTTAGTGAGAAGATGGTCAGGTATGTAGTCAGTATATGAATTAAAATTATCGGTGCATATCCGAGTGGGTGGGGTGGGTGATTGTTTGACTGTGTTGGTAAGCCGCAAGGCAGCCATTCTGAATGACATGTCATGAAGCCTTAATTCATAACATGTACCTATATCAATAACCGAAAACAAAGCATTGGAGTGCAAATTGCTTTGTATCTCTTTTTTTTTCATTTAATTTTTTTCAGCAATGAGCACGTATGATAGCAACAACTAAAACGGGACAGATTAAGCATAAATCGCCTCTTTTGCGAATGTTATTGATGCGGGATCATGGAACAAATTCCCTACGTAAGAAATCAAAACTTCTGGTGAATGCTCTAATATATTAGTATTTAGATATACCAAAACGAGGAAAACACAAATCAATTTCACGTGGAATAAGAAATGCGTCGGCTTTGTTGGGTACGCCTTCAGAGTTGTTGTTCATGACTTATGAATGAGCAAATTATCCGAAATGAAGTGATACTATGCGTTATTCACTATGGAAAGAAAAAGGAATTCTTCCAAATTACACTAATAAATAACAAAATTTTAAGTCTTAAAGTATCCATAGTTTTAATACTAAACAAGATCATGTTGAAACATTCCTCATGACTTTCAATGGTATATGTAACATTTCGACGAAACGTTCCCTATGCATTAAACGCTTCCAAGACCACAAACTTTTATACATCTTTAACGAGGTAAGCATACCAATTGGAAACAATTTAAATAATGGACAAAACCTAATGCTACTGTTTGTAATAATCGTAATATTAAATTATGGTCTTCAAAAGCCATTTTAGCTTGCAGTCTACTGATGATCAGTTATAAAATAATAAAAAATAATCGAACAAACATTCATTTACAGTATGTATGTGAGAGTGTTTAAGAGGTAAAAGGGAAAGAAAGTGGTAGACTCGAAATAATAATCGCTGACAAAAATATGGCATAACCGATCAGCTAATCTAATGGTTATATTCTACAAATCGTTCATTCAAGTAAGTGTTCTGGTTGTTAGACCAAACGAAGCCGGTGCCGTTGTTGTTAATGACGGTGGACTGCAGCGGTTCATGAGTACTGTCAATGTAAGTTAGCAACGTCGTGGTGGTTTCGCATTCTTCCGAGATCATTGGCGAACTATGTACAACAGTTTCTTCATAGACCAGAGACGGCTGACAGGGACCAGGTATTTCGTTGCCTGCCGCGTCAAAGTACCGGAACTGTTGCACCTCTTCAAATTTCACCAGCGGCAGGTCTTCTTCTGGTGGCTGAAGCAACTGATCCGGAGGCTGATGCTGAATATTCAAAAAGCTTTGCGGCGCAATAACAGATGATGATAGCGCCGGGGCGATCTCTTGTTTGAATTCGACTATTTGTGGCTCTGGTTGCTGACGAACAACGATCTCTATTTGGCCATCAGAAGTTTCGATCGTCCGACAGTTTACTGGCTGTTTAATTTGGATATATTGTGGAACGACTGCAGATGGCCTTAATGGTGGCATCGACAGTTCGTCGTTAGATCTGTTGGTAGTCGCCTTTATACTTGGTGGTGGTTTTTGAATCCTAGTTGGTGGCGCGGCTTGACCAGTGTTTTTCAGGAAGGCATTGAAGGCGCTCATATAATCAAACTTCTGTTTAACTGGAGTAGGAGGTTTAGGAATTTTCACTGGAGGAGGAATGTACGACGATGGTCTGTACGGGAGCTTTTCTTCATTTCGTTCATCCTTATGGTCCGTTGAACACGGTTTCTTGGATGGAGTTATGTTTCGTGAGATAAACGATGGATGCTTTTTCACCTCGCTCTCGTCAATTTGCTTAACCACCAGATTTGGAATACTGCTGATCTTTTTCGCCAAACTACTGTCAGACAGAGGCAAACTAATTGGCTTTGGCTTCTGCAATATGTTAGAAGGTTCTCGCCTCGACAATTCACCCGGACGATTTATCACAGTCACTGTAGTCGACTTTGGCAGAGATAGCTTTCCAACAGGTCCCACCGACGTTACGTTACTACTTTTGTTTTGAGTACTTCCACTGCTAGTAACACCGTTGTCATTGACATTCACGACACCGGTCTTCTTAAGATGCGGAATCTTACCTTCGAACTTTTTGTGGGGCTCCAACATTTTCAACTGCGGCGGGAGCTCTTTCATCAGTTGATTCTTGATCTTTTTCATCGCCGGCGATGTTCCGTTGGCTGGCTTTTTGGGCGATTTGCTTCCATTGCTCATGCGATCTTTTATCCTGTTCATTGCTTTCTTTTTCGAATCGGTTAAGTTTCTTTCACGCTGTTCTTTCTTCTCCTGGCGTTCGCGTTCCCTCTTTTCCAGTCGTTCATTGCGTTCCCGTTCACGTTCCTCATCTCGAACTTTCTTCTCCTCTTCTCTGCGTTTGCGTTTGTCCTCCAGCGTGGCCCGGCGATCTAAACGTTGCTTTTCTCGCTCAGCCTTGGTAGCCTGTTGCTCTCTGGACAGTCGTTTCCTGGGCGATGATGTTCGCCTAGATCTACTCTGTGACGAATACCAATCGTCATCATAGTCACTGCCAGCCTTCTTCTTCTTGCGTTTCTTGCTTTTGGTGCTGAATTCTTCATCTTCATCATCCTCAGAACCGAACGGATCGTAGGACGAAGATTTGAAGCTGTCTGAGCCAGCATCGGATTTGCTTGGTTGCACCTCTTCGACTTCGTCATCAATGTCATCTGCCACTAGCGCACCACTCAGGACCATCTTCACGTCGTCAGGAATGTGAGGATTATTTTGAATATCGTTTAAATCCAAGTCTGGATTCTTTTCCTTGAATGACATTTTGCGGATATTTGTGGTTGCAATGTTACATGCTTTCTTCATCGGAGTATGCTCCCCTTCCTCCGTGAACGATTCAATGCCCTCATCTTTATCACAATCGATAACTCGCGGCGGTGGCCCCACAATGTGTGACGGATCCTCAGGATGCGGACCAAAGTCCGTCCCATCCATCCAGGCTTCGTACTTATCCGGCTGAAAGCGCTTCACGAACGTATCCATTGAGATCTTAACCATATCTGAACTGCAGTAGCATTGAGTTGCTCGCTTTCCGTACTCGATCCAGCGAGGCAACGCGAAGTTGGTCGATTCCGCGCAGTTAAACCCATGATTGAACCCTGCATGATATCCGAAGGGAAAGGTTATCATAATTTCATTTTCCTCTTGGGTTATTTTATCGTATGGGATGTTATGTTGCTTTAAAATCTGCGGACTGATGAGGGTCATTTTGTGACGCAGGAACGCCGCACACGTTTGGAAACTCGCCGGGAAACAACTGTTGGCTAATTTCTCTAGCTTTCGGCCGTGCTCAGGGGGGACTGCGTACCACGTTTTTGGGGCACCGAAGTGTAGATAGTTGATCGAGTACAAATCCATATCTTCCGTGTGCCATGCAAATGTAGTTTTCCACATGCCGAAATAAAGATAAGCGGTGTTCACTCCATCGATCGAGATGCCATAATCCTGGTTGACAAAGTCCAGAATCGTCCCAAGGCGATTGATGTTCCAGATCTGAGCAAGTAAAGCAGAATGGAAGAAGGAGTTAATCTAAATGAACTGAAAGTAGAATAAACTGTACTTACATTACAATCATCATCTGTGACACTTCCGCAGACATCAGCGCCGTAGATCGGTGCAACGTAAGTAATATTTTTCCAGTACTTCCGTTCTAAGTCTTCGAAGTCGAAATGCTTTGGCGTGGCATACCTAAACGAAATAAATTAATCGTTTTTTAAAACATTCGTATCGGTGATAACATTTGAGCATCAATTACCTTTCCGTATTCGCCAGTTCAGAGAACTGTTTCACTGTTAGTGAACCTTTCTGAATGTTGATTTGTTGATACAAGCCTTGCTTTCCGGCAACGACCTGGCAAATGGGCGCCGGGATTGTCAAATTGAGCCCATCGAGATCGTAACCCTTCTTCCGAGGTTTCCATTCTGGTGGGGGAATAATCTGGTGGGAAAAGGAGAGAACAGACATAACAGTTTTTAGAATAAGAAAATACATTTTAATCCGTCTCTATCTTTCACAAGTTAAGGTAAAATTGTAAGAATCATTCCAGTCTATACAAGTTTTGTGAATTTTAGAATACACAAGTAGCAAATGAGGGGGTTGAAGCAGATTTTGGTCAAATTTAAGTTGGCTGCAGTAATAAATGCTTTGGTTTTATTGCTTTTTGGCAAAATGTTGATATTGTTTGTACGTTATTGTCAATAAAAATAAAAATAAGTAATTTTTTCAGCTCTTATACAACTCGTATACAAACTCGCACAAACAAAAAAAAGTTTTAAAACATTGTACTCATTTTTCTCTAACGTATGTCCTTGTCTCTTACACTCTTTTGCGTTTCTCAAATGAATTCAAGGGAGGGGCAGTTGGCCCCAAGACGTCCATAATGTCTGACGTATTTATGCCCAACGAAAAAAAAAAATTGTTTTTGCAAAACGAATAATTAATTTCACATGAGCTTTGGCAGTCATTTTTGGGGATATTTTTTCTAATTTGCCTAGTAGGTACATGAAGTTGCATATTTTGACTAGTTGAAAAAATAAAAACTGAGTGTAAAAACCTCAAAATAAATATCAGGGAAAATGCATCATGAACACTAAAAGAATGAGGCGCCAATATTTCACGCGAACCTGTGAGGCGCCAATGTTACAGTGGGGGATGGCTTGTACGGTGCACACAAAAAATCTATTCGTACGAATCTTTTCTCCCATGTTAAATATGGTGAAACTCAATGGAACAAACTTTAATCCGACAATTTTTGCCTTTCTCGTATACTAAGTATACGGTAAAGGCTATATGATCGCTCCAAAAACAAACTTTTTATAGAAGGCCCGGAGACCCATAGTGTTATATACCAATCGACTCAGTTCGACGAATTGAGGTGATGTCTGTGTGTGTGTGTGTGTGTGTATGTGTGTGTGTGTGCGCAAAACTACTCAAAAAATGTCACTCATTTTTCGGGCACTTATCCTTAACCGATTTGCTTGCAACAAGTTGCATTCGACGCAGAATTCTGTCCCATTGTTTCCTATTTGAAATTGGCCAGATCGGACTATGGGATCGAAAGTTATGGCCAAAATATAAATTCATACGAAAAAATCGCGTAAAAAATGTCACTCATTTTTCGGGCCCTTATCCTTAACCGATTTGCTCGCAACAAGTTTCATTCGATGTAGAATCCTGTCTCATTGTTTCCTATTTGAAATTGGCCAGATCGGACTATGGGATCGATAGTTATGGCCAAAATACAAATTCATACAAAAAAATCGCGTAAAAAATGTCACTCATTTTTCAGGCACTTATCTTCAACCGATTTGCTCGCAAAAAATTGCATTCGACGCAGAATCCTGTCCCATTGTTTCCTATTTGAAATTGGCCAGATCGAACTATGGGATCAAAAGTTATGGCCAAAATACAAATTCATACGAAAAAATCGCGTAAAAAATGTCACTCATTTTTCGGGCCCTTATCTTCAACCGATTTGCTCGCAACAAGTTGCATTCGATGTAGAATCCTGTCTCATTGTTTCCTATTTGAAATTGGCCAGATCGGACTATGGGATCGAAAGTTATGGCCAAAATACAAATTCATACAAAAAAATCGCGTAATAAATGTCACTCATTTTTCGGGCACTTATCCTCAACCGATTTGCTCACAACAAGTTGCATTCGACGTAGAATCCTGTCCTGTTGTTTCCTATTGAAAATTGGCCATATCGGACTATGGATCGAAAATTATACCATTTTGCCTTTCTCGTATACTAAGTATACGGTAAAGGCTATATGATCGCTCCAAAAACAAACTTTTATAGAAGGCCCGAGACCCATAGTTTTATATACCAATCGACCCAGTTCGACGAATTGAGGTGATGTCTGTATGTGTGTGTGTATGTGTGTTTGTGTGTGTGCGCAAAATTACTCAAAAAATGTCACTCATTTTTCGGGCACTTATCCTTAACCGATTTGCTTGCAACAAGTTGCATTCGACGCAGAATTCTGTCCCATTGTTTCCTATTTGAAATTGGCCAGATTGGACTATGGGATCGAAAGTTATGGCCAAAATATAAATTCATACGAAAAAATCGCGTAAAAAATGACACTCATTTTTCGGGCACTTATTCTCAATCGATTTGCTCACAACAAGTTGCATTCGACGTAGAATCCTGTCCCGTTGTTTCCTATTGAAAATTGGCTATATCGGACTTTGGGATCGAAAATTATACCATTTTTTTATGGGAAAATCGCTAAACTCATTTTTTAGGCACTTTTCCTCAACCGATTTGCTCGCATTAAATTGCATTCGACACAGAATGTCTCATTGTTTCTTATTGAAAATTGGCCAGATCGGACTATGGGCTTAGAAGTTATGGTAAAATTACTATTTATTGTGAAAAAGAGTTCAAAAAAGTCTAGCTCACTTTTTTAGCACTTAGACTTTATCTATTCCCCAAGCAACACAAGTTCAACAAATCTGGTTGCAGTAACCATATTGTGACTGAATCCGGTCATATATAAGTTACTGTGATTGATGTGCAATATGTGTGCTTCTCAGGTCGATTGCATTCGACGCAGAATCTTGTCCCATTGTTTCCTATAGAAACTTGGCCGGATCGTACAATTGGGTCAAAAGTTATGGCGAAAATACTAATTTTAAAACTACTAAATAAAATGCCATTTTTTGCTCTTATGCTCATCCGATTTGTTTGCAACAAATTGCGTTTGGCGAGAATTTTTTTATGCATATAAACAAATATGAAAAATAAGACCAATCCACATATTGGTGTTATTTGAGATTTTTCCAAACCTTTTGAACGAACGAGAAAGGCACCATCACCGCTAGGTGGATTAATCTGGGTTTTATGAATTATATTCGCTTCTCCCTATTTCAATATTGAAGGTACCATCAAGATAAGGGGAGATCAAGGAATGGAAGGAACATTGAAATGAGTACCTGATCGAAAAAAAGCTGTAACAGGAGATATATTCCTTATGCTTCTACGCTGTGGAAAATAATCGATAGTTTTTGGAAACTATGCATTTTACAGGGTTGGCCAAATTAGGCACTAAGCAAAACACTTTCTCTCCTAGAGGAACGGTTCGAAAAGGAATTTGGTTTGTTTCTCATTTTTGTGATTTTTTTTTCACCAGTGAGCACGCGTGTTAACAAAAAGAAGCGACGAGATTGGTGCTATATATCTTTGTTTTGCGATGAGATGAATAAATGTTCAGTGAGATGGAAAACGGAACAGTTCCCCTATATAAATATAAAATCAAATGCGCCAGCGACAACCGATTAAGCTGAAAAGTTCAGAGAATGATTTTCTCATCCTAACGCAAAATTATGGGGTGGAGTGCCCCGTAGCATTCGACAACCTTCCATACTAGGCTAGGCCAGTCTAGAGTAGAATGATGCAATTTTCCGTGAAAAACTCTAGAGCGATAGATACTTATCTACTAAGCGAGTTTACTCGCGCACGAGAGTTCGAATGATTGAAATTTCCTAAGACTGTGCACAGTACATGAGGTAAATGATGATCATAAGAGAAGAAGGAGAATGAAATAAAGTTTAATTTCATTATTATATTTATAATTAATTGATGTAAAGCCATTTTTTATTGCTTAATGGTTAACAAGCGCTTTAAGGGTATATCGGATTTTTGCCCCATAATAAGCGTCCATTCGCAAATTACGTAACGATCTAGAAAAAGCGTTACGATCCGTACAAATATTTAGGATAGTTAATACAAAAGTTTTATGATTGATAATTTTTAAGTTACGTAATTGGAGAATAAACCCTAACACTATACGAGAGTTTCCACTAAATAAGGTTATTATCGTCAATTATGACTCAACATAAATTACACATAAGCACTAATCAACATAGTAACGTCTCCTTCGCCAATTCCGAATGCTTCTCTCGCTCTCATAGCTTTATAAGCTAACCAACGGCACCATATTGCGGCGAGCAAGAGCGACGCGTACGTAGAATAAAGCAGGCCAAACCGGGCAAGCAATCAACTTCACTCACAACCTCCGCGCGCATAGTGTTTTTCATCGGCAGAACCCTCCCGTTCACGCTGTGCGTTCAATCATTATGGGTTGGACAAAACAAGGAAACACAAAAACAGGTTTGTAAACAAGCGGCGGCGAGCAATATGCCATGTGCTCGGTCGGCAACTTTCGTTACCGCACCCGAAGCGAGATGGCGTCCGGCTTCAGCAAGATGTGTGAGTTTGTTACGAATGCGATAGCAAAGCAAGCAGAGAAAATAATGTACAACGCGGTGGAATTCGTGTGTGTGTGTGTGTGAATAGCTCGCTTCTTGCTGCTTTCCCGAAATGGTCATTTGGTGTAAAAGCGATTTCCATTAATGCGCAACTTTCAGTTAAATTGACGTATACAAACTGTCATTATGCTGTCAGATTGTAAACAAAATCAAAATAAAGAGGTTTTGAAATTAAAAACAAATTTCTGTTAAAAAACACATTTTTTTAGTAGAAAATTGTTGCGGACTACCAACTCACCTCCATCCCTTTTGCGTGATAATGTAATGAACATCATAAAATAAATCAAGCTCTTGACGAAACAAGGGCATAAGTCTGCAAGAGAGAGTTCTCTATATCGGATCTCTCTCCACTGAATTAGAGTGGAGAGCAAAAAAATTTTTTTTTGCATGTCACTACTTCAGTGATTAAAATATGTGAACCCGTAGCTTGTCACTTTCAATCAAAAGAGATTAGTATATGGAAGAAAAAATTATGTTACTACTAACGCCCTTATTCTCGTAAGAGCTGGCTATTAATGCTATCAATTATCAAGTAGCTACAAAAATATCGAAGATTGAATCTCTCAAACGGAAGTAACAAGCAGCGGGTTTGTATTTTATCAACATTATCAATAATGAAAAACTAGCTACTGGGAGTAATAAAACACAGAAAGGGAGGATCTAATAATCATGCAACGCAAAAAATACCTTTTAAACCCCCTTCCATCCATCCGAAAAAAATCGCACTTCACGACACCACTAACCCCCTCTCATCTCATCCTCCCCACTATTGTCTCTTACTATCCTAGCATTACGTAATTTATGGAGCTTACGAAAGCTAGCTGTTTGCAACTTTTATTTTAAGCACGCATTATCGTTATGTAGTTTGCGAATTACATTCGAATATTATAGAGGCAACATTTGTAGTAGGATATCCTCAGTTATGAGATCCACGTATATCCGAGACGATTTGTGTTCAATTAAATCTCCTAATCGAAAGATAGGGCAGAAAAATGGATAATTTTTTGTAGGCGCTTGGTGCGAATTGGCAGAATCCCGGCCATATAAGAGTAAACATTATTGGTCTGTTGGAATTCATTTTATAATCACAGATAAACAGACATAACACATTGAACATGCACTCATCAAATTCATCGTAGTACAAAAGTACAAACTATAACGACACCTGTTGTTTTCACTAAGTTGGGCAAATGACGAACTATAGGGGGGTAATTTGTGATCAAGCGTCAAACTCGAACGAATCCGATGCACGCGCCATGAGTGATCGATTGGCCTAATAATGATTATTTAAATTGGTCAGCAAATCAGTGAACGATGAAAATTTCAGGAGTGTTATGTCTGTTTTTCTGTGCTATAGCCTTAGCTTTATTGACTGACATTCAAGTTTTCAAAACGAGTTTTTAACAAAGATTCAAACGACGATTTGACGAATCTGATAGCTCTCCCACGCAAACCAGCACCATCAACAGGTAGCGGAAACCTTTACCTACCTATTGGTGGTGTTGGTTTGCGTGGGAGAGCTTCAGATTCGTCAAATCGTCGTTTGAATCTTTGTTTACAAAAGCAGATAAGTCGTTTTGAAAATTTTGTCTTGAACTGACGAATCGTTCGTCTCTCCAGCTGTGATGTAGCTCTTTTAATTTGCCCTAACCACCAAATTTTAAAGATAATATCTAGATCTGGCAGTACGGTATTCGACGTACTGACTGACTACACTGAAAATAATCTACACGCTCGATTAACGTTCTTTCAAACGTGAGTCTAACGTGTTTTAGCACTATACATTTTCACTAGCGATACACGTTATACTTCTAAGAAATGAAGTTAAATCCACACCACTAGTTATCTCTACGACATTTAACGTGTTTTGAATATCGTTCTAGATTTTAGAAATTACCATTATGGCGCCTGCTGAAGTCTGAAGTCGACTACAGTGCCCGTTCGATTATTGCAAAATATTTACATTGCATTTAATGCAATTTACAAAGGCATTCGATAATTGCAACAACTGACAGATACCAAATCGAATGTCAAAAAAGCGAAGGGGCATATCAATGTTTATTTTTATCAGTACCCATCAAAGTGGTTTCAACGAATCGACGGATTGCATGTATGTAAATAATAGATTGCATAATTCCTTAATGATTTACGATTTCTTAGGCTTAGATAGCAAAAATGGTAAACGATCAGCAACAATAAGATGTGGTTCTCTTTCAGCTCAATCGAAAATGGATGCAAACAACAAAGCATCCGGCACTGGTTCATTCGGAACACGGCATCCGGAAAAGCCTCGAATCATGTGTACGGCGCAGCTTCGGCCCCAGTTCACCAAGCAAATGTTGTTGTGATATTATCGAATGGTTTCAATAAAAAGTGCAATGCGCTTTTTAATAAAAAATAACAGATGTCTCTTCTTCCTCTTATTTGCATTACATCCCCACACTGGGACAGAGCTGCCTCGCAGCTTAGTGTTCATTAAGCACTTCCACACTTATTAACTGCCATTAACAGCCACCCTCAGCATGGTCTTGCTTTGTAGCCGCACGTCTTACCGCACGGCCAAGGATGTCTCTATATTTCTTTAATTTAGGGGTCATGTTTGTATCGGAAAAGGTATACATACATACATATGTACATTGCATATATCTTATACATATTATTGTACATATATAATTGAAGTAAAGTCTAATCTAATAATAAGCTAATAATTGAAGTAAAGTGTTAAAAGTTTACCTTGAAGTTATTGCATTGCTCCAATTATTGCTTACAACATTACCGGATATACAAAACTGTTGGTATCCTTAATTAGTTGATTTTTGTATCTATTTTTGATGTTTTTTGTGATTATTAATGCAATTTTTCAGAGTAATAAAAAATGATGTTTTTTCAACTAGCTTTTAAATTTTTTTATGCAGTACCATTGGAAAGTCCCCCGCTTAAAATGACAGACCGATATTTTGACATCAGAAAGTGACGGTTATCTGCTTTTTAATTGCAACACGTTGCAATAATCAAACTTGCAATTAAAAAGCGTTGCAATAATCGGTCTTGCAATAATCGAACGGGCACTGTACCTGGTTTATACAAAATGTTATTTTAAATGTTGAATTACAATAAAGGAATAAAGCTTGTTTTAAGGTAAGTTCAAGGGCTAAGCTTCCGTTTGTATTTTTAAAAATTGTGTTGAAGAATTGTCTTCTTTACAGGTCCGCATCTACTCAAAAACATATAAGACCTATTTGGATCTCCTGTGAAATCGAATCAACGTTGAATCATCCAATAATTTTCGATCGAAGTGCAGCAAGACGGCTACGGAAATGTGTTTTTGATGAGCTAGCCCACAATTTCCATCAAATTCTTGCCACTCTCGCCATTCCGTTGCAAATCATTGCATAATCGGGATTAACATTTTAAGTTAAAAATATGAATAGTATGTATAAAACTAAGATTTTTTATCGCTGAACATTATGTGTCTAATAAATTGTTTGTTACAATATATATCATGAATGTGTTTTCTTCATGTATATTTACGATTTTTTGAATATTATTGTCATTTTATTAACGAGAACAATCCATCGAAATTTAACGTGTTTTGCATTTGATTCCATATTGTTTTCCATTGATATCACGCGTTTCATTTTTTGACATATGCGACTGGAAATACACGTTTACATCTACATTGTTTTCAATAAGTGCAGATTCATGTGTGAAACCAGTGGTATGATCGTTTATATTATTTTCAGTGTATGATTTTTTTAGCAATCGCTCTTTACATCTGAAATACTGTTTTGTATTGGCAGCAAAATAAAAGTTCCATAAACAATAAGGAAATTGCCAATAAATAAATCAGGGTATGAGCAATAAATATGAAATTTCCACAAATAAAACAAAATTTGCATAAACAATCAAGAATTTTCCACAAAACAAAAATAAATAAGCACTTTTAAAAGCAAAAATAGCAATTATAAAAGAAGATTTTTTCATGAAGAAATCAAAATGTTCCACGAAAAAATAACAAATTTCCATAAATGAATCAATATTAGCAATAAACAAATTTTCCACAAAATAAATATTTGTTTCCATAAAAAATCAAATCAATAAAGAGCAATAAAAAAATAAGAAAATTTTCATGAAAAAGATTTTTTTATGGGAAATTTCTAATGTTTAGGGGGAGTTTTTATTTTAGTCGTTTTGTATTAGCCAGCATGGGTAGAAATCGTACAAACGATACGTATACGTACGCAAAGAAATCTACGAATGCATCCTAAACGTTTTAATGAAACGTAAAAAAGATGGATTGGTGACATCAATGTATTTTGAGTTCCTTACTGCTGATAATGTAAACTTTTGGCCGATAACTTCGAACTTACCGTCTGATTTCAGACAGAGGCGGCTATGGATAGTTTTGAGTTCAATTCTGCGAGGTGCGAATAAAAACGATTTGGTTGTCAAACTGAAGTCAAAATAGCCTATCAGATAGATTATCTATATTGAACATTGAAGATTGTGGTTATGTTCGCTTCAGTTTTTATATTGAAAGGTATTGTTATTATTTCGAAATGAAATAAACATAATTTAGGTTTTAAATTTGTTTTTTTTTTGTAGCAAATATTTTCCTTTTATTAAGCAAAAAAAGCATTTTTCGAGATCCAACAGCTCATTGAAACGAGAACGTAAGCAAGCCATAGTAAAGTCATGTAGAGACTCGCACATTTGTGCTCCCTAAGGCCCGATGCCCACGTAGCGTCTTTTCGACGCAGAGTGCACGCGGCGGTAAAACAACGCAGGTGGGCATCGAGAAAAGGCGGCAACGCAGCGTCGCCGCGCCGATACACATCTGCGTTTTTTCAACGCCACGGGCACGCAGCGTTGAAAAAACGCTACGTGGGCATCGGCCCTAAAGCAGCATGAGAAAAAAAATCATAGAGCGGGAAATGTTTGACAGCTAAGCGACTGCTTGAGAACAAAAAAGCGGCTCCATCCGCAGCACCCAGGATATCGCCTCCTTTTGATTTCTAGCAAACTATAACTAAGGTTAAAAATCAGTTGGTACCTTTAAAATTTGTAACATTATACTATGCGAATGTGGAAGTATTTCTGTATTACATAATGGAAATACAGTAATATCTCGTTTTGATCACCCCTCTGGTAAATTTTGGGGTGATGAAATAGGAAATGTGAGAAAATCGGAAAAAAAATTGTATTCAATTTTTCAATTTGTTTCAAAAATATAAATCAGTTTATGCCTTGGGAAAGCAAAATACGTGAATGAAACCCATTATTTCTTGTCGAAAAGGCTTACAGAATTCTTGACAGGTAGGGGAACGGTTCGGCACTTCATCCCATAGCTCCTATTTCCATCCTATCAAAAACAAAGCATTGAAAAGGAATTTGGTTTGTTTCTTATTTTTGAGATTTTTTTCACCAATGAGCACGCGTGTCAGCAAAAAGAAGCGGCGAGATTGGTGCTGTATTTCTTTGTTTTGCGATGAGATGAATATATATTCAGTGAGATGGAAAACGGATCAGTTCCCCTAGTTAGAAATGATTCACAACAAACCACAGGCGGTGGAAGTTATTTCATGAAAATCATTGTTTTTTGAAGCATTATTTGCAAAAAATAAATCGGGTCGAAAACGTTATAAAATCAGGGGTGGACAAATTCGGTGAGTTACCAAATCGGGTCAATACTGTAATAGCAAAATTCCAAAAGTTAAGGATTTAATGGAACTTTCCATGTCTAGTTGCTCAACATTATTTATATAGCGACGCTGCTTTACTGTCCGCAAAACTTGCACTGGATTTTATTTTATAGTTTGGTCAATTTCGGATTTTTTGGGCTGTTTTGAAAGTAATTTAATCATCTTTCAGGACGTTACCTATAGCTTGTTCATATATGGGCGGGTACATCACATGGAGAGGTTTTTGTAAATAAGGGTGAATGCAGTGAAATTAAGGGTGAAACAGTGATTTTTCATGCTTATTTTACTCAAATATGAAAATCCTACCCATTTTGAACTGCATCTTTTCAAAAAGATTATGCAGGAAGGCGTGTGCTTTGACATGAGGCTTTGGTTAGTTTAGAATTTGGCCTCTAGATGGTGGTATATATGAAATCAATCAGTTGCGTAGCCAGAAAATTGGTCTGGGGAGGGTTTTTTTTATTTATTTTTTAACCTTTTCGAAAAAAAATTTTTCTACACATTTTGTCTCTAGGTGGGGGGTCTATGTCCAACGGATCCATATGTAACGGAATTTTACAAATAGGCGGCGCTAGTGTGCGTGCAAGATTCCTGTATGTGTGAATATTGCACTAGCATGAGATCCTTCGTCCCAACACTCAAGTTGTATTCGGCGAAATCTTTCAGGATGTCCAGGACTACAAAGCGGTACTCAGTGTTATGTGCACTTTTTCCAAGAGGTAACGCTAGTGAGCAGTTATATTTTAATATATTGTTCCATGTGTGATCTGCCGTATCTTGATGCGTAGAATTTTTGGCAAACATGAATGATACTAAAAGTTTTTTTACAAACTACAAAGGCCAATACAAAATTCAACATGCTCCAGCAATGCAAATGATAAATAATAAGAACCCTGCTAAACATATTTTTTTACAAATTTGTGCGATAGGAATATTCACAATGTAGAAAATTCCATATATCGAAATATCATAAGTTAGTAATTTAGTATAAAATAATGATTTCATATATACCACCACCTAGCGGTCAAGTTCTAAACTAATCAATGCCTCATGTCAATGCACGCGCCTTCCTGCATGACCTTTTTGAAAAGGTGCAGTTCTTGAAGCGCTCCTCTTTGGCAGGTTTAGTCATCAACGTCAACAAAACCAAATCGTTGGATGTAAACACGGTGCCTCCTTCCAGTTTCACAGTAGCCGGGCAACCAGTGGAGAATGTTGAAAGCTTCCAATATCTTGGTAGCCAAATGGCGTCAGACGGCGGTACCAAGATCGACATAGGCGCACGGATCAAGAAAGCAAGTGCTGCCTTTACGAGTTTAAGAAATATCTGGAAAAACAGGCAGATAAGTGAACGCACCAAAATACAAATTTTCAACTCTAACGTGAAATCTGTGCTGTTATCCGCTAGCGAAACATGGTGTGTATCAGTGAAGAACACTCAACGGCTGCAGGTGTTCATTAACAGATGCCTGCGGTATATAATTCGGGCCTGGTGGCCTCACAACTGGATCTCAAACAACGAGCTCCATCGTCGTTGTCACCAGAGGCCGATAGCAACAGAAATTCGGGATCGGAAGTGGGGCTGGGTCGGCCACACTCTACGTAGGGGCGGAAACGAAATCTGTAAACAAGCATTAGACTGGAACCCAGCGGGACATCGCAGCAGAGGCAGACCTAGAAGCTCATGGCGGCGAAGCCTCAATAAAGAAATAAAAGAAGTGGACCGAAATCTAACCTGGCAACAGGTTAAAGCGATAGCCGGGCAACGCTCAGTCGGCCCTTTGCACCACTGGAGGTGTACAGGATCCATAAATAAGTAAGTAAGCAGTTCTTGAAGGGTCGAATTTTCAGATATAAGCCAAATAAGCATTTAAAAATCACTGTTTTTCTACCCTTTTCACTATAACCCCTCCTCGCGAGGTACCCGCCCACCTATGATGATGATGATGATTAAATTATCTTTCGAAACTGTTCAAAAAATCTAAAATTAACCAAACAATAAAAACAGTTAAAACAATTTCAATTTGGGGTCAATATGACCCCAGAGCACGGACAACGTAAGTTTTTTTAGCACAGACAGAAGGTTAAACGTTACGTATTTAATGGACATTCCTTAAATGAATCAGTAATATGAAGTAAAAATACATCGGCATATTGCGCTTCAGTACAAAGCTCTGTAACCGACTGAGACCGACACAATTTTATTTCAAAGTTATGTATCTTCTTCGGCTGTTTTATCTTAAATGCCAATTTGAGGGCAATAAGGCGGGAACAAATATTATAATAATATTTCATCCCCGAAGAGAACAGTTTATTCCAAACCCACTGCTATTGAAGAAAAAATCTTGCCATCCGGGATAAAGGACGGATATTATGCGGAAATTTGGTGAGAAAATTCCATTTTGTATATTGAAAATTATATTGAAACCGTCTGATTATAAATAACAAAAAAAAAACACCAAGGCACCCGATTGAAGCGATTTGGATAGGAAGAGTGGAATTGCCAACTTCCTATTGTTAACATTTCGAGGATAAAGGGCGGGCTCTTCTCCCCATCTATTGGTTCAATCTGGAAAACGAGTTCTAGATTGTATTAGTGTATGTACGAACTTTCTTGTGGAAGGAGATTTTCTATTCATCCCGTGGATTCGCGTGAGTGCCTCTGCTTATGGAACCCCCTCTCCCATGTTTGACCCTTCAATAATCCATGAGGTAGGCCTCGGATTTTTTTTGCCCAAAAATAATATTTTGAGGGGGCATCAAAATAAAATTTGGATAATTTTGAGGATTTTCAAAAAATCCTTTAACAAATCCGAGGAGTTTTTTGTTTTTTTTTTTATTTTATTAATTATTTTTTATTATCCCCCCCTTGAGACCAGTAGGACATAATTTTAATTAAATATTTGTAACGGCCTAATTGAAATTTGCGAAAAAGAATCCACGTGTCCACTCGAACCTCGAACCCTCAACCTCCTATTCCTCGACGTTAACTGTCAAAATTTTTATCTGGTTTCATTGTCTCAGTCAGTTCTTTGACTAATTTAAGGTCAATTCTTAAGCTTCTAAGAACAAAATCAGCAATGATTCAGTTTCATTACAAATTTTCAAAAGTTTTTCGAAGCTTGAGTAAAATAGAACAAACTAGCTGGTTTCCCCAGCAGTATTCTATTCGTGTTCGAAAAATTCAAGATTTCATGAAAAAAATATGTTGCTCCTGAAAAAGGCTCCGAAATTTCAAAGTGGTTTGATCCATCAATAAAATGACACATCCATACACCAAAACAATTAAAAAATATTTGAATCTCGTGCTTCATTTGTGGTTAAAAACCGCAGAAAATAGAACTGAGCGGTATAACAGTTTTAAGCTTTTGAAACTCAACTGTTATAAAAAATGAATCTAGAACAACTGCTAGGAAAATGGATGTTCAAATTCAAAATTCAGCCCAGAATAATTCAAGACCAATATTTAAAAAAGGGTGTAACAACCCAAATTTATTCGTTTCAGTTCTTTGTCTATGTATGTAGACGAGGAACTGGGAAATATAAACTTTGGCTGTTACTCCCTTTTCAAATGTTGGTCTAGAGTTAACCATAAATTGAAGAATCCGTTAAGCGAATAAACATTTTTGCATCTGCCAATATTTTGGCATCCATCTTCTCTAACACTTTCATGTTCTCCAACACTTTCAGAGATAAGCCAGCCTAGGGAAAACGAATTGCTTTTAAGTAAGATAATAATAATAATAACCTTTATGTTTTTCATTGCTTGTTACCTATCTTTATTTTTTTCCTCAATCTATTTCCGGTTCTTGAGAATTATTTTACCTCGACAAGAGAATTATTATAGATTTGATTATTTCTCGCTCAACTTTTCAAAAGGACCTAAGTAACATTTTTTTCATGAATTAATTTGAATAGCGCAATCAACAGAACAGCATGAAAGCTTTTGATTGCAATACTCAAATTAAATCATGAAAAAAATGATACTTAGGTCCTTTTGAAAAGTTAAGCGAGATTTCTACTATTGCTACACATCCTGATCTTATTATGGCATCATACTTTATTGTTTATGCCAGTCTTTCCTTCATCCTTATGCTGGTTTACGACCAAATACTGTTCATTAATCTAAAGCACTTCTCCTGTACAGCATTACCATGTGATAAAATCAAGATGTTAACAACGAATGACCAGAGATTGTTGAGATGTGTGCCTGGAATCGAACATAATTGGATATACTCGACTACGGTCGACAAGTCTCCAGACAAAACTCGAGTCGCTTTCAAGAAAATATCGAACAAGCATCTTCTTCAGGAATCCACAAGCTGCAACGAAATGCTAAAATAATTTTTCTAAGACTCTCGGAGATTTACTTGGTCTCAGAAACCTTCCGAAGCGTATGTGGCATGTTGCTTTCCATCATCACTACCGAAGAGCTCTTGACTGGACATTAACAAAATCTGGTTTCATTATACTTCTGACAAAGCCGGATGATTCCTCAAATAGATACAAACGTTACGTGGAAAAGCCTATGCATTTAAAATAAAAAATAATGTTTGTTCATGTTTTACACTAGAATAATTATACATGAATTAATGAAATAAAAAAAATACACAAAAAAATACACTTGGTTCCAGATTTTTTTTCTTGTATAATTTCAAGAAATTCCCTACTTTTTACGCACTTTCCTACTCACTTGCCATCCTGAACATGCTTCTTGAAAAAAAAAACTGACCCTTATTCAAATACCTTCCCTTTCAGCTTCACCAGATTTTTATAAATATGAGACCTCTAAACGATCCGACACCCAAATCTAGATCCCAATTCCTCTTATAAACAAAAGCACATTTTGTCTCGATCATCTATGTTACTGCTTATACGTAATATTACAACAATTTGCTTATTAATGCCATTTTTTAACACACTCCCAAAACTTTATAAAATTACGAACATTCCCTCAAACAGAAATAAAGGTTGAAGCAAATCGCAAAAGGTGAGAACTATGAAAATCAGATGTACCATTGCTAATCGATTGTTGATAATAAAAAATAAACCTCATTCTATGACTGATTAACTCTATAATGCAAGAGTTTTATAATTATTGATTTATTTTTACATTCAAAGGAAGAGAAAATGAGCCGAATTTAAATCAAACAAATATACAAACAGTAAAGGTCATGAGAAAAATTCTTGGCAGCATAATCTATAAACTGATATGCTGCGATATAAATATAATGGTCGTGTTTGGTCGTTTAGCAATCCAAAAAACGCAAAAATATAACAAAAGAAATTTTGAGCGGTATCATCGTTAATCATTACCAATTTATTGCAAACATCAGGCACTCACCTTCGCCAATCCAGCCTTGTGTGCACCCTGCGACTCTATGTACTCGATGTACTTCGGGAAATCCTTAAACTCTTCCCAAGTTGGCCGGAACACTTGAATTTTCACTTCACCCATTTTGATACACTATCGTTAAACTTTCACAATTATCAATTATTTTATGTACGTTCTTGATTCACTATTCACTGCGCTAATCGGACCACTCTGCGACTATTTTCTTTCCCCTATATTCAACTGCTACATCCGACGTGCTTGTCCAACAACAAAACTGCAACCGAATCTACCTCACTTGATGTTATCGGCTGCTGCTCAGAACTAATAGACGATCATTTCTGGAAAAAAAAATGGAACGAAAAGATGCACCACATTAACTAGAGCTCTGGCATTAGTAACGGTAGCAGACAGGCAGAGATTTGATTCCGAACTGAGTTTTTTAACGACTATCGATCTTCGAAGTGGACGATGATCTTCATGCATCAGGTAATAAAGAATGGCAACAAGGAAGAATAGAAGGATACAGCAAAAACATGGATACCCACATTCGAAGACACAGACGTTGTACGAGGGTAGCAAAATTATTCTGTTCGAAGCTGGTGTTTCCACTTGTTGCTATGATTGGGAAAGGTGGAAAAGTAAAAGATGGAAAATATTTTATTCGAAGTTCGTAGGTATGTTTACAATGATTGGCGGTAGAATATTGTGGTGTGGTAAACACGTGAACATGAACTGATTTATGAGTTTTGGAGTAATGCCAAAACTTTCCGAATATTTTGTATGAAGCAATAAGTATCAAAAATATAAATGAAACAGCTGTGTAATGAAACAATGTAAGTTTGTTACACTCAAACAATTATTGACCTATTTTTAAGACGTTTACCGTGTCGATATTTTTTCCATATTCTGGACGGCCCAATACGTCGGCGATCAAACATAATAATGTCTTTTCGATTGGCTTTTCAGCCCGAGCCATGGGACACCAGTCGGCATTTTCTATTTCTAATAAATATTCTAATATCCCTTTCTCCCCTATCTCTCTCCTCAAACTTTTTGTATTAATAATCAAACTTTATTGAGAAACAGTTCGGCACGATAGGTACTCAGTTATGTATACTAACACCGGTGTTATTTTGTTAGCAAAAATGGTGATGTGGGCTTTAAATATAAGCTCTCTCATTTGAGTACTGTCGATTGATAATAATTATATGATCATCTGCGCTCAAATACAAACGTTGGTATCTCCGGTGCGGATATTCAGCTGTCCATGAACCATGCGCCTCCACTGAGTCGACAGGTAGTATACAAGCAAAAAATGATAGCTGAGTTCAGGTTCAGATGTTCGTGTTGATGAAATCCTCAAACCACTGCGGTATGTGATCGAATGCTAAAAAAATTAGCTAAAACTTATACAATGGCAATGGCTTCATTGTTTATCGATATTTGCTTTGCGTGTGTGGCATAGAATAGGCACCAGTGATTAATCAAACTAAACGGCACTCGATGAGGTGGTTTCATCGAGATTGGTCACAATAATTGCAATTAAATTGGTTGAACTGGAACAAAATTACCACGCCGCCGAAAGGAATTTCTACGGATTCTAAAGGACGTCTAAAATATTAACCGGACAGATAGATCAACCCAAAATCATTTTTTTATGATTGTTGTTAAAAATAAAGCCAAATTCATCGATCAACCCCGGTTGGCTAAGCACAATAAATAAAATTTTCAATTTTGAACATTTCACCAAATAATGTGATGTCCATGATAGCCAGGTTCTGATTTTTTATGAAAACCACGGTATTACTGCCGTAATCTGAAAAAGTGACGTATACGCCATTTTACAACATGCATGTTTTTCATTTTTCTGTTAAAGAGTTCGATGAGTACTACTCGTTAACACTATTTTTGGAAAATGGCTAAAACGTCACTTTTTCAGATTACGGCAGATTAGGTGATGCGCGGAATTAGGGCAGATCACGGTAAATTGTTTGTACACGGCTTATGGCAATCTACCTCATCTAAAATAGGAATTTTACTCAAAAATGAGGAATTGGGCCAAGAGCTTTGAGTGGTTTTCCTCGGAGGCCTTACTCAGCCGTGCGGTAAGATATGAAGCTACAAAGCAAGATCATGCTGAAGATGGCAGGGTTAGATTCCCGGTCCGGTCTAGGGAATTTTTAGGTTGGAAATGTTCTCGTCTTTCCTGGGCAAAAAGACAGCTCGAGCTAGTTGGAGCCACTTCAAGTAAGTTCCAGTTGCCTCATTGAACAGGAATGATGCAACTGATGAGCGTTAATAAATCATCTGATCAACCAATCGCGAAGTTCCCTAAAATAGATGAAAATTATTAGAAGCTAACTGCGATGAGTTTCATACGACTATGGACGAAATATCATGATGATCAAATATGCTCTATATTGATATGTAATACGCATCAATATGGGACAGTTGTGCTTGCGGCGGCAGTACATTCCATACAAAATGCAATATGGTATCTAATTAATTAGTGATAAGATCCTCCAATTTTAGTCGTATACGCAAACAATCACGCTTGCCTTTCTCATATAACTAATTTGTACCGAAGGCTATAGGATCGCTGCCAAACCAAACTTCTGATAGAAGACCCAGAGACCCATCAATTGAGCTAATCGAGCATTGGTAACTGTCAAATTCTGACCCAAATGAGCATCGATCGTTATTGTTGCAGATCAAGAGGTATTGAAAAGCAATATGAAAAAAAAATTGTTCCTGAACATCCTGGCTATGGGCTAAACTAAAGTGCCTGCATTATACAAGTGGTGCAATATTCCTATCTTTAAGAACCTTGTGCTCGATTGGAACAACTGATTTGACAGCAAGCGCGCCATTCCAATTTTGACACTGCGTCTCTTTGTTATGAGTGCAGCCTCTTTAGACTAAACAATAGACGAATCAAGTAAAAATAATAGTAACTTTGACAGATCCTACAGCGCAGCATAGGAAGATCATTTTAAAATGCTTATAATAAATTCTAGACAAATTGTAATTAAAATCTGATTGATGTATGATACGGAAAAAGTTCCGAAGTTTATGATAGATACATTTTTGGAAAATATACAAAAAAAATGAGATAAGCTTCCAAATAAGTATCTGAGAACTTTTTCCGTATCGTACATCAATCAGATTTTAATTACAATTTGTCTAGAATTTATTATAAGCATTTTAAAATGATCTTCCTATGCTGCGCTGTAGGATCTGTCAAAGTTAACACCGTCGTGTGTCTTCTTCTTATTTTTACTTGGATTCGTCTATAGGATGTCAGTAGCCTGGGTATTGCGATAAAGCACTTTATGAGACAGATCGAAACAGCTGTTTTTCTCGTGTTTATCCACTTTGACCATTAGTGGGAGCCCGTTTGTTTGGTTATTTCGGGCATAACATTCCGATGGGTCCCATAATCAATTCTACCTATTTTATTTTTGGGCTACCAGGGCTTTAGAACAAAGTTTTTCATATGATTATTAAAACGTGTCATTAGATTATTCATACCATTGCATTCTAACTTCTAAGTATGAAAAGCTGAAGAAAACACGAATGTAAAGTAAAACGTTTCAAACATTATTTTGTGTTCGGACCTAACAGAATGTTCACGCAAAATCACACCAAAACTAAACAATAAAAGTAAATAATACCGCGAAACGTCTCATAAAATACCTTGTTGTGATGGGAAAAATTTTATAACAAGTTTTATCGAATGAACAATTTGTTTTACTTCGCAAGTAGAAATAGTTTAGTTGATGTATTGTATCATCATTCGTATTGTTCTTTAATGTCAGTGAATGTCACTGCTGGAGGATATATCCTATAGACAAAATCATCGAAAAGCAGGGATGCCAGACATACAGACATTTAGTCTTGTATACAGACATCATACAAATTACAGACATTATACAGACTTTTGATTGATGTTACAGACTTTTACAGACATTTGTTGTATTTGAAATCTTTGAGCTTTCATACAAAATGCTGTTGGGCTTTCCAATCGAACCATTTTGAGTTTTCAAACACAATCGTTATGGGAGCGCTCTTACCGCGCTACCAAATTTGGTCACCTGTCAGTTGCGCTACTGGTTTAGTAGCGCGTTTAGTAGCGACCGGTAAAGTGTCAAGTAATGATACTGCGCTGCTGAACGACTAATACTCACGCCCGGTAATCTTGCTTTGAACGGGATTTCTTTTGGGTTTCAATCAGAAACCTTTTATAATTCCAAACAGAAAGATTTTTTGATTCCTTTAGGACGCCCAAAACGATTACATTCAGAAGCTCAAAATGAATCCATTCGAAAGCCCAAAAGAAAAATCCATTCGTACGAATTCCCGCTCATATTTATGCGAACTTCCGAATGTAATCCTTCTTGGCTTAATAACGAAATCCCTTCGAGCTTCTGAACGAAATTCTTTCGGGCTTTCGAAATGAATTACTCTGAGCTTCCCAAAGAACTCCTTCTGGACTTTCAAACGGAGTTCTGTTGGGATTCCGAAAAAGAAAAACATATTAGAATTCCAAACGGAACAATTTTGGGCTTCCAAACGAATTTCTATTGGAGCCTTCTAGGCTTCTGAACGTAATCTTTTTCTTCTGGACTGAAGCGCTCAAAGGATTTTGTTCGGAAGCGCAAAAGGATCAATTCGAAAATTCAGGAAGAGCTCCTTCCGAAAGCCAAAAAGAGCTCCGTTCAGAAACCAAAAATTATGCTTTCGTTAACTCAAAACAAGTCTCTCTGGGTTTCCGAACAAAATTATTTGGGATTTGGGAAAGTATTCTGAGCGAAATTATGTTGAGCTCCCAAAACAGAATTCTTTTGGGTTTCCTAACGGAACCTTGTTAGGCTTCCGAGCGAAACTATTTTGGGCTTTCAAGCGGAGTCCTTTTAGATTTTCGAAAGACATACTTTTGGAATTTCGAATGGAGCTATCTGGGCTTTGGAAGCCTAAGAAGATTCCGTTCGGAAGCCATAAGGGTTTTGTTCGAAAGCACAAAAGGTATTGGTTCGAAAGCCCAAAAAAATTTCCTTCGGTAGTTCGAAAAACCAAAAGTTCTCCGTTTGTAAACCCAAAGGGCGTCCGTTCCGTTCTTTGGGTTTCCAAACGGAATTATTCCTTCTGTGCCTCTCCTCCGAGCCGAACTCTTTTGAACAGACTTATAAAAATTGTATCTGGCATCCCTGTCGATTTTTTACGGTGACATAACTTCAAACTAACAACCCATTCAACATATTGTTATTTGTATAATACGGGCACCACCAACTATTGAAACTATGTATATTCGTGTATATCAATAAATTAAAGAGGGTTTGAGGGAAATAATGTATAAATCATTTTTCTTATCCTGATCTTATACCGTGGACCCCCGGTAATATGACCGTTTTTAATCTGAACACTTTTTAATTTGAACCCCGTTGGTTTGAACATCTTTCAAATTAAAAAATGGTTCAAACGTCATTTAGCACGTGGAATCGAGAAAAAAAATAGGACATTGTGGAATGGAACGCAGAATCAAAACAAACCAGCAAAGAGAGTAGCCAGAAACCAGTTTTTCTGATGCTCAAAGAGTAACCAGAAGTTCAAATTAAATAAAAAAGGAACCCCGTTAATTTAAATGAGGTGCCGCTCAAATTATCGGGGGTCCACGGTACGTGACAGTAAGCTTTCTTGCCATTGAGTGGAAAGTAGGTTCTGAAATTAAAATAACACAATTAACCCTTTATAAGGCAGTGGCAACTATATTGCCATCAACAAATTATATGTTTTTCTACTTATTATTTCCCATGTAGGGGCTTTATTTGCTTCCTAGTAAAGGCTACTTTACACCTCGGGAAAATTTTCCGCCGGATTTTGAACCCCGTGCATTTTAAATGGGGCCGGGATTTTGATTTTCCGTGCCCAAATCCCGAAAACATCGCATATGCAAAAATGCATGGGGAAAAAATCCGCGGACCAAATTCCCGAGGTGTAAGCAGCCATGGGAAAAATCGTTCACTCAACGTGATCCACCTGATTGCAATTCATGCATGGTTCGGCATAGAGCAATCAGTGGTGTGAGAATGAAGCAAGCATTCGTGAAAGGGTGAGAAGATTTTTTATTGTATTCATCCTTCCATTCCCTCCGCTCAACGAATGAACGTGTAGTAATGATGAACCGAAAAAGATTAATCAATAATGATCGAATCATCAGGAATGAAACAATAGTGAGTGAGTTTAAAAAAGTTTCACTCTTCGAATCAATTCAGTAAGAAACTTTCCCGTATGCTATGTTGCTTGCTGTTGTTGTTATTTCATCCTAGTTAGCGGCGGGGCGGGTTGGGGGGAGAATATACATTATATGTTTTACAATGCCTGCGGGGGAAACCGGCGCTGAAGTCGCATTTTAACTTGCACAGCTGTGCGAAAAATCAAAATCCCCAATGACAATAAAGCAAGAACAAAGCTTGGCTTTTCGAGGAGGCGGCTTCAGATTATATTTTAAAACACTTATATCAGGTTGAAATAAACTTGTTTTCATTGCTTGTGATTGAGGTTTATGCACATGCCTCTAGTTTACCGTCGTTCATTATCAATTGAGCACAAATTCTGCAATCCTCGGAAACCAATTAGGGTTACCGCTCCTTGAATTCATACCATGTACTCAAATCAATACCATTCGAAAACAAAGAATTGGTTGGCAAATTGTTTCATTTCTTATTTTTGTGATTTTTTCAGCAGTATGCATGTCGGATAACAACAAAACACGACACAAATTGAGCCTAAATAGCCTGTTTTGCGAATGTTATTAATAATAGAACAGATACCCTATTTTAGAATCAATCAGCTTGGCGGAGTATATGAAAACACCTGTTCGGATTGGAATCTTGAAATCCGTAAGATATAGAAATTTGCCGTTTTCTAGATGTTGCAATATTATATTGGATCCCTTCCACTTAGTTGCGCTGGTGTACAGTGGTATTGTTTTCTGCGCGAGATGCTTCTTACGCAACATCTTACGACGATTTCGGGATTTTGCGAATTAAGAAAAAAAATTCACGCCGTTTTTCATCAAAAAGGTCAGGTAACACGTGAAAACCGAGGAAAAAGTCGTTATCTACGCGTTTTTGCGGATTAACGCTTTTTTGATGAGGAATGAAGAATTTAAATGCAGAACCTTTATCTCCGTTTAAACGAACAACACTATCAATAAACTCGGTAAACCAACTCAAATTAATTAATTATCCGTTGGTTGTGTTCATTTAGATACCTATATCGGAGTTTGCATTTTGTACATTTGAGTTGATTACGATTTGATAGCTGTAGAAGGGTGTTCAAACATGCTATATTTTTTACCAAACAAAATCCTATACATTGGCGTAAATAAGGGGGGGCTGGCCCTCCCAAGACCTACTTGTGACCCCCCCCCTAGAAAATTTTGAAAAATAATTCCAAATTGGTCAATTTTTATTTCATTCACATATTTCTTAATTTTGAATATGAGTTCTATAATAAATATTTTTTGTGCGATGAATTATATTACATCTATAATCATTTGTTCAGCAAAGCATCGAATTTATTGTTGCAAAACGTCCAAGTAGGATAACCAAATTTCCATATCATTTCAAATTGAGTCGCCAGGCACTTTTTCTCGATTTTTACGCTAATTCCATCGCCAGCTTAAAAAAATGATTTGCGTTTGTTTTATGATATTTTAATGGGATCAGTTTGTTCAAGAAGAGCAACGTTACAATGAGTTCCTCTTCGAACCGTGCTTTGTTAACATGTTCGTTAAAAATTTGAGCATGTATACACAATAGTTCATGCCGAAATTGTGAATTTAAAATGTAAGAATCTCCCTATTGATGCATGCCAATGGAAAGATAAGACTATGCATTGGATCATTCGACCAGCGGAACCTAAAAATACGATTAAATTGGGAGAATCCAAAATGTGTACATTTGAAGGGCTTCTCAGAAAGTTGCAATTTTGGGACATTAATAAACAACTGATGTTTATTTCAAATTACTTTTTCATAAATTAATGGTGTAGTGCGATTTTCGTTTGTTTCAAACTTGTCCTTAGATGCAAACCGTTATTCATAAGCACTTTCTCTAAGGGTCCAATATCGACATTTAGCGTAGATTTTCGATTTTCATAGCTTGTCACCCTCAAACTTTCACCTTATTGGTATGCATCAGGAAGTTACCAAGGATTGTACCAAGTTCAAAAACATAATTGTTTAAAGATAATAACATTTATGTTCTATTAGACTACCAGCTCCGATCCGCTTCAAAAAATACTGAAGAATTTTTTACATACATCAAAATGAGAACATGTACACAAATCTGGCCAATGCAATTTCAAACGATCATTCTTTCGAAAATCTTCGAGTTTATCGCAAAGTATGCCACAGTTGATCAAATTCCTATAAAGTTTTTTTCCCTACTCAATATAATTCTGCCACAGAAAGATATTCATTTTCATTATTAATATGTTTTTTTTTAAATTCCCTTGAAAGGTGAAATTATAAAACTAAAAAATCTTTGTTACAATTGCAGAAAAATCTACAAAGCATTCGAATTTGGTGAAAGTATTAGGACAAAACTTAGCCAACATTCGCACTCACAACGGAATTTGCATTGAAATCTTGTTCCATTTTTATAAGGATCATCAGAGAACTTTTTTGTGCCTGTCTGGTGTTTAATTAGAAAGTTATATTTTTTGGGTAAAAAAAAAACTATTTTGGATTATGAAACCAGTTCGTATCAGAAAACATTTCTCTTGCAGCGCAATTCAGATCGATTTGGTTGCTTGCAGAGAAATTTCACACCTTTTCAGAAAACCATAATTTTCAAAATATAGGAAATTTTATTTTAAAACATTTTGAAGCGGAATTTTAGCCGATTTTTTGTTGTTGACTCATAAAAACACGTAGGGATTCCTTATTTTTGTTTATCGTAACTTAAGTATCTCAAAATATTTTCAATTGTTATTTTAAGAATACCCAAACATTTTGGAAATGCGAGGATACTTATATTGATTATGACGATTTTGATGGATTTTATTTTACATTTAAAGAGTTTCAAAAATTTTCAGGCTGAATTCCAAAACCATATGCATTAAGCTCAAAAGCATATTTGTTTAAAGATACTAACATTTCTGTTCTATTCATGGAAATGCTTGAAAATTTTAAGAAGAAATTTGAAGAAATACTCTTCAATCTCACACACCTATCTACATTTAGTAATATAGAGAAAACAAGCTGACACAGACACAGCGTTTTGAAGCAATCACAGCATCTTGGAAATCAGTTGTTTTACTCCCGAATTTTGTAATATTAGTTCCAGAACGAATGAGCAACTTAGTCTAACAATTTCTATAGCAAACCATTGCAAGCAGTGCTTTAAATCGCCTTAGAAAAATACATCCTGCCAGCGGGGGCCATGCCCCCCCCCCATGACCGAGACTCTAGTTACGCCTATGATTCTATATGAACATAAGTTGCCTTTGCGCCACCCCTTAATCTTCACCCAATTAACTATTAAATATTCAAATAGTTACAAATAGATACATGAAGGTTAGAATTTCCGAACATTTTTGAAATATGAACTACCTTTTGGAACACCTGATTGGTTTATAAGAAAGTTGTCATTCACAAATCGATTCAATGTTGTACTCATTTTTATTTTGGATTTCATCTGCTTGGCGGTGCTAGTATATATGGGAAACCGTTTGGTATGATATTTTGAAAATTTAGAAAATTGTACATTTTCAAAAGTTTGTCTAACAGGTCGAAACCGTTCGATTGCAGACAATATTATTTTCAATTTCATTCGTATGGCAAATCTAGCATATATGACATTACCCGTTCGATTAGATATTTTCGAATCAGCAAGATTCATCAAATTGCCGTCTACTTCAAATTTGTCAAAGCAGTTAAAACCATTATGTTATGTCATATCTTTCGGAAATTCGTAGGTAAAATCTTCCGAAAATCCTTCCCATAGGAAAATTGTTTGGAAATAGCTTCTTCTTCTTTTTTTCAACTTTTTTCAACTTATTCATTAGCATTTCCTCAGTTATTATTTGAAAGCTTTTCTATGCCCGCCATTGCATGAGTATGTACATATCTTGTGTGGCTGGTACAATGGATATATTTACTATGCCCAGAGTGTCGAGAAAGCTCCCAACTCGAAAACACTCAAGACCGACTCGCCATCTCCGGGTTGGCAATCCTACGCCTTTGCTCGCAAGGCAAGATTCTTCTAGTTATTCCTATATTAGTTCTTCTGGAAATTCCTGTTGGGAATTCTAAAATTTCGAAAATTCTAAAATTTCCTGTTCAAATTTCACCTTTTGAAATTTTTTGTTAGAATTGGGTAATTCTTTCGAGAGCTGTGCGGAAATAGGCTGAGAAATTAATCGTTTTTTAACTCTTAGAGATAGGGGAAGAGGTGGTTTTATGGAAAATTTCTTATTTTTTATGGAAATTTTATTTTGCTGCTATTGTGTCTTTTATTAATAGTCTCTTTTCTTTTATTAATAGTCTTTTATTAATAGTGGCTTTCTCACACATTTCCAAGGGCTCGGTTTGGAGTGGTCCTATACTTAGTATGCGAGAAAGGCAAAAAGGAAGGAGAACTACAAGCAGATAAATTCACAAATAATATTATTTGCATTATAATGGTTTTGACCTCCACTGTAATTAAGATTGAAGAAACAATGTATTTAAAAAGCTTATAACGATACAATGATATATCTATAGAATAACGGTCTATAATATTCACGGTCCGAAATCCATCCCCGGGACCCGAGTAGCAAAAACAAATGATAATTCATTTTGACGTTCAGTGATTGTCATATAAATTATAAGAAAATGAACAATTGCTTTAAAATACAAAAATTATGTATAGTAGTCCAGCTATGACAACTGCCTACTTACTTGTGACCCTACTGGAAACGTATCTAACAGAAAAAAAATATTTCAAGAACCACCGCTATTCCCGCTTACAACGTTCCCCGGCGACTGCATTCCTTGCTGAAATACATACTTACTTGGTTTGCAGTAGGCACCTACATAAATTCCAAGTGATATATATACAATTATGTCTCTTGGTTAAGATGCGACTGCGTAAAAGAGTACCTACGGTGATGGGGACAGAAGGTGCTGCCCGAAAAAAAACTCCTCATTTCTGTATAAGCTTTCCAAATGGCTTTTGAAACGCCCAACTTTCATAAATGTTTAAACATTTCAAAATGAAATTGTGCTAATCCACATTGTAATCCACATACTTAGTAACAAACTGCCTTGCTAAGCATAAATAGTAACAATTGTTGTCCAATGTCGTTTTTCCACCATGTCATCTTCACGCTGCTAGCGGTGGCACCTGCGCCCAAACAAACATCAACAACAATTTATTCTTTCATCTTTACGAGGAATGAAAACAAATTTGCAATCGTGAGGATTGAATCACAAAAGGAATCATCGGGAGAGATGTAAAAGTTCATTCACTCTTTGCATTCTGAGAGAGAATGAAAGAAACATAAGCTATTTGTTTACCGTTCAACTCAGGAATGAACCATTTGTTAGAGTGAGATGAATTCGAATCAGCTTAGCATAGCGAGAAAAATGTAATGAATATAAGAGTGAGTTATATCTGCAGATGAATGTTGTTGAGCGAATTTCGATTCTATTTTTCCCATACCTGGGTGTAAGGTACCTTTAACACCCCAGATGAATTTGAGCCATAAAAAAAATTAAATGTCAATTTGAGAACAGTTTTTTTACGCACAGATCGTAAATTTCGAGTGAAAGAAGGATTTACAGTTATAATTCGTTAAAAAAACGACAAAGATATATTTTTTCCCCTTGGTATTAATTATTTTGAATCTCCTGTGTTAGATTATTACGTGATTAGCGTGAAAAAAACTTTGCCTTTCTGTATATTTGGGTTTTGGATTTGTGACGAAATTTCCCAAGGGAACGAAAGCGCAAAAAAAAAAATTTTAACTTATACACCCGGTTCTTTTTTTTACACGGGTGGGTTTTAGTTGATTACGACCTTCAGCTTTGATGAAACTATGAGTTAACCCCATGAAAAAATTCACAAAAAATCAAAGCAAATTCAGGTGGTATTTAAAAAGCTGTGAAAAATCAGGTTAACCGGGAAATTAAAGAATACCAACCGTGTAAAAAAAATATTGGGTGTAATGCGTTTTCGACTAGGACTCTTCACCAAAAAATGTTACGTGCTTTGATTTGACTGGTTTTACGTAAAACCCAATTTTTAAAAATGTTTAATTTATTTTTGTTGTTGCCTGTTTTCTCGCTTGCCGGGCAGTGGCAACTATATTGCCACCAATGTTGTCCCGTTTGACGGTCAGTGGCAACTATATTGCCACCTATTTTTCAATGTTTTTTAACTGTTTAATGTACAATAATACCATGTCAACATTGTGTCCTATTGTTGTTTTTGTTAATTTTTTTGTTTAGATTCGTCTGCCTTATAAAGGGTTAAAAAACAAATCACCTGCCAGCAAAAGCGAAGTTTCAGGTGCCATTTGTTCGTGTGTTGGACATAATTGTAGCAAAAGTGACTGTATTTAAATTGCACATCAGCAGCATAAAAATCAAAGGGATTGCTTCTCAAGGTGCGTATTTAACTTTTTAAAGCAGTAGTCCTATCAATCAGTCCTATCAATCAGTTAAATACTTAATTAGCAAATAGTTGTAGGAATTATGATCCTATGATTCGAAACGCGTCCACAGTGGAGGGATTTAGATTCAGGAGGTGTTTATTTTGTTCGTAATTTTATCAAATTTTTCGTTGTTTTCAATGCAATACAGTTGAGCACATAAAAAATAGAAGCCCTTGTATACCTATTAGAGTGGGGCGCAGTTGTATGGAAAAACGCAAACTTCGTCCGATCAAGTGAGATCAAGGTTTTTCTGAATCGTTTTGGGACCCCAATCAATTGTGCAAAATATGGGCTCGATTGGATGCGACCTCGCATGCCGCATCGCGTTTCAAATTTACATGGAGATTAGTATGGGAAAACGTACTTTTTAACATTGTTGCTATTAGCAGCTTCATTTTATCATAAATCACGTAACTCAATACGTTAGCATATAGTCTGGAAGATGCCGAAAGATTTTGCCGAAGAAAGTACGTAGCTGGAAGGTCTACAAAAAATGTTATTACGTTTAGAAATTGATTGTTCAAACCATATGCAAAAAATCAATGTTTCTGCCAGCACTACCGGACGACCTATAGATATCAAAAGGCAAAACCCATCTTCCTTCTTGTCGGATTTTTTTCTTTGTGAAATGATTCCGAATAGCTCATATTAGCTCTAAAGCCCTATAAGATCAATTATTTTGAAATAACACTCAGTTCAATTATTGGTCTACGTAGTTCGGCAGTGCTGGCAGAATAAACGATTTTTTGCATATGGTTTGAACACTCAATCTTCGAAGCGTTATAACTTTTTTCGTGGACGTTCCAGCAACGTGCCTTCTTCAGCAAAGTTTTTCGGCATCCTTTGGGTTATACTTTAACGCAATGTGCCACTTGGTTTACGATGAACTGAAACTCTAGTAGTAGAAATGCAAAAATATACGTTCTCCCATACTAATTTCCATACAAACTTCAAACGCGATGCGGAAAGCGAGGAAGCAACCAATCGGTCCCAAATTTTGCAGTTGTTCAGGACCCAGAATGGCTTCGAAAAACCATTGATTTGAAAAAATGATTATGACGCCCCACTCTAGTACCTATATTTGTATTCGATTCGTGCTTTCTAGAGACTTTTTCATATACTGTCAAATTAAAATTTATAATTCTTCAAAGCATCACTAAATCATGCAAGATTTTGAACGTTAAAAACGCTTGCACTCTACGCTGCATTTTCAAGGTTTTCGTGTAGACTAAATCGGAAGCTATCCAGCAATTTTCAGATTCATTTGAAACTATCAAGACCAGTGGAAATTTTCGGTTCTGAAGCCACAATGTAGGCAATTATTTATTGAACATCATAAACATTGCCGTCAAAAGCAGCAGCGTTTGGAAGGGAAATTTTAAATCAGAGTTAATTGGCTAACCTCCCAGTATTAGACATACGGAAGGGCACTTTGTCCAATATCTTACATACGGTCGTGTCTTGTTCATACCCTTCTGATCATTTAAATGATACCATGATATACCGTTCTATGATACATAGAATATAATTAGCAATAACAAATCTAAAATTGGCATAACAGATGGTTTGTTCTTCCAAAAAATTGTAAAAGTATTCAATGCGTAGACAATATTTTATTAACATTTTCAATCCAAGTCCATAACCGGGAGTGCCGTTCAAACCAGATCACACATTGCGGTACATGATACACTTAAGGTGTCAATTTCGGCACTCCTTCTCACACTGCTCAATAGTGGAAAATACTATAATGCGACCAATGACGAAATACTTTGCAATGCAATTCGACAGTGAGGTATAGAATAAAAACCTTATCGTTTAGTAAATGATATAATTTTGCCAATCATGAAAAATAAATCTATGGTAGTACTCATCATCTCATAGCTCCCGTATGTAGCATAAATCGATCAATTTATGTAAACGCCATTTTCGCCAGGTATTATCATCCCGAATTATGCATGATGGAACATGATAAATCTGACTGGATACTTCATTTGAATTGTCTGATAGACATTTATAATATTTACATGTTTCGTTGCACAAACTAGTTCGATTATCGAAATACCTAAATAGCTTTATTTTTAATTACACAATTTTAAATATCAAAAATTCAATCTAATATTGAAATGCCAAATTATTTCAACGGAATTCATCATTATCGATTTATTTGAAGCCAAAAAACAACTTATTTTATTGGAAAAACTTCAATTCTAATTACCACAGCTAGAAAAAAATCACAAATAAAATGAGCACCATCAGCACTAATCGAAGTTACATTTTTCGTTCGCCCTGCTGCACAAAAGCACTATATGTCAGTCAAAGCTAATGGTGGCCTACGTGACCAAATCGCAGGCTGAAAGTCGCTCTAAAGGCACTTTTCACTGTCTTCTTCCTCGCCATTGTCCACTCCCAAAATTGGGCCCTCCACCCGCAACATCAAATGCCGTTCATCTCTGATTTACACTCATTTCGATAAAAAAAATACAATCGATCGATATTCAAATTTCACAATAATGTTTAAAAATCATACAATGCTACTGATTTCCAAAGGAAATATTACAGAAATATACCCAAGCTGGTAGACACTGGTCGCTGCTAGAGGAACAACACACGCACAAAATGGAGGAGCTCCTACACGAAACTCACTATTCGATGAACCCAAGCATAGGTTGGTTTAGAAAAATGATTTATTCGATAAAGACGCACCTTCTTCAATTTTTTAACATGCAAGTCTCAAACTCCACACTTTAATCCATGATTTGTGACATATTTTAACACGATACGATGCTTATTCTAACATTCACAAATAGTTTTCCTAAACGTTTCACTGCACAGAAACTTTCGCTCAGCACAACATGACGAAAAAACGAAAGGTCTCCGTACCTACAACCGTACGCGAGAGATTTTTCCTCCGATCTGAGCTGATGTTCGAGTTCGGCGATACGGCTGTCCACTCTCTCGCTGGTGTGTGAGTAAGACGGCACTCGGCCGAAATGCTGCGGTGGAACAGAGCTGTAGAAAACATCGAACTGCGGCGTTGCATTCAGCATCGTTGACTGCGGCGACAGCACCTGAGCATGGACCTGGAAACGTCAACACAGAGAACTTATCTAGACAATATGTATGGCTTGAATGCGATGAGTTTGAAAGCATGTTGGAAATTATATTTCCAACTGGGCTGTACTGAACACACTGTTTCTCGTTTTCCCAATCCAATTAGATAATATACCGCATGTGGCTGTATTTTGTTTTTGTTTATAAACATTACAAGCCCTAAATAATGGATTATTATAAAATTATGAATAAAATATCACCGCATACGACGTACGAATACCATATGGCTAGATAATGATTTGAATTTTAAATAATACTGTACTAGTACATTCGTCATCACATTCTTCTTTACAATAATTGGAGTCAAAAAACTTTGTGCAATTATATTTACTCCAAAATATTTTATTTGCCCAAAAATATTAACTGTAATTATTGTAAGCATCTCTTATACCTACAAGAAAAATATAAACTATTATTTGCTGAATTGTTAGATATACTTATACTAAACACATTGTACAGATACCAATCTCTTGAACTGCTGTATGTGATGTTCGTTTGTATGAGTAGATACTGTGCTCACATCCATAAACTCTATGTTCTCTCGGTCTCTCAGGGAATTCAAGGCTTTTATTGTAAATCTACATGAACAACTGAGTGCAACTCTTTTCCGATGTACAATTAGGTACGTCCTTCCACAAGAACAGTTTTGGAAGACAACATTGGGAAAATCACTGCTGAGTAATAACGCAGACGGCTTCTGGCAGATTTTGATTTTTGATACAAATCGATCATAAAATCAACTTCAAATTGATCGCTTTGATTTTTTTGGAAACACAAAAATTTCTCAAGGAGGTTCGGAATCGAATTTTTATTTTTGATGCCAAATGACTTAGAATTGCATAAAACGTCGAGATCTGGTGTTATCTCGAAAAACCAGATTAATCAACCTAGCGTTGGTGGTGCCTTTCTCGCATTTAGTTAAGACACCAACCTTATATGGGGATTATGTGATCCGATGTACCATTTTCTTCATAACTTTTAAACGCAATGACCGATCGTTATAAAATTCAATAGTGATAAGACGCGCGGCTGCAAAGCAAGACCATGCTGAGGGTGGCTGGGTTCGATTCCCGGTGCCGGTCTAGGCAATTTTCGGATTGGAAATTGTCTCGACTTCCCTGGGCATAAAATTATCATCGTGTTAGCCTCATGATATACGAATGCAAAAATGGTAACCTGGCTAAGAAACCTCGCAGTTAATAACTGTGGAAGTGCTTAATGAACACTAAGCTGCGAGGCGGCTCTGTCCCAGTGTGGGGATGTAATGCCAATAAGAAGAAGAAGAAGAAGAAGATGATAAAATTCAATGGTGTCGAATAAAACTTGTTGCGAGAAAATCGGCTAAGGATTACTATACGAAAAATTGGCTAATGTTTAGCTTTTGTGCACACACATACGCACACATACATACACACGGACAGACAGGCATGTTCTCAGCTCGTCGAGCTGAGTCGATTGATATATAATACTATGGGTCTCAGAGGGTTCTATAAAAAGTTCGTTTGCGGAGTGAAATGATAGCCTGAGTTGTACGAGAAAGGCAAAAACATTTTTTCAAAGATAAATTGTGTTTTTGGGATTTTGAAAATTTCTGGGAACTTTTTTCAAGATCGATCTTTTTATGCCAAATGTCTTTCAAAAAAAATGTTTAAGATATAACACCACATCTCGACGTTGCATGCATTTCAGACATTTGGCCCGGAAAACCTGGACATCTTTCTGCACATACTGATAGCCAGAACACATCAGAATATGGGAAACTCAACGCATCACATCTACAAGGAAGGTTACCAGTTGAAGTGTGAGAACATGCGAGCGACCATACCGTCTACAAAGTGATACCCATGATCATCTTGAATCCTCGTCTGATCCGTAGTGAATAAGTTATCATGTCGGCTTCGTTGATGGAGGCGCAAGAACGGACCAGAGATTCAATGCAAATACTTCAAAAAGTGAAACTCTAACCGTCGAGATGCTTCCCGAGTGAGAACTATGTTTTCCGCAAACAACAGCATCAGCGAACTTTTGTCCCAAGACACTAATCCGTCATTGGGTTTCAGTCATCCAAAATTGCACACAAACACTAGTAGTTTTCCAATTCAATACATTATACTTTATTTAACATTCAACGGTTCATTAAGTATTGATTTCAACGACACTACTTTTATTTAGACTCTACATTTATGACTAATTAACTTAACACTAAACATTGAACAATATTCGGAACGAAGGCTTGCCCCGAATTGCACCCGACGACGGTTTGTTTTAACGTACTTTCTTTACTATACTGAGTATCATTTAGATTTTTGGAAATCGAAAGCGTTACGCTGGAAGGGAAGATTTTGAACTTTACTAGCACCTTTAGCTTTCGATGGATTTTCAAAATTTATATATTAATCGTCTCGGACACTCTCCAGCATTTTGCCTATTTCATTGAAACATAAGATTATTAACGATAAACTATTTAAAATTTCAACTCTTGTCAAAGCCAGCAAAAATTTCATATGTAACCAATCCCGTGCATTCCTAACACGGGCATCAGAATGCGGTATATCACGGGCTTTCGGGTCTATCACAAGATTTTCTTTGTGTATAAAAGAAGCAGTGCCTGCCGTGTGCGAGTCATTATAATTGGTGACAGCAACGCGTACTGACGTGCTTTTTGCTCGCGCATTTTTCGTTTCGTTCGTTCGTTCGCTGTGCTAACCTACACAGCATGCAATCGCCATCGGTAGAACTGCCGGTGAGTCTCCGAATACGCATGAATGAAGTGGGCGCATTTTTTTGTCATTCTGTGCTTGATGATGGTCGGATGCAGTGGTGTCGGTTGCGATGGATGCAATCGCCCATCGCATCGCTCGGAGTTCACGGCTAGAAGCCGACGATGGTTGAGGCAACGAGGGCAGCGGTGGTAGATGAAGAAGAATCAAATTGGAGAGATTTGGTCTGCACATCATCGAAAAGTGATTGGTTTCATAATCCACATGATGCCGGGATGGGTACGAGTGTGTCATATGACTGACCATATGTTTAGTTGTGCTTGGTACTAAACGACACGTACATTAAAACATGGTTATACTAAAACAGTTCTGAGTCCCCAGCAAAAAAAAATAGTTGATTGAAAAAGTCCGCAAAAAATAATTTCCAGAAAAATATTTAAATAAACTTTATCTTATTCTTTATTTTCATTTTCTAAGAAATTGAAATTATATAATTAAACTTGACGTAGACTCGTAGTTTGGAATTAAAACATTAAATAATTTTTCGTTGACGTATTAGCAGTACCTCCTCTATTTTAGTATGGTTACTGCTCCTTGACTTGTTTCTTATTGTTGTGATTTTTTCAGCAGTAAGCACGCATGTTAGCAAAAAGAGGCAACGAAATTGGTGCTGTATTTCTTTCTTTGGAAAACGGAGCAGTTCCCCTAAAATAACACATTTTGCCCAAGTCTGAAAATTTTATAAATAGAATTTTTAAACTTCAAATACTATCATCAATAACAAATCTTTAAATGCCCTACATTGGCTCGAGTAAATAAGGGCCTAATAGTTAGAAATAAAGCAATTCTTATCATGTATTTACTTATGAATTTTATTTCCAGAAGTTTTGAATAAACAAATTGCTTATAATTCTACACAGCATGGAAGTTGTCGTTTTCAATATCAATACCTATAATAAAACTCCATGGATTCAAAAGTTGGAAGTTAAATGTAAATAGGTACGTTACGTTTATACAAGTCCTACGTCTACGCGCGGTTATGATAAAAACACAGAGAAACAGACGTCTCGCTTAGAACAAAATCCAATCAAAATCATAGTCACGGAAACATTACCACCCAATGCTAAATGAACTGTAGATGAACAAGCGGCAACCAGGTGGCCAGGTGGCGTCAAACACAAGCAAAACCGATGGAAGCGCCATCGGTGGCCGTTCGACCACCTACAAAAAATTAAATCCACCGTTAAAAAGATGAACGATGGAACATGTGCAGAGTGTGACGTCTGCTTCTCTGTTGCATTGCCCGTTTTTAACTAACTAATCTTCGCATTAGCTGTTTTTTTCCTTCAACTAAGACACCCTCAGCGTTAGGTTGCCGGGAAACTTCTGAAAATAAAGATGCACTGGACGGAATCTACTGACTAACTCTAATTCTCCTAACTCCTCTCCTGCATTGGTAACAAGCTCATTCAAGCTACCGGCCGCTTCATCAAGCAGGGTGAGATCCTCAGTTTGACCACTAGAGTGACTCCATCCATCCTCCGCGTCCACTACCAGTTTTCATTAGATATATTGTGCCTATATTGCTCCTCAGAGTTTCGATGTCATCCCAAGCGGTGCCTCTCGTTTTGAGACCACCACTTGCATCGAAACCGCTCCTTAACTCCAATGGTAGATGGTCACACTAAGGCGACCATTTAGCGACGTACTCCACTCAGCGCTGGATTCTGCTAGTGGAATTTTCGCTACTCATCATCCGACATTTTGGTTGGCAGAACATTCCATTCCATCTCGTTATGCAAGCACTAGAGTCGCTTCGGTCCGGGCATGCCAAGAATACCGAAAATCTTCGCCTTGAACCACAGCACTAGTCGCTTTGTACGTTCACATTCAGTAACACCAAGTTTTCGGAAAATCCACAAATAATTCCGGAAAATTGGAAGCTCACTTCTGAGAATGAGAATCCTCCGCTGCTCATCACTGTAGTGTTGTTGCATTCCAGTAGAAGTGTTACGGGAGGCGTCGATGACCTCTCACCAAGCCGCTAGTCTCCTTGACATTGTTTATCGTCCCACCTAACAAACAAGATTTAGGCTTTATGCCTTTTGAGCGGCACACGGTCGCTTTGGCGGAGCCTGCTTGCGGATACATGCAGCTTTCTATAGAAGTTTAACAGAGTCCACTGTCAAACCCCACCACATCCTAGCCAGGCACCACAACTCGCAGATGGCCTGTAGCCTAGTTCACAAATATCTAAACGCCGATAACCAGTAGATAGTAATGCTATTCAATGAGCAGCGGCGAAAGTAATAGCAGCGTAAAAGAACGATCGTGTCCGACACGAGTGCGCACGTTATTCGTTTGAAGTAAGGATAGCCAAGGCTAAGGAGGAATAAGCATCCAGGAGTACGATTGTAGAGTCAAAATCGATGAATTTCGGCATGTTTGAAGATTACGTCGCGGGTGAAGATTTCGAAAGATACGAAGAACGCATGGCAAAATGTTCCAGAAGCAAGAAAAGTAGCTTTTTTTGCTTACTCATTTGAGAACAGTACACAGGATTTTGTTTTTACACGATTTTTTTTCGCTCGTATTTTTGTTCGTGTGACTTCAATTTGCCACCAAAATCTTTGCAACATGCTTCAAAAAATCCTAAATAATTCAAAGAAAAATCACATGGTAATTAATATGCGTTAAGCATTTAGGATGGGTGAAAAATTAAGAAAGTGTAAATCGTGTAAAAACAAAATCCAGTGTACGTATACGGCCCGATGCCCTTCAGAATGGCGTACGTAGGGCCGATGCCCACGTAGCGTTTTTTCAACGCTGCGTGCACGCGGCATTAAAAGGACGCATGTGTGCATCGGGAAAAAGCGATAACGCAGCGTCGCCGCACCGATGCACATCTGCACTTTTTCAAAGCCACGTGCACACAGCGTTGAAAAAACGCTACGTGGGCATCGGCCCAACGTACGCCATTCTGAAGAGCATTAGTTGAAAGTGTGAGAACGGTATTTTTCTACAAGAAGCATTGCGCGATAAATTTGGTTCCGGGATTCTCGAT
The DNA here is from genome assembly GCF_024139115.2 of Armigeres subalbatus. Taxonomy (NCBI): domain Eukaryota; kingdom Metazoa; phylum Arthropoda; class Insecta; order Diptera; family Culicidae; genus Armigeres; species Armigeres subalbatus. The sequence continues at coordinate 262,320,202 of NC_085141.1, read as the reverse complement.
GGTCTGCGTACACATTTACTAAAGCGATGGAAAAGGCGTTGACATGAGAGTTGGCAGAAAAGGACATCAAAGTGCACGAAAGTAGCCTTAGGGGCAAGCCAGAGTAAACGCGACGAGCGATGCGACGCGACGCGACTAACGTAAAAGAATAACAATTATTATCAACAGGCTGTCAAATTGCACTGTCGCGTCGCATCGCACGTCGCGTTTACTCTGGCTTGCCCCTTAGTACGCACGTGGTGAGAACGAACAAACTATCGCGTGGGAGAAGCAAAAGTCGATCCTGGTTCCGTGATGACAAGAATAACTTTGGAAGAAAAATGTGTGAAAATGTAGGGTTCGTACCTATTTGTCGTTTCGATGTGACGAAATTAAACGATTTTCGCGTCGAAGGAGAATCTTTTTTCGTAGTTTGTAGTGAAAAGTATTTTTCCCTTACACCTCTTTTCTATAGAACGAACCTGGTAGGTAAACGAAAATCGTGCCTACTTGATGAAATTCTTTTTTCGTTTCATCATTTTTGTGCTTCACTTACTTTTTGCGAGAATTTTCGGGAATTTGTAGCCGACACTGGCGATCTTATTAAAACGTGCGGCTTAAGCGCCACTCCAATGAAGGAGAACGCACACCAAGTTCGTTTGCCCGGATAAGACTCAATCAAGGCGAATCCAAGTATTATCTTCAACGAGAATGAGATCGACCCAAAATGGAACAGGTATAAACCCCTATCGACGCATCAGCTCAGCATAACATCAAATCAATCTCAAAACCCACGGTAAGTGCTCCCGGGTGTCTAAAGTGAATGGTTTGGGTGAGCGGCCATAAATTACGATACGTGCGCACGATTTGTATCTCGCCGACACCTAACGTCAATTCATCGAAACGTTCGAATGTTTAGCGATTCACGCTCTTCGACCTACGGTCGACACAAAAAATATGTCTCCGTGGCGTCCTCAGTGGACGCCACACTTCAAGTAAAGAACAATTGGATTGGACTCACCCGATGGTTTTACTCCTGCTGTATTCTGCGGTGCTGTGTTACCGCTGGTGACGGTATGATGATCGTCAGGTGAACCAATGAATGGCGGCTTGGTCGATGGTGGCAATGGACGACCACAACTTCCAGCTGAAGTGATATGAAGACGGTTCGCTTCCCACCGAACATAATGACGGTTACCGGGGTATTCGCTGACCTGGCGCTTGGAATAGATATATAGCCGCCGGCTATTCAAGACAATTACCACACTGCACAGATTTCACGATAGCACAATTCACATTACCTGGCCTAGACTGATTTTAGACGCACAATTCTAGCCTACGACGCACCCTATACTTACTTGCACTACTTGAACTAAACGAGGAGAATTTAACTAAATACAATAATCAATACATTCAAACTTAACTGCCTATATTCCGGGTATTAAGCCACCCGGAGTGAAAATTAATTATTATGTCTGAAACTCGATTATGCATATGCACAACATGTGATAGATTTAGTTCGGAAAAAGGTATTGGAGGGAAACCACCCCCTTCGGTAGGGTTTGATCCCACGATACCAGTACGCTAGACAGGTGCTTTTCCTACTAAGCTACGAAGGCCCTCTATCGTCCTTTCAGACATAGTCAACAATAATCAATGTTTAACCACGTTGCTTCCTAACTAGCAAATTAAATTACGAAACACGAACAAAGCACACTTCCAATGTTATCTGCGGTTTGGACGAAAGTGGGCGAAAACGTGATCCTCAGATTAATCGCCCCCCCCCCCCCTCTGTACACTTGGTATTGTATAGCTAAATAGTTTTAAGTGAAATTGCATACTCCTTCAGGTTGAATTTATTCTGGCAAGATTATCTTTATAATATTGTATGAAAGTCCATTTTTGAATATTTGGTCGTGAGTTCTCCTGAAAAAGCGAAAACCGACCTTGAGAAAGGATGCCCTTATCTAGCCGTTCGTTTCAATACTCATGCAATGGCAGGCATAGAAAAGCTATCAATTAATAACTGATGAAAAGCTAATACCACACTAAGTTGAAAAGCAGGTCAAGTTCCAGTAATGAGTAAACTCGTTTGCGATACAGCAGGAAAGCAACGCGATTAAATCTTCCATACAAAATCCTATAATTTTACTCATTTATCAAAAAGTCTTTTTCATTTAAGGATAATCCTCATGGAATCCAAAACTAAAAGTACAACACTCAATATAGAAGCAACGCACAACCGTTATTTTTGTTATTTCAGTTGTACGTGGCTTCCGTTTTGTTTTTTGATTCCCTGAGGATTGTCCTTAAAAGGCGTTAAAAATCAATCAAGTCGCAATTTATTGTTCACACATGGAATATTCCCGACCAGTAGATAGTAACATATTTATATCAGAACCTGTTATTCTGTTACAGCAGTTTTTTATAACAGCGGTTGTTTACCATTATTTATTTATTTATTCAGACTAAGGCCGAAGTGGCCTGTGCGGTATATAAGAGTCTTCTCTATTCGGCTCGGTCCATGGCTACACGTCGCCAACCACGCAGTCTACGGAGGGTCCGCAAGTCATCTTCCACCTGATCGATCCATCTTGCCCGCTGCGCACCTCGCCTTCTTGTGCCCGTCGGATCGTTGTCGAGAACCATTTTCACCGGGTTACTGTCCGACATTCTGGCTACGTGCCCGGCCCATCGCAGTCGTCCGATTTTCGCAGTTTGAACGATGGATGGTTCTCCCAACAGCTGATGCAATTCGTGGTTCATTCGCCTCCTCCACGTACCGTCCGCCATCTGCACCCCAGCATAGATGGTACGCAGCACTTTCCTTTCGAAAACTCCAAGTGCGCGTTGGTCCTCCATGAGCATCGTCCAGGTCTCGTGTCCGTAGAGGACTACCGGTCTAATTAGCGTTTTGTAGATTGTCAGTTTGGTACGGCGGCGAACTCTATTCGATCGGAGCGTCTTGCGGAGTCCAAAGTACGTACGATTTCCAGCCACTATGCGTCTCCGAATTTCTCTGCTGGTGTCATTTTCGGCAGTCACCAGTGAGCCCAAGCAAGGATGTTATCGATCATTTAGTAATCTACCTTCGATCATTTAGTAGTTTATCAATAACTCATTCCAGAGGCTAAATTTCAAAATGTGTTGTATGGTGGACTTCTAGTGCAAAGATTTATCTACAACTCTGCCAAACAGTTCGTTGTTTGAATTTCACTAATAACGAAGCTATAGCGCTAGTAGCAGTAACTTAGACTAAATGATTGCATATTTTGTTATCATTTAGTATAAGTATAGCAACTAGCACCGTAACTCCTTTAATAGTGGAATTCGAACATCGACCTGTAAAGGAGAGTTGTAGAAAAACATTCGCACTAAAAGTCCACCATACAACACATTTTGAAATAAGGCCTCTGGAATGAGTTATTGACAAACTACTAAATGATCGAAGGCAGATTACTAAACGATCGATAACATCCTTGAGCCCAAGTACACAAACTCTTCTACCACATCGATTTCGTCACCACCGATGCAAACTCGCGGTGGGTGGCTCACATTGTCTTCCCTTGAACCTCTTCCTATCATGTACTTCGTCTTCGACGTGTTGATGACTAGTCCGATCCGCTTAGCTTCCCTCTTCAGTCTGATGTAGGCTTCCTCCATCTTCTCAAAGTTACATGCCATAATATCTATGTCGTCGGCGAAACCAAATAGCTGGACGGACTTATTGAAAATTGTACCACTCGTGTTAATCCCTGCTCTTCGTATTACACCTTCCAAAGCGATGTTGAATAGCAAACACGAAAGACCATACCCTTGCCGTAACCCTCTGCGGGTTTCGAAGGGACTCGAGAATGCCCCTGAAACTCGAACTACGCACATCACCCGATCCATCGTCGCTTTGATCGACCGTGTCAGTTTATCCGGAAAACCGTGTTCGTGCATTAGCTGCCATAGCTGGTACCGATCGATTGTATCATATGCGGCTTTGAAGTCGATGAATAGATGATGTGTGGGCACGTTGTATTCGCGCCCTTTCTGCAGTACTTGGCGAATGGCAAACACCTGGTCCGTGGTGGAGCGTTCGCCCATAAAACCCGCCTGGTACTGCCCCACGAACTCCCTTGCAGTTGGTGCTAGTCGACGGCATAAAATTTGGGAGAGTACCTTGTAGGCGGCGTTCAGCAATGTGATTGCGCGGTAGTTGCTACAATCCAGCTTATCGCCCTTTTTGTAGATGGGACACACGACACCTTCCATCCACTCCTGCGGCAAAACTTCCTCCTCTCAAATCTTGGTAATGACCCAGTGCAGCGCTCTAGCCAGTGCCTCACCACCGTGTTTAAATAGCTCTCCTGGTAGTTGGTCAACCCCAGAGGCTTTGTTGTTCTTGAGCCGGCCAATCTCCTCCTGGATTTCCTGGAGATCCGGAGCCGGTAGAATTATGTCCTGCGCGCGTTCTCCCAGGTCCATCACCATACCGCCATCTTCGTCTGCCACATCGCCATTCAGGTGTTCTTCGTTGTGCTGCCGCCACCTCTGGATCACCTTACGCTCGTTCGTAAGAAGGTTCCCGTTTATGTCCTTACACATATCAGGCTGTGGTACGTGGCCCTTACGTGAACGGTTTATCTTCTCATAGAACTTTCGTGTGTTATTAGCGCGGTACAGTTGCTCCGTCTCTTCACGGTCTCGATCTTCCTGCTGGCGCTTTTTCCTGCGGAAAATCGAGTTTTGTCTGTTCCGCGCCTGTTTATATCGTGCCTCGTTCGCCCTCGTGTGGTGTTGCAGCAATCTCGCCCATGCTGCATTCTTCTCTTCCACTAACTGCTCACATTCGCCGTCATACCAGTCGTTTCTCTGATCCGGGGGCACCGTGCCTAGTGCAGCGGTTGCGGTGCTACCAATGGCGGATCGAATATCTCTCCAGCCATCTTCAAGAGACGCTGCGCCTAGCTGCTTTTCCGTTGGAAGTGCCACTTCCAGCTGCTGCGCGTATTCTTGGGCTAGTCTACCGTCTTGTAGCCGCCCAATGTTAAGCTGCGGCGTCCGACTTCGACGCGTGTTGTACACCGTCGAGAGTTTTGAGCGCAGGCATACTGCAACGAGGTAGTGGTCGGATTCAATATTCGCACTGCGGTAAGTGCGGACGTTCGTGATGTCGGAGAAGAATTTACCGTCGATTAAAACGTGGTCGATTTGGTTTTCCGTTTCTTGGTTAGGTGATCTCCATGTGGCCTTGTGGATATTTTTGCGGGGAAAGAAGGTGCTTCGGACTACCATTCCGCGGGAGGCTGCGAAGTTTATGCATCGTTGGCCGTTGTCATTCGATACGGTGTGCAGACTATCCGGTCCGATGACCGGTCTATACATTTCCTCCCTTCCTACTTGTGCATTCATGTCACCGATGACGATTTTAACGTCCCGCAGTGGGCATCCATCGTATGTCTGCTCCAGCTGTGCGTAGAACGCTTCTTTCTCGTCGTCGGGTCTCCCTTCGTGTGGGCAGTGCACGTTGATGATGCTATAGTTGAAGAAACGGCCTTTAATCCTCAGCTTGCACATCCTTGCGTTGATTGGCTGCCACCCAATCACGCGTTGGCGCATCTTACCCAGCACTATGAAGCCGGTTCCCAGCTCGTTGGTGGTGCCACAGCTTTGGTAGAAGGTAGCCGCTCGATGCCCGCTTTTCCACACTTTCTGTCCTGTCCAGCAAATCTCCTGCAGCGCCACGACGTCGAAGTTGCGGGGATGTAATTCATCGTAGATCATCCTGTCGCAACCTGCAAAACCTAGCGACTTGCAATTCCATGTTCCAAGCTTCCAATCGTGATCCTGTATTCGTCGCCTAGGTCTTTGCCGATTATATCGAGTCGCATTATCTCTTATATTGTTCGTAATGATTGGTTTTCTAGGCGGCTTATTGGGCCTGCGCAAACCTCCTGTCTCGTCGGAGGGCCGTCGTGTCAGGGCTGTTTAGCGTCCCACCTAACACCAGGACTTGGGCTTGTGCACTTTGAGCGGCACACGGTCGCTTTGGTGGGGCCTACTTGCGGATACATGCAGCATTTTCAACGTGATGATTAAAATATATAGAACTCATGAAATCTATGTGAACTCGACTCGTGGACAACTTATTCCAGGTTATCCGAGGCTTGTGATAGACCCTTTATCACAACGGACCTTTCCATCCACTGACTGGTAGGCTCGAGCGTCCCGTCCTCTGCTTCAGACCCATAAGGGGTCCGAAACAGTTCAGTTTTAGGGTAGTAAACTTGTGAGAGAATAGAAGATAGAGGAGAAGAGTTTGGAGCGGCTTGTTGACCGCTTCCGGCTCTAGCGACTGCTATGGAACCTATTTATTAGAGAAATGTTTGTAGAGATAAAAACGGTTGTGTTTATGTTCATGATAGATGTTTAGACAGTTCGGGATCGCTACGATAGAGTTTATTATAACTTAGATGATTTATACTTAAAGTAGAAGGGAAATGATTGAAATCCGTTTTCTGGTGATTGTCGAAGAAGCTATGTAGATTGATATAATAGGATAGAGGTACGTGCAGTTTGGGATTAGTATGATCACGTTGGTTTAAGTTTGGAAACATAAAATAGAAAAGGAGGGAGCAGGAGGGGTGAGGGAACAAATACCTAACCATTTGACGCAGAAAGATTAAAATAATTAAACTGAATTAAAATAAATTAATTAAATTTTACAATTTTGATCAAACTTGAGTTAAAAATGTGTTCCAAGCGTGCCCACCGAATTAGGTATATTAGGATATACTGATAACCTATGCTACTAATAAAGCTCGGGGCTGCGAAATGGTAAGGGGGTGCGACCAAAGGGACTATCGTCCCTAACTCCTAATCCCAAGGCGTTAGGCGACCCGTGCCGAGGGGATGCATGGCCAGGGGGGTGAAATAATGAGCTTTTCCTGTAATTGTCCCTTACCGCGTCATGCTGGGCTCTGGCGTGGTGGACCTCTTTTCCCGAGCAACTCGTGGGACCAAAATGGAAAACAAGCCAATTCTTCAATTAGTGGTAGTAGTGTAGGCGACAACCCCTTCGCAAGAGGTGGGTTGTTCAGGACTCCGTCTAGGAGGCCAGAGGCAATAGTCGGCAGCTCAGTGCGCAGCGCCAGCGTGGGTCACTTAACCTTCATCTCGGCTAAAGAAACGCCGGTTGAGGTTATTGACGGCCCATGGCTTGTGGCGGCGATGAACCGCAAACGCGATGGGCTTTCGGCCTTCGAGGTGGCGACGGACGCCATCATCGACTTTGCGTCATCGAGGCATAATGTCAGTAAGGACCTCAAGAGGAACTTGCTGAAACTTTGAAAGTCGATGTTGAACGCCAAGCTGGAGAGGGCGGTCGGGACGGCCAAGTGTAAACCCGTGAAATCCGTGGAGTCGAGGTCTACCCAGACTGAGGCCCAAGGATTCGCGGACTCGGGCAAGGTCTAATCGACCGAAGGCGTGCCAGCGAAGACGGTTGTGTCAAAGTCTACCCAGACTTGAGCTGGCGGGCACGTCGGGGGTCACTGCTTCAGCGGACCAGACACAAAAACGGGGGAGACAGTCTCCAGGGGATGAGCTCCCTGGGGGCCGCTCCAAAACGCGGAGGGTTACTACCCCGAATAAAAGTAGTGGGGCTGGGAAACTGAACCCCGGCCAGGTACCTCCCAAACCGGGGGAGGAAGGACCTGGAAAGGTCCGTCCACCCAGGAAAGACGGTGGTAAGGGGTTACGGCAGGCTGAGAACTCTCAGCTGCCCCAGACCAGGGAAATAGAGGGGGAGACGCCTCCTGGACCCTGGTCAAGAACAAGAGGAAACCGAAGACGTTCTTCTTCTTATTGGCATTGCATCCCCACACTGGGACAGAGCCGCCTCGCAGCTTAGTGTTCATTAAGCACTTCCACAGTTATTAACTGCGTGGTTTCTAAGCCAAATTACCATTTTTGCATTCGTATATCATGAGGCTAACACGATGATACTTTTATGCCCAGGGAAGTCGAAAGAATTTCCAATCCGAAAATTCTCTAGACCGGCACCGGGAATCGAACCCAGCCACCCTCAGCATGGTCTTTGCTTTGTTGCCGCGTGTCTTACCGCACGGCTAAGGAGGGCCCCGAAGACGTCAAGGGCCGAAAAGAAGGCCCTGGCGAACGAGGGTAGCAAGAAGTCTAGGGTAGGCTCCAATCGCTCCAGGGGCGATGCCCTAGTCATCAAGACGGACGAGGCTAAGTACTCGGACGTCTTGAAGGCGATGAGGAGTGACGTCAAGCTCGGTGAGCTCGGCGCCGACGTACGTCGAATAAGACGTACCCGGATGGGCGAGATGATCCTCGAGCTGGAGCGGGGCGTCTCGCAAAAGGGCGCCGCCTACAAGAAGTTGGCGGAGAAAGTCCTAGGCAAGATGGTCAAGGTGAGGGCACTCACGACGGAGGTGAATCTAAGGGTTGAAGACCTGGACGAGATCACCGAAATCGAAGAGCTCGTCACGGCACTGCGGCGACAGTGTAAAGTGGAGACGCCCACCGTAGCCGATCGGCTACGGAAATGTCCGGCAGGGACACAGGTAGCATTGGTTCGGCTTTCTGAAGCGGATTCCTCCAAGGTAGTCAAGTTAGGGAGCGTCAAGGTGGGATGGTCGGTGTGCCCTGTGGGCATATACGAGCAACCCGAAGTTGGCTTCAAGTGCCTGGAACCGGGGCACAAGCAATGGGACTGCAAAGGCCCTGACAGAAGCAAGCTCTGTCGACGCTGCGGATTGGAGGGACATAAGGCACAATGCTGCACGAACCCTCCAAATTGTTTGATTTGTTTCGGCCTCGCCCGAGAGTTTGGTGTGCGGAGGTTCAGAGGAAACGGCGGAACACGTGTTGTTCGTGTGCCCACGTTTTCGCGCAATGCTTGACCACATGCTTGCCACAAGGGACTATGGGCTTGGCGGCAATGGAAACGGTTTAGCGGGTCGGGGATGTAGTCCTGCCTCTCTCGTTTGCTGTTGGAGGTGGTCCCTAACCCCGCACTTCCTGGACAACCCAGGATGTCTGTTGAGCAGATTCCCCCTCCATTGCTTAGGAAGAAAAAATAAAATAAATAAAGCTCAAGATTAAAAAATGGAGGTTGGCATTATTATTGCTCATCAAAATATAATATTATTCTAGATATTCTTTTAAGTATGAAAACTGAATCCTTACTGTCCCGAAACTGCTTTCACCATACTGCCGCCCCGAGCACAGCCGTCTCTGCCACTCATAGGCAATGTCCCTCCCACCGCCTTGACAGCCTCCAGAAGTATCTACCACAAGATTTGAGAACTAGAATGAATTATTAACATGTCCAGCCATTATATAAAATGATTTGTTCAAGCAAAGGCGTCATAGATGCGAGAATGACATCGCCATAAACGACACGGGACAACCATGCTCCACACGACAGTGCAACAATGCACCGAATCGGGGACCTCCTAAACTGTTCTATGCAACGCAGAGTTTTACCTTCTCTTGCGTTATGTGATGCTGAAAAGCTCCTAATCATTTGATGGCAAAAAATAACAATAAAATAAAAACAATCAAACAAAATTAAAATATTCTAGCTAAATTTTACTATTTTGGTCGAGCATGGGTCAGCCGCCTGACACCCGCGTTGAAAAATATGTTCCATGCGTTCCCCCCACATAAAATAATAACGTGTGCTAATCACTACTGATACTAAAAGATTTAAATGGAATTAAGTTAAGTTTGTTGCTTATCATTTTAGCACCGCCAGGGGGAACTTGGCCGGTACCCACTGCACTTTTCTTTTCCTTTCCACAAACAATTACCATCATTTGTGATATTTCAACGGAATCTTATTGGGAATTCAGAAAATGCAGACAATCAATGCAGTTAGATTGCCAGGTAATACGTGCACATCGTAGCACTGGTGATGCATCACAATCGTACAAGAATATATCAAGCATAATTTTTCATAACGACGTATGTAACAAAAGTAAACAAAACGGGGTTTTTAATACAACGTGACAATCACACGCGGCTTTATATAATACGCATCGATTTTACTGATTTCAGATCTTAAAATTCTTTAATTTAATCTTTTTGCGAATCGACGTATGTAAAAATTTCTATTTTTGAAGTCTCACTGTTACATACGTCGCTTTAACATATGGGAACTAAGAGCGAACTATGTAACAAAAAAATCAAAACAAAACAAAACTGCAGTTGCGTCAATCGTGCACTATGGAAAACCGACCAATGTACACCGACGTACGTGTAGCATACCGGTGTATGTATAATTTTATCGTTTTTCGCAATGAATTTGAATGAACTGAACTTTACTGTGAAGCACGCTTATTACGTGTCTTGTAATGATGCATGCCAGCGGAAAAAAGTATTGAAAAAAGATTTAGTTTTAAAACAGTTTTAGAAAAAGTTTTGCCAACTTTCAGCAAAGGATTTCTCGAATCCTCATAATTGTTACATACGTCGTTATGAAAAATTATGCTTGATATGCACTATATGGTGACATTGACCGTAAGATTAGATAAGCATTTCCCACCATTACTAAATATGTTATTAATTGAACAAAAATCTAGCTCGATGTGTACCCGGTAAAAATCGTTTACTCATTAATGGGTACTTTTTGTCTACTATCTCTTTCTCTCTGCTGAAAAATTTACCCATTTTGGGAGAATAAGTGGATTTACTCATTTAAATGAGTAGATCCACTTATTCTCTCAAAATGGGTAAATTTTTCAGCAGAGGGAAAGAGATAGCAAAGAAAAAGTACCCATTAATGAGTAAACGTGTTTCTCCGTGTAACATAAAAAGTGGTGAAAACCTAGGAATTGATTTTGAGGTGCGGGATTTCCGATTCATTGTGGACACACATTTTCGCCCATTCCAAACGGATGTTTCTATCCTTCGGGAAACGAAAGAAATGCAGTCCTGGATTCCTTACACTACTCCGTCCACAACCTAACGCTTTACACTTCATTGATACACGATTCACAATTGCTCAACACGAATTAGAACGCTGCCGACGATAGTACGACCATACGACTTTTGAATTTTCTTTGACACTCTGTCGCTAAGAGCGTGAAAAAAACAAATGAATCTTCGTGAAATAGTAATACATGGCAACCCGGTCATCATAATAACAAAATACCCTGTTGAAGCATCGCCTACGTTGGCTGTTATCATTTTCAACCAATCAGAAACCGGTACGATTTTGACGTAAAATCGGTACGATTTTTAATGACTAATTGGCACATCCTATCCTAGGTGAAAACAGCTTACACTATAACAAAGTACATATGTTATGGAAAAGACTATGATTATTCTTAATGTTGAAAATTTACTTTGTCCAGCTGGTTCTACTTTGAATGTGGGTTCTAGTTATACTGAAGGTGGTACCTTCGTTTTTTTCCAACTCCTATCTACCGAAAATGTAAACATTTTTTTTTTCGGTTAAAATAAATATAACACATTATGTTATAATCATTTTATGACGATTTTCATGACTGCCGGATAAGCTTCCCGAAGAATTCTTGTAAGATTTTTTGAAGAAATTCATGGAAGAGATACTTAAGTAATTCCCGAAGATATACCTGGAGAAATCAAGGCATTTTTGGAAATTCTATCGCATCCTTTAATAATGCTCACATAAATTCTTTTCTTTCGGAATCTCTTTCGAATTTTTTTTTCGTATTTCTCCACAAAAACTTCTAGAAATACTTTTGACATATTGATTTTCCATTCCTTCAGGGATTTCATCGGAAAATTCTCCGGAAATGCTTTTGCTATTTTCTCCAGCCCTAAAAATTCTTGGAAGAAAGTCTAGGATATCCCCTCAGGAATTTCTTCTTCTTCAATACATGCATGCAAAATTTCTTCAGGAGCTCAGGAGTTCAGGAGCTCCAGCAGGAATTCTTCAGAAAATTTTGTTGGTAGAATTTATCCGGATTCTTTTAAAAATGAAATAGTTGGCAATTAAAATCCTAAAAGAATTTTCAAAGAAATTTCTGAAAGTTTTCTCAAAGGAAATCTTTAACGAATCTCCGACTTCAAATTCAAAAAAAATAGGGAAAAAGTCCTGAATATGAATATTTCTGAATGTCCTATTAATGCAATATTTTCCCGGTGCTCATTCAAATTCCCGAATATTTCAATTTAAATTCCCGCCTTTTTCCCGGTTCTCCCGGTTTGCTAACCCAGGGTGTCAATTCTAAATCGATTTTCAGATTCCCGGTGTTTTCCCGGTTGGAGGAAATGGTACTGAAATATCATAACAGCGGATCTAAACAAGAAAATTAACTAATTTTGAGGTTTATTTTATTAGTGTGAGGACTAGGGAGTTCTTGCAGCGTAGGGCTGCAATAAGACAATCAATCAATTAATTCAAGAAATTTCAATATAACTTTTGATAGAATAGACAAAGCAGAAGCACAATTTCTTCTCGGCTTAGCCTTAGATTTTCCTTTCATTTCCTCAAGACAGGATAAATGTCCAATAATCTTCTAAAAACGACAAAAAATCCAGATTTTGTCCGGATTTCGGCCACTGTGCGACCTCGCGGTTACAGAGATGGACGGTTATCCTCTTAATGTATTATTACGATTTTGAGCACCGGTTACAGGAAAGACGTCAATTAACAGTCTGGAAAATTGCCCAGAACTATTGTTAAAAACACGTGGCGTTGATGATAGCATAGCATAGCTCATTTTTTTTCTTTTGAAATCGCTATTCACATTGCTATCACAAATCAAGGCAGGCGTGGTCCTTAATTTCAATCTAGGACAAAAATCACAAAAGCATACGGATTTTTACTCCCCACCACGCCCATCTTCACCGTAGCTTGGAAGGGGAAGAAAGTGTTGATGTAGTACTTATTTAATGAGAGGCCCCCGACTCAGCGACACCCTCATATGTACCACGGAGTTGGATATTGGGGAAGGTATTCGTTGGATCAGGATTTGTCTGTAGCTGACAATGTGACCATGCAAAATATTTGAAAGCCATTGAGTTATTAAATACAATAGATACAAGGGGTTTTTTAAATAATATGATTTATTGATGAGTCATTATCCATTTTATCTATGGAATGTTCATATGTCTAATGCTTTCACTATCTTCTCACATTGATAGTCTAATAGCACTAACAGCCTGTTCGATCTAACAGTATTCTGTTGTCAAAGGGGAAGTATGGACTTTTTCCTCTACTGTTCTGTACTATTTAGATCTTATATTTTTGCTGCAACTTTGGCAAATCTTTCTTAGGCGTACATTCATCACATGAACTGTTCATTTTCAAATTTCAAATAGACTGTGAAATAAAAGTAGGAGTATAGTTTAGTGTTTCAAAAACTAATATCTAGCATGATGTTTTGAAAACGTCGATGTTCAAATGAGAGACTCTCTTTCATTACGCTCTATTTCACTAATATCGAAAAAAAAAGTTTTGCAGTTTGTTTGTTAGTTTGCTAGTTTTGCATTTATTTCAATATTTTCACCTCAGCACGCTAGACCTCGCTACTGCCGTAATCTGAAAAAGTGACGAGCTCATTAACAGAAAAATGGAAAACATGCATGTTGTAAAATGGCTGTTACGTCACTTTTCCAGATTACGGCAGGCTAGACAAAGCCATTTTCTTCAGATATGTTTTTTAGTCTTCTTTAAGGTGTTAGATCTCTGTTTTTAATAAAGCACCAATTACCAACATCCGATGTAAATCAGGGTTCAGGGTTCACCTTGATGTAAATATTAGTATGGCTTCGTAATAATCGTAAGAAGAGAGCCTCTCTTTTGGACTTCTCGACGTTTTCAAAAATCACGCGAAAAATATCTTTTGATAAAACTTGTCAATAAGATCAAATTTAGGGTGGTTCATATTGCCCCTCCTGCCCCTATGTACATTGTACTTTGGTAAGTTGCAACGCGCAATTTTCTATGCATTCTTTACCCGTACGAGAATCTCTAGGCTGACATATTTAACTTGTGGAAATGCTTTTCAACTCTTTTTAAACTTTCGTGTTTGTAGAGGTTGTTGTCTTCAGCACTAGATAGTCGAAGTTGCATTGAATACAGAATACAGTGACTAGTATCATTAAAATTATGTATAGTAATGTACCTACGTTCAATCCTTGTAAAAAACGTGAATACACTTTGTTTCTTTAATTTATTAGTAATATACCACTACTTATTGGCACATAATTAAACGATGAACCAAGCTAAAAATTTTAAATATTTACCATATTTTTAAAAGCTATTTCTTTTTTTTTATTAATTTACAGGAAATTAAAAATAAACACCACCTCAAATTCAGCACAAAACCGCACTCACTGATTTTCATCGAAACATCGCATTGAAAGAAACGCCTCTGACAGATTGGTTAGTGTTAACAAAGCTGAACCTAAAAGGGTCTGTTTAACTATTACGTAACGCAAATAAAACGCGAGGCTTACAAAAAAATCCAGCTTTTTACGCTAAAGCCATAAACCCGATAAGGGGTGATTCAACAATGACAGGTGCTGTGAACTTAATTCACATAAACATCAAAGTAGCCTTGAAACATGAATTTGTTTTTCTACGTGTCAAAAATTTTCATGTTTTCAACAGCGATAAATTACTTAAATAATTAATTCTAAATTCTACACTGACAAAAATCCAATCATATCCTTTATGTGTGGCACACATAAATTTCGACTATAGCATTTCCCACATAACGGCTATGTGAATTCGCATAGCATATATGTGGAAACACACATAACCGTTATTAACTAATAACCTTTATGTGGATTTTCCCATAGCGGGTGGTTATTAACGCACACATAAAATTTATTTGTAAATTTCTTTAGATTTTCGCCAATAAAAATGTGTGGATTTTTATTAGTGTAGGTTCTATGAAGAACAACGGAAAATCTATCGGACGATAGCTATGTGATTTCTACCAGGTTTTTTACTGGTACATTGTACATATGTCGCTTGCAGGGATCCGTAATATAACGGTGAATTGGGAGAGTAGAGAATGTCAACGAAATTTCGGTGCGGCTTGGATAATACGTTTTTAAATAAAACATATATGTAGGGTTATTTCCGGTATTCCCGTCAGATTCATGTTGGTAGAATCGACAAAGAGCATCTGATAAGATGGGTAGTTTAATGAGAAGTAAATTGGACTGCGTCTCATTACCGGGATTAAATTTGAAAGGGGGCAGGTCAATAATCACCGAATAAAGCCCCGAACGCAATTGAACAGTAACTCAGTTCTCTTTGATTAGCTTAGTTCGCACCCTCAGTAACATACCCCCAGCATCGTGTGATTCGACGCCCTGTTACGGGCATCAATATCGTCGTGAAATTGCCGTCGAATTAATCGACATCCTGGTGTGTAGCATACCACCAGATACCTTTCTACGCGCTTTATCGTGGTACTCTTATTGGACCCTGCCATCCCACTGGACCCTATCACCCGCGGTGGTAAAATAATTTATAATGGTAATGTTCCAGTATAGTAAATATGTTTTAAACATAAAAAATTATAGTGGACGCGCCTAGTGTCAAAAGGGGTTATTTATAGCATTATGGCAACATAGCGTAAAAACCTGGATAAAAAAATCTTTACGTAAAAAATAACTTTATATGGCATAAAACCATTCGAAAATACTTAAGCTTAAGCTTAAGCTTAAGAAAACGGCAAATTTGACAAAAAATATTATGGGCTAACTGTCAAATTTGCCGTTTCTGTTGCCGTTCCACTGACATTGTGCTTGGGGCTTTATACACTAACAAAAATCCAATCATATCCATTATGTGTGGCACACATAAAATTTGACTATACTGCCGTAATCTGGAAAAGTGACGTATCACGCATTTTACAACATGCATGTTTTCCATTTTTCTGTTAAAGAGCTCGATGAGTAGTACTACACGTAAAAAAATAACCTTATATGTTATGGCAAAAAACCATTCGAAAATACTTATACCCTTATACTCTTCATTATGCCACCTTATGAATGATCCCATATCAAAAAGCTAATAACATTCTTAAGTTAATGAAAAGTATAAGTTTCGGATTGTATGTGACTAATGCGATGTATAAGTTTTTTCTTATACATATCATTAAGCGCCTGCTTCGGTAAAAAAGTATTAGAAATCTTAATAATATATAACATTAAATTTTTTTACGTGTAGTTAACACCATTTTTGGAAAATGGCGAATACGTCACTTTTTCAGATTACGGCAGTATAGCGGTTCCCTTTGTTATCGTTCTCAAACATGTTGGGTACCTATCTGACAAAATGTACTGATTTTTCCTTCGTTGACGTTTAGTGACCTATCCTCGCCAGCATTAGTTATTAGCATAAATTAATGAAAAGTATAAGTTTTGAAATGTATGCATACCCGCATAATCAAAAACAGCATACAATATTGTCACAACTTCAAAAATGATTTATGAAATATATTCACCGTTCGTGATAAAGTTATTGAACAGTTGCACATTAATTATTTTCCATCAACGAATTTTAAGTCATTGTGAATCTACACCATCTCTTGATGTGACTCTTTGTCATGATGTCATTTAATAATGACTTATACTTCACATTTACTTCATAATGAGTACAGACTTTAAAAACACTTAGATGGATTCAATCACATTTAGGGTCTGTCTCATTTGGAGAATTAAACTTAAAAGTGACAGTTCTAAAATTAACAAATAACCCGGTTATAAGAATGGCTGGTGCTACCCAGCAATTCCAATAAGATATCGATACAAAATGATTCGATATCTGTCAAAAGTAATCATGCTCTGCGAGCAGGGTTATTCGATAATTATTGAAATGTCACTTTTAAGTTTAATTTCAGTTTAATTCTCCAAATGAGACAGAGCCTTAGTGACATTACATTATATGTTTCAATCAAAGTTCAACCTCGAGTTCAACATAAACCGCAGATGTCACAAACACGTTGATAAGTCTTATTTTTTAATTCTAAATGGATTTTAAGTGTTATTGTTATGCCGAATATGTGTATGTTATTCCGGATCAATTTAATTTAACTTCGAAGAGGCCATGTTTATTTACTTCATTGGTTGAGTTTTTTCTGGAAGGTCTTTCAGCTACAACTTAATATAGATTGTAATAATAAAATTGTCTGCTTCGCAAGTTGCGGTGGTACGAAAAAGTTTATGGTGCTCCTCAGCTTTGGGCGTTTTTGGCGAATACTGTGGTGAGCTGGTGAGTGTTTTTCCCGAAGTTCCGAATGATTTTTTTTTCTAGCGCCTTATGAAAACTGTTCATTCTAGGTTCGAGAGTTTCCCGGCCAGCCAATAAACTCTACTGAACTGCACACTAATTGGGCAAAATGTTTAAAAAAGTGGTAAGCTATTGATAATTGTGATTAAAATTGTAAATATAACATTCCGTTCTCTTAGGCCATTCACAAGGAGACGATGCAGCAGCACTTTTGGGGCGATAAACGGCTCAGGTGGACGAATTGTAGAAGAAGCTACATTATGGCATGCATTAGCATTGGTTTGGTATTCCGTGTTAAAACTTAATTGATAGGATAAGTGGAATTATGAATGCATGTTTTATGTTCATTGAATAAACCAGAAAAAAAAATCAATTTTAATTTTTGTTGTTTTCTTCCGAAAAAAAAACGTATTTGAATTCAATAAAATGCAATCATATCTCAACATTACAGATTGGAGTGATTCCATACTTATTTAGTACCTTCCAATTACAACTCAACCTTAAATTATAATGTTCTGTATTGCAGATATCGAATGTATATCGACCATATGATGTAGAATCCCCAGAAAATTTTGTTTGAGAAAACGGCCGTTTTTTAATGGTGACCTAACTTAACAACCCTTTCGCCATAAGGTTAAATGACCAATAACCATTTTCCACATGGTCAAAACTATTCATGAGACTGTCGGCTTACAGTTATGGAAATTTATGTGAAACGGTTATGATACAACACAAGATGGTTCGAAATATTATGATATGCAGTTTATTAATGGTTCGTAGTTATGCGGGTATGCACGAGGGGCTGTCAACTCACGTATTTACGATTCATCTGCCTGAATTGAGAAGGCGTATTGAGGAATTATTTTGTATTTCTGTATTTTTTGGCGTATTGAAGTATTTCTGTGTATTTTTGTATTGTAGTGTATTAAATTCATCATAAATTGTATTTTCAGTGTATTTTTCACCATGAATTGTATTTTTCGCGTATTATTGAGGGAAATTTTGTTATCCATTTCGACTAATCGCGAAGCCGAAGCAAAAATTTTCATACAACCAATGACAGCTCTTCAATGGGGTAAAAAACAGAGAGGAGGAAAAGGTGGCCATATTTTACTAAAATTATTACAAATTAGAATTTTCAATAGAGATGAGGAGTAGAATTGCATTGTTAATTTTATATTTTCACCATGCTTGATTCATCCCCGGCAGTGCTCGTGGCTTTCTTTCCAGTTTCATTTTTCATCGGCTTCAAAGTATGAATTTGTTGAAGAGCCACCTTCAGAGAGGTTCGGCCATCTCGGGCCATCTTGTGCTGAAACTGTGTGGTTATTTAGCAACATAAATAACTATAAAAAACAGTACATATTTTTATTCTTTTTTGCTTATTATCTCGTATCTTAATTTTGACCGCTCACGCAATAGGTTCCAGTGTACTGAGACAATCCGAAAATCTTGTAAATTGCGATGAAAGATGTAAAAGTTTTTGGATGGTTTTTTAAGCATTGTTAATTGTTGAGACGCCTTATTAATATAATAATATATTTATACTATGTACAAATGTTTCCAGCTCTACAATAAATTCTTCGGAAATTATGATTGATGCGTTGAAGCGAGTTAATCCCTCTCATATTTTTTAAAATAGAAATAGATGTTTCACACGAGCTTCCTCCACAATATTTGAAAACGAACAATCGATATATTTAGCTCGGTTATGTTCATTCTTCTTGGTACAGATACCGATATAATCGAGGAGATAACATTAAAATTGAAATAACATGATTCCACGAGTTATTTGCTCCCGGATTTTTGTTTTCAAAACAATAATTCTATAGCTGTCAAAATAAAATAACTGATTGGTATTGACAGGTATTAACGTATTTTTGGTGAGTTGGTGTATTAATCGAGTATTAAAATTGAATTTTGAGATGTATTGAAGGAATATCGGCGTATTAATGTATTATTCCGAATTGAAGTATTAAAAAGAATTTTTGTATTTTTAAAGTATTTTTTAATGTATTTTTAGATGCAAGTATTTACAATTCAACTGATTTATACAGTTGATCGCCCCTCGGGTATGCATTAATTTAGGCTGTGAACCATTCCACCGATTCGTTTAACTTTTAGTTAAAATTTGACAGTTCGATGGTTATTTCGCCGTGGTTAAAAATAACCCTGCTCCGGAGCATGGTTAGATTTGACAGTTCGATGGTTAAACTTTGTTCGCGAGAAAATTGGCGCCAAATCCATTTCGTTCCGAATAACTATCAATCTATCAAAACTCAAATGGGTTGGCTCCGGAGTAAAATTTTAACCACGATGGGAAAATAACCATCGAAGTGTCATATTTTAACTAAAAGTTAAACGAATCGGTGGAATGGTTCACAGCCTTAATAAGCCAAAAAATCGATTAAGCGAATAAAATTTTTTAACGGGAAAGGTCAATTCCCGAGGTGTGAGGCTTTCTTAAAACCTGGGTGGTGCGAATAGAATCGATTTGGATGTCAAACTGAAGCCAAACTTCTCCATTGTGCCGGAGCCAAACATTGAAGATTGTGGTTATGTTCGTTTCAGATCCTATATTGAGAATTATTGTTATTATTTGGGAAAAAATAAAAATAAACTTAGATTGAGTTTTGTATTCTTTGTAACAAATATTTTCACATTATATTTCGAGTGGAAAATTAGTTGGAATGCAATTAAAAAGCACTCATTACGAAATTTCACGAGATACAACAGCTGATTGGAGCAGGAATGTATGTAAACCAAGTCATGTAGAGTCTCGCGCATTTTGCGCCCTCATGCAGCATGCCCGCAAAATTACAAACTGTACATGGATATTTTCCCGTGCGGTCGACAACAGTATCCTTTACTGTTGACAACTGTAAATGAACAATCTCATATAAAGTTTTAACAGTTTGTGGTACGGTTATTTGACAAATAACAATATGTTGAATGGGTTGTTAAGTTATGTCACCATAAAAAATCGTCTGTTTTCGCGTGCAAAATTTTCGCTCAACAGTATGATAAAATGTTGACATATAATGCAGGAAATAAAGAACATTTTAGAGACAGCATGTTATATGTTGACATTTAGTGATGATGTCGAGCAGTTATGGTTGAATCGATCGAAAAGTATTCGATAACCGCAACGTAAACTGTGAAGCTATATCTTACATCGTAATAATGATTCTGACCATATAACATGTTGTTTTTTATTATGCGGGTGGAAAGAGAAATTCTAAGAGCGGTAAATTTTTGACAGCCAAGCAACTGCAAAATAATTTTGCTTATGGGATTGATTTCAAAATATCCCTCTACTCGCTTGAGAGCAGGGCTCTACATTACGGGTGGGAAGATGTGTAGTTGTGTTGGTAATCCGAGCTTGGTGAATTTTGTACTCATCCAGTGAACTTTTCGGTTTCCTTATGGCAACTAACCAAAACAAAGAAAAAATGTCCGTCGAAATTTAAGTATTGCGCAAGATTTTTCTCATGCAGTACTAAGATTCCGTCGTATTTATGCTGACAACACATCCCTTCATTGAAAATTTTCAACATTTTGCTCAAATTTGTTACTTCAAAAAAGTAAAGAACAGCTGATTCGGTTTTTTTATGGCAAATTTTCGATGATTTTTTCCGTTACAACGGCAAAACACTCACCAACACTCGCAAAACTCGGCCGTTTGGGCCACCCGATTTATACCACACCAGCAGTTCATATTTTCCATTATTCCAGTATTCAAAATATTTTTTTTCTATCAATATACAGAACTTGCTATTACAAAAATGTTGGCATTTTTATTTTATTTCGAGACACTTTATCCGACATTATGCTTTTTACTTCACATTTAGGACAGGACAGGTTTTTATATGGCACAGCCAGAGTTTTTTTTTGCAAATATGGCCATAACTTCCTTTGATATACAGGAAATTTATCCTTTGGCCCCATTCCAGCGAATTTGGTTTTGAAACACCACCTGGGAATGATAGAAAAAAAAATACAGTAATATCCCGATTTTATCACCCTCCTGGTGAATTTTGGGGTGATAAAACAGGGTATGTGACAAAATTGGAAAAAAAATATTTTCATTTTTTTTAATTCATTCCACAATTATCATTTTATCATTTTATGCATTGGAAAGGCCAAATGCGTGAACGGTACCCGTTATTTCTGGTTGAAATTGCTTACATTATATTTCCCAGGTACTCAGAAGTCTTTCGTAATAAACTACAGACGGTGAAAGTTATTTCATGAAAATCAATGCTGTTTTTGGTATTATTTACGAAAATAAAATAAATGACACAAGTTTTTGGGGTGACAAAATCGGGTCGAAAACGTGACAAAATCGAGACGTGATAAAATCGGGGAGTGACAAAATCGGGTCAACACTGTATCAAAATAGTCGAACACTATGTATAAAATTTTACTCAAACTTTTAAATTTTAAAACACACCTCAATTTACCATAACTTCAAGCACAGCCGATGTAAAATGTGTTTTGTTTAAGATGCTCTTCGTTCTGCGAGGTGTCCAGCTCAATTTCAAGCAACTAATCACGAGAAAAAAAAACACCTTAGGGTTACTAATAAAATCGTTTTGAATTCAGTTTGACAGGATGATCGGAGTGCTGGTTTCCAGTAATGATCTAAATGCTGGTTTGGTTTCAGTAAATCATTTTACTGATTTTTGGTATGCATATATATTGATTGCTGGTTTTCAGTAAATTCAAGTGAATGACAGCGGAAATAAAATTGCTGACTGGTTTTCAGTATTTTGTTTGACTGTACCCTGGTTTGAGAGTAAAAAAGCGGCTCTATCCGCAACACCCAGCTTAAAACGTCTCGTGAAAAGGCCTTTTCTCCCTCAGTAAAAGAAGATCAGGTAAGTATACACTTTTTGAGCTCCAAGCACATAAAAGCAACAAAATTAAGCAAACCTCTACATGTAAGAAATATTGATCCCATAGTTGTCATGCTTGCGATGTTTTGATAAAAAAAACAAAACGTAAATAAATTTCTCTGACGAAACAATGCAGTTTTTAAAAGAAATCAATTTAATTTTAATTTAAAAATGAACTGAAGTTTATTTTTACATTTGTTGTTCATCAGTAAGTAAAACACAATTGTTAGAATCCGTGGTACCATGAATAGTCAAAGTGGACAGTTAGAAAACGAATTGTGCCGATTGTGCCTTTCGGATGAAAGCGTTTCTTGTCCCATTTTTGCAGATGGATCCAATCTACATGATCAGATACTTCAATGTACCGCTTTGAAGGTAAATATAATCACTGAAACCAAGAATATCAAGTTAATACCTAAATACCACAGGAAAAAAATGGAAGGAATAAACGGTTTATTCTATATTGGCGAATAAAGGTTGCATGATGAAGAAGAAGCCGAAAGATATTTAAAAACAATGCACAGGAAAGCATACGGAGAATTTTTTAAATCAATTCTTAAAATTTTTATATGTTATGTGTTTAAAAACGATTAGCAGTACAGGCTGGACTTTTCCTATACTGTGTATAGAGTGCAATATTAAAATAAATTTGAAATTCGAAATGATGTTTTTTTTTTATACAATTTATGAAAAGTCCAACCCTAACTGCTAACTGTTTTTATGTTTAGTGTTTTAAAAACTATCCGTAAGCTTCCCTGTGCATTTTTTGTCAAAAATATATTTTTTCGTGCATACCTTTATTCGCCAATGACCCTGTTTTTCATGATTTCAATTCTAATAATTTAGTATTTATTGTAATAATTACAATTATTGTTATAGCACAATTCTCACGTAACAATTACACACAATTACTTTTTTTGTAGCTTTTGATGATTTGTGATTTTTAAGTCAAGTACAAAGTAATTATTGTGCTTTACTTGTATACGATGCCCTGTTTGTTACATTTTTTATACTTAGAATCATAGAGGCTTAATTGCATTGATCGATTTCTCTTCGCCGATGTTTTCTTTTTATCAATGTAACGAATTGTGGTTGTTTGCCTGTGAATGAATGATTTGGTATGATAAAGGCCGATTACATCTCGCATCAATAGCAACAATCGCGGTGGTAGCTGTTGAAACAGTTGAGTAATTACCGAAATATAAAATCTATGGAGAATAATGATTATTGATTATCGATCAATGCAGTTACGCGTTAATGATTCCAAGCCCGAGATGTGTACACTTTATAGTAGTCAGGTCAAAAGAAATCAATCTTATCCAATATTTCAGATTGATGAAGTTGAAGGAGTACCATCCAGTATATGCGAAATCTGTAAATCAAAACTGGTCATTTGCTCACAATTTATAAAACAATGCCAGAAAACAGACGGAAAAGTTCGTGAAATTTACAAAAAATACTTCGATCTCCAAAACCATGAGAAATGTAATGAGACAAATGAAATCGAAATTATTGCTTGTGAAGAATATGAACTGGTTGGAACGGAAGTGGCAGAGGAGGTAGATACTAATGGGCAAGTTATATATTTTGAAATAATCGATTCCACAAACCAGGAATCGCAACTCATTTTGAAGCAAGCACATGAAATTGCTTCTGTTAGCAATGAAAATCTAGTTACGGATGCTGGCATCACCCCTAACGTTACACTCACTGTTGAAAAAGTTGCAGAGGTTTCAACGGATAAATCAAGAACAGAATCTGATGCAGTTATCCCTCCGAACGTTACGCTCACTATTGAAAAACTTACAGAAGTTTCAACGGACAAATCAGAAACAGAACCTGATGTAGTTATCACTCCAAATGTTGAAAAACTTGCAGAAGCTTCAACGGTCAAATCGATGACAGAATCTGATCCAACTATTAAAAGTTGTAATAGTGATAAGCCCATTGCCTCTAAGATAAAATCATCTACCGTAACTAAAACACGAGGTCTCAAGAAATATCAAAAACCGTGTCCCATCTGTGGAGTACTACAACGTAATATGAATCAGCACATGCATGTTCATACTGGTGCCAAAAAATATATCTGTCCGGTCTGTAGTAAAGCATTCTCCCAGAAAGGCAACTTAACGTGCCATCTCAATATCCACACCAAGGAGAAGCCACATAAATGTGATCAATGCGATGAAGCATTCGGTGATCCTACTGGACTCAAAATGCACAAGGTAAGTGACGAGGAAAGAATCATTTGAGCAGTCTTTTTTTTCAACTTTTGTTTTCTTTGACCCATTGCAACCGAACCTTGGCTTTTTGATTTTTTAGAAATGTATTATTATGTTGGCCATGTTTCTGGGACGTAATTGTGTGCCTTCCCTGGGGTCTTCCTCAGCCATACGATTACGAATCAAGACCATGTTGAAGGTAGTCGGGTTCGTTTCCCGGTCCGATCTAAGAAATTAAGTGAGTAAAAATACGATGCGTTCCTCGATCGTCTACGACGAGTGGTTAAGCTCAAAGCCGAAAAAGATTAACTTGACCATTCAACTTTCAAAAAGTGATGTGTTTTCTTGTGAAATTAAAGAAAATTTAAATAAAATATTTTTGTTTTGATCAATAATGTAGCACTTCTATTGCCGGACCCTGTAATATACATATCGTTGAATGAATAACGTATAACGCTGTACATATTTATAATTACAGATAAAACATTCAGATGTACTGAAGTATGAATGCGATTTGTGCAAGAAAACATTAAAATACAAACATTCCCTCCAAACTCATATGCTCAGCCACCGGAACGAGCGAAGGCACGCTTGCACTTATTGTGATATGGCTTTTGTGACAAGGTATGCTAGGAATTAGTCCCCATTGATTGTTTTCTAATAAAAATGAAATTTTACCTTCAGCTCTGGCTTGAAAAAGCACATTCGTACACACACCGGAGAGCGTCCATATCCGTGTTCTAATTGTTCGAAAGCGTTTACCAGTGCGGGAAATTTACTTTATCACAAGAGAAATACTCGTTGCAATCGTGGTTCGAGCAAATTAAAAAAGGATAAAAAATCTGCTTCGCCTCCAAAAAATGCTAAGCAGTAAAAAACTGTTATAGCAACGGTATAAACAGTGTAACTTTTTTTTGTCTGTGATAATCTCACAATCCTGTCTCATTTTAATTTCATTTATTTAGTCTACATCTAAACAGATAACACTGAATCAACTATTTGACGCCACAATACACGGTTCGAAGCCGCATCTCTCCATCCTCGAATACGCCCCACGCTCGCCAAGTCGTTTTGCATCTGGTCAGCCCATCTCGCTTGCTGCGCTCCACGCCGTCTCGTACCTGCCGGATCGGAAGCGAACACCATCTTTGCAGGGTTGCTGTCCGGCATTCTTGCAACATGTCCTGCCCATCGTACCCTTCCTGCTTTAGCTACCTTCTGGATACTGGGTTCGCCGTAGAGTTGGGCGAGCTCATGGTTAATTCTTCGCCGCCACACACCGTCTTCTTGCACACCGCCAAAGATGGTCCTAAGCACCCGTCTCTCGAATACTCTGAGTGCTTGCAAGTCCTCCTCGCATTGTCCATGTTTCATGTCCGTAGAGGACAACCGGTCTTATAAGCGTCTTGTAAATGACACATTTGGTGCGGTGGTGAATCTTTTTTGACCGCAGTTTCTTCTGGAGCCCGTAGTAGGCCCGACTTCCACAGATGATGCGCCTTCGTATTTCACGACTGACATTGTTATCAGCCGTTAGCAAGGAACCAAGGTAGACGATTTCCTCGACCACCTCAAAGGTATCCCCGTCTATCGTAACACTGCTTCCCAGGTGGGCCCTGTCGCGCTCGGTTCCGCCCACAAGCATGTACTTTGTCTTCGATGCACTCACCACCAGTCAACTTTTGTTGCTTCACGTTTCAGGCGGGTGTACAGTTCTGCCACCTTTGCAAATGTTCGGCCGACAATGTCCATGTCATCCGCGAAACAAATAAATTGACTGGATCTGTTGAAAATCGTATCCCGGCTGTTACACCCGGCTCTCCGTATGACACCTTCAAGCGCAATGTTGAACAACAGGCACGAGATTCCATCACCTCGTCTTAGTCCTCAGTGCGATTCGAACGAACGGGAATGTTCGCCGAAATCTTCACACAGTTTTGCACACCATCCACCGTTGCTTTGATCAATCTGGTAAGCTTCCCAGGTGTGGGGTTTGAGTAAGTTACAATCAGCGTGCGATTATACATTAACACCTCAGCGTGTCGATCAGTGCGCAGCAAGCTATGGAGAGCTGCTGTCATAACAATTTGCTCCGGTCATTTGAGGCCACACACTGTTCTCGTCCATAATTTCCCATAGCTTTACGCGGTCTATACCAAGATGAATACAGTACTAGGTGCTCCAATCTTTTAAGTTTGTGGAAGAGAAGAGGGCGGGGTGAAAAATTTATTTTCAGTGCAAAACGAAAACAAACCGGCTGGCTCTCCCATACTAAAATCCAAGATGGCTGAATAGTGAATTTGGCAGATTGGAACACCTAGTGGTGTATTCATCTTGGTCTATACTGTAGTATGCCGCCTTGAAATCAACGAACAGATGGTGCGTTGGGACCTGGTATTCACGGCATTTTTTAAGGATTTGCCGCACGGTAAATATCTCGTCCGTTATCGAGCGGCCGTCAACGAAACCGGCTTGATAACTTCCCACGAGCTCATTCGTTAATGGTGACAGACGACGGAAGATGATCTGAGATATCACTTTGTAGGCGGCATTAAGGATGGTGATCGCTCGAAAGTTCTCACACTCCAGCTTGTCGCCTTTCTTGTATATGGGGCATATAACCCCTTCCTTCCACTCCTCCGGTAGGTGCTCAGTTTCTCAGATTCTATCTATTGACTGATGACTATCAGTTTGTGCAGGCAAGTAGCCAGCTTTTCCGGGCCCATCTTGATGAGCTCAGCTCCGATACCATTCTTACCAGCTGCTTTATTGGTCTTTAGACATTCTTAACTTTTCTCAAGGTGGCGGTTGGCTTCCATCGTCCGCTGAACTGACGTAGTCATCTCTCAGGCCTGGTAGCGGGTCACTTTTTAGTGACTTGGTCACTTTTTTCGAGTCAGTCACTAAAAAGTCTCTTTTTTCGACCTCAAGTCACTAAAGTCACTTTTTCTCGGAAAAAGTCACTATTTTCAACTATTTTGAAACTATTGACTAGGTTTCGTTAAGAGCATCTCCGCGAAATAAAAAAAAAATTAAAAATTTTATGTTTTATCCGTCGGAAGATACTTTATTCATGACAGATATGAAATGACGGATTTAGAAAAATATACCACTTAGGTAGTACTTTTTGGCTTAAAATCTGTTCGCAACTTCTTAGTGATTGCAAATTTGATACGAATAACGGTGTTCTGAGGGATGATCCATTAATTACGTAACGCATAAATTGAAACTTTTCAAAACCCCCTCCTTCTATGTCTTTTATCTTTTATCTTTTATTGAGAGGGTGTGGAGTTAAGAATGAATTTCACTCCTTCTCCCGTAGGCATAAAACCTCTTGTTTTTTCATATCAACAGTTTACAAACCAAATGATACATACTTGGTGTTTTTTTTAAACTAACTTAACTTTAACGATACAATATTGGAACATTTTCACTACGACTAACATAACAAAAAACTTGACTTACATAGTGTTTGACAAATAACGATATTTTTTTTTTCAATGCAGAACGCGACAAATAAAAATCGAATACATTATAACATTGATTAAAAATTCTACACATACTACTAATCGGTTCATTTGGGCCATAATTTGTACGGGACATAGGAAGACGAATAAAATTGTGGGAACGAAGATCACGACGACCATTGGCGTAAATAAGGGAGGGCCTGGCCCCCTCCAGACCTACTTGTGCCCCCCCTCCCCAGAAAATTTTGAAAAGTATTTCCAACTTAGTCAGTTTTTATTTCATTTACATATTTCTTAATTTTGATTATGAATTCTATAAATATATTTTTTGTTGCGTTATCACATCTGTTGGGCAGTAGAAAAAACGTCTTACAGCAGCTTATGGTATGGGCAGCTCAAAGCTAAAATGGACATTTTTATTAAATTCTAGTTAAGAACAAGGAAAGGTATTCTTCTATCGTACAATTAGTTTCGCCTACCGATTCAAAGCCCTACTCAAAGACGCCAGAGATCACTTCTGTCGCTTTTATCTGCATGTTGGAACAAAATGGATTATTGGAACTAATCTTCGAGAGACAAACTAAGAAACTGTACCCAACCGCATTATAATATCAGCCACAAATTTCGCCGACCAAGAATCGGGTACGGGTAGAACGTCCTTTCACCTGTCGTTCAGTAAAACAATTACAATAGTTTACTAATTCAATTTAGCTAATTGTTGCTATCAAATTCTTACCGGTGTAGAAAAATATTAAATTTGTAATTCATTTTTAACAAATAGAAAGAGACTCATTGTCTGGGTAATCTGTATACAATAGAACCTGTTCGCGTAACTAAAGCATAGGTAATATATATCGTTCTCTTCTCAGCGTTTCAACGTTTCAGCGTGTTGGATATAGTGGCTACGTTCATCCTCTAACACATTTGGATTCTGCAAATCGTCATCGTCAGCGCTGCCAGAACAACATCTATGACCATTTGTTCAGCAAAGCATCGGAATATTTAAGTTGGACCCCCGGGAACATTTTCTCGATTTTTAAGCTAAAATCAATGCCGCTTCTAATTCATTGCTAGCTTAAAATAATAAATTTGTTCTGCATGTGTTTGACTAGTATCCTGGTTGCAGAAACATAAAAACATAATTGTATTAAGATATAAATATTTCTGTTCTATTAAACTACCATCCGCTTCAAAAAAGACTGAAGCAACTACATCAAAATGAGCACATGTACACAAATCCGGTCAATGAAATTTCGAACGACCATTCTTCCGAAAATCTTTGAGTCGCAAGGTAGGTATGCCGCAAAACAGTTGATCAAATTCCTATGGAGCTGTTTGCTCTCGCTATATAATTCTGGCACAGAAAGATATAAAATTATAAAACTTAAGAATCTTTGTTACAATGACAGAAAAATCAACAACGCATTCCATTGAAAGTATTAGGACAAAACTTAGGCAACTTCGCACTCACAATAGAGATTGCATTAAAGAAATATTTTTATAATCCTCAAAAGATCTTGTTCCATTTAATTTTTTGGCGATTTCATAAGGATCATCGGAAAACTCTTTTGTGCCTGCTTTAGTTAGAATTTGTTTTTTAGGATAAAAAAAATTATATTAAGAAACCAGTTCGTATCAGAAAACATTTCTTTTGCAGCACAATTCAGATCGATTTGGTTGCTTCTCAAGTCTCTTTGATTTTTGCAGAGAAATCTCTCACCTATTCAGAAAACCATAATAAAGCCTCTTCCTAACGTCAGTAACTACAAAAACACTATGTTATTCTGGAATTTGATTTATGATTCATAATTTTGACTCATGGAATTTATGACTCATAAAAAACACTTTAGGATTCCAAATTGGTGTTCATCGGTACTTAACTATTTCAGCACATAGCATACATTTTGGAATTGCATGAATACTTATATTGATTATGACAAAATTTCGTGGAATTTATTCCACATCTAAAGAGTTTCAAAAATTTCAAGTTTCAAAAAAATCGAGATCTTTATGCCTTAAGTAATAATGGAAATGCTTGAAAACTTTCAGAAATATACTCATATCGAATTTCATTTATAGATAATTCGAAGAAGATTCTTGAATCTTAGATTACACACTTATCCACACTTATCCAGTAACATGGAGAAGACAAGTTGACACAGACACAGCGTTTTGAAGCAATCACAGCATCATTGGAAATCAATTGTATAGGGCACTGCACGGGCTGCTTTGTCTCTTTCTCGCTGCAAAGAAATTAGAAAACAACAAGGCCAGTAAACGTCAAAATTTATGAGGAACGAAAGAGAAAGAGATGGTTCCGTGCAGTGTCCTATTATTCGCGATTTTTTTTATGTTAGTCCTAGGACGAATGAGCGATAAACTTAGTCAAACAATTTTTATTGCAATCCATGCGCACAGTGCTTTAAATCGCCTTTGAAAATTACATCCCACCAGCTGGTGCCATGGCCCCCCCTAGACCGAGACTCTAGGTACGCCTATGACGACGACGAATATCAATATCTATAAGACGAACTAAACAACCACAATGTTTGAGAGCAGAAGGTCAGATATAAATGAAGCTTTAGCGACATCACGTCGTAAATACAGCGGTTCAAGTCCAATGAGTTGGCAACGATCCTCGTATCTTGGGGGATTTTGAGGATCGTTCCAAGGCAAGAGACGAAGCGCAAAACGCACAAACTTGCGCTGGATAGACTCAATGCGTTGGGTGCCATTTTGGTAATACGGGGACCACACTACAGCTGCGTATTCCAATATTGGTCTAACTAAGGAGCAGTATAGCGCTTTTAGACAGTACACACTTGTGAAATTTTTTGAAACTCGAAATAGAAATCCAAGACTTTTCGACGCTTTTGAAGAAATGTACGCTATGTGGTCCTTGAATGAGAGCTTACAGTCAAGCATAACCCCTAAGTCTTTCACGGTTGTATCCTTCCTTAAAGTTATGTCAAAGATTGTGTAGTCAAAATTTATGATTGAATGCTTGCGAGCAAAACTTATAACAGAACATTTAGAGGCATTCAAAACCATCCGGTTGGCAACATACCATTCGGCGAATGCGTTCAACTGAGATTGCAGGTATAAAGCATCGGTTACGGTACGAATTACACAATAGAGTTTGAAATCATCTGCATACGAAACTTTGAAGCAGTCGATGGAGAAGTTTACATCGTTTAGATATAATAAGAAAAGGTATGGTCCGAGATGGCTTCCTTGGGGTACGCCTGATGTAACGTTGAAAGATGTTGATATATTATTTCCGATTTTGACAGACATTTTACGACCAACTAGATAGGAACTGAGCCAATCTAAGATTTTTCCCTGAAAACCAAGTCGCTGCAGTTTGAACACCGCAATCCGATGATTAATTTTATCAAAGGCAGCTGATAGATCAGTGTATACTGCGTCAACCTGACGACGAATCTGTAGCGAGCGAGCTATAAACGATACGTACGATACGAGGTTTGTGGATGTGGACCTCTTAGGGATGAATCCATGTTGAGATTCAGTAATATAATTACTGCAGCTGTGTGTTAAAAATGCTAGAACAATAACCTCGAGCAGTTTCGCTATTGCGCAGAGAGAAGCGATCCCACGGTAAAACTTCGCGTTTATCTCCTTTTTTATAGACTGGAAAGATGTAGGATGTTTTCCAAACATCTGGAAAAACTCCAGAGCGTAGAGATGTGTTGAAAATGGCAGCCAATGGTGAAGATAGGGCAGTTGAGCACTTCTTAATGATCAGCGAAGGCACTCCGTCTGGTCCAGGATTTGTCGAGCGTTTCAGTTTCGTACAAGCATTCATAACAGTCTCGGCATCAATGAAAGGGTGAGATCCAAAAGTAGTGCTGCAGCAGATACTTGTTGTTCATCAAGAATCTCGTTAGTAAAAACACTGCTGAACTGCCTGCGGAAAAGTTCACAGATGTCCTTCGTAGAAGAAGCCTCAGCATCACCGAGCGACATAGACGAGGGCAAACCAGATTCGCGGTTTTGCTCGTTAACGTAATTCCAGAACTGTTTTGGGTTGTTTTTAAGACTGCGATGGATGCGATGCCGATAAGAACTAAAAAGCGATTCGTTCAGCTGTTTGTAGCGATTATTTAGAGAGATGTAATGGGATTTTAGCAGATTTGTTCGGTACTTCGAGTACTTCTTCAGAGCAGATCGTTTCGCAGCTTTTAGACGTTTGAGGTGTCGCGTAGACCATGGAGGGAAAGTCGGGGCACGATGTACTCTTTTGGGAGTGAACTGATCAATGGCATAAACCAACACATTTGACACAGTCATTGCGGCAGCATTGGCATCCGAATCGTCGAGTACACAGGATTTTGTTTTTACACGATTTTTTTCGCTCGTATTTTTGATCGTGTGACTTCGATTTGCCACCAAACTCTTAGCAACATGTTTCAAAAAATCCAGAATAAATCAAAGAAAAATCACATGATAATTAATATACGTTAAACATTTAGAATGAGTGGAAAATTGAGAAAATGTAAATTGTGTAAAAACAAAATCCAGTGTATTTCGCTCCATTTAACATGAGATAAGAAATGATTCATTCCATCGAAATCAATCTTCCAATATATGTAGGTTAGGTTTTCAGTGATTTTTTCGTAAACATATGGTTGACATTCGCTGAGCAGAACATTAAGCGCTGGTTGATGACGACTTATCTTAACAAGAGGAGCAGGAGCACGAATAACAAGACTGCGTTCCGCTATATCTTCGCTGATAAAGCAGAGATCTAACATACGGTTATTTTCATTTTTTATACCACACATTTGGACTAAACCAGCAGTACTATAACAGTCCAGCAACCGCGTGATTGAAAAACTTAACGATGAATGTGATGGATCAGCAAATAGAAATGATGCGTTGCTAGGAATCCAGTTGATGCCGTTGAAGTTGAAGTCCCCGATTATCAGAATCTTGTCACAAAGCGCCATTTGCGATATTATCCAGTCAAGTGAGTCGATGTGTTGATCGAAGAGGGATGCATCGTTCAGGCGGTCGGGCGGAATGTATATGACACAGATGAAAAGCTTGTAATTGCGGAAGGCAAGTGAAATCCACAATTGCTCAACGCCAGAACAGTTAGGTGGAGAAAGAAAATGCGCCTTGTATTGGGATCGCGCAGCTAAGAGAACGCCGCCACCAGATTCTTCTTCTTCTTCTTCTTGGCATTACATCCCTACACTGGAACAGAGCCGCCTCGCAGCTTAGTGTTCATTAAGCACTTCCACAGTTATTAACTGCGAGGTTTCTAAGCCAGGTTACCATTTTTGCATTCGTATATCATGAGGCTAACACGATGATACTTTTATGCCCAGGGAAGTCGAGACTATTTCCAATTCGAAAATTGTCTAGACCGGCACCGGGAATCGAACACAGCCACCCTCAGCATGGTCTTGCTTTGTAGCCGCGCGTCTTACCGCACGGCTAAGGAGGGCCCACCAGATTGTTTCCTGCTATTGTTAGGCGAGCGGTCTTGTCGAAAAACGGTGTACGAATTGCCAATGTGCCTATGTCACACTTTTTGTATGAAGCTTCTCAAAATTTTGTATCGGTCATCACACTTCACTCACCCCCCCTCTAAGCGTTACGTAATTTATGGATGTTCCCTTATTGTAAATCTAACAGCGTTTGATTGAAGGGGTTTTGTGTCACAGCTTATGATGGAGAATCTATAAATATTCACAAGGCTAATAGCAGATCCTGCTTATTTTAAAACCTTTTTGAAAAACTATTAAACTCTACACCTTATCAATTGAACTGTTGAGTACTCAGATGCATCTTTTCAATAAATATCTGATATTTTCATCTGAATCCTACACAATTTTAGATACATTTCCAGACAATTAAGACATCCGAAACTGCATAAACTTTGGATATTGCATCAAGAAAAATCGTTAATTTATAAAGATTTTTATTATTTTGAGTTTGACTGACTAACCGATTGTTTGCTCAAACTTTAATTATTGTCATTATTAACAAGACTTTCGGCTTGTTTAAGCTTTTTGAAATCCTTAACAATTTTTTCAGGTTTCGAAATCTTGGGTTTCAGATTTATAAACTTTATGAGCCAAATTGAATCTATGTCGAAAAATTATTTAAATGAATTTCTGTCATAAAAAGTGCCATTTTCACACTTCCGAATTTTCCGAGTAAGTTCGAACCCATATTAAACATTATTGTACCTTATTTTGTATGGCTTGCCTGAAGCGGAAAATACAAACATAAATATTACAAAGAATGAAATAAAACCAACTCATCAGATTTCACTTAAGTCACAATTGTTATAAGACGAACTATTCCATTTAATTCCATCACTTTGTAAACTTTGATTAGTGTCTCATAATTGACTCGACTTAAAAGACTAAAGACGTCATTACCGTCATTACTGTTGAGGTCGAAGTACGTATACTTGTAAAGATTGCAAAGTAATGGAATTAAATAATTCAGGACAAGTGAAGACATTCCACTATATAAGAACACAATCTTTTCATCGGTTTTGTTGAATAATGTTTTGGCAATCAATTATTTTTGTGGAAATTATTGCTCCTTCAATTTGAAATTTTCGGCCAAAAGATATTAGAGGGAGACATCATTTTTGAAAACCATTTGTATCGGCCTTATTAACTTCATATAAAAGTTTTTGTCACTGCAAATGAAATTAAAAGTCACTATTTCTGCAACTGAAAGTCACTATTTGGTCCCTTTTTTCACCAGTGTTGGTCACTAAAGTCACTATTTTGAGCGGCATTGTCCGCTATCAGCCCTGAACTTCCGTTGCCTTGACTTTCACTGCCTGTACTCTCAGCGCCATTTAATTGTTCGTCGTAGTGCTGCTTCCAACTTTCGATCACCACATCCGTCCGTCCGTCAAGATGCTCCCATCCTTATCCCTGCTCATTTCGGCTCGCGGCACGAAGCCTTTGCGGGATGCGTTGAGCTTCTGATAGAACTTGCGTGCTTCTTGAGAACGGCACAGTTGTTCCATCTCCTCGCACTCCGCTTCTTCCAGGCGGCGTTTCTTCTCATGAAAAAGGCGGGTCTACTGTCTGCGCTTCAGTCTATAACGTTCCACGTTCTGCCGGGTACCTTACTGCAGCGCGACCACCCGCGTTGCGTCCTTCTCCTCAAGAATTTGTCTGCACTCTTCGTCGAACCAATTGTTCCGTCGACTTCGTCCCACATATCCGACGTTGTTCTCCGCTGGTCAGAGTCTTGACGTCGATAATGTCGGAGAAGTGCCGTCCATCAATCAGAACGTGGTCGATTTGTGATTCTGTCTGCCGTGGTGATCTCCAGGTGTACCGATACGGAAGGCTGTGTTGGAAGTAGTGTTGGACATAATCAGTGTTTGTAACTCAAAAATATGAAGTTTGGATGTAACCAAGAAGCTCGTTTTTTTACTTTGACCAATGGCGCTTGGTATGATTTTAGAAAATTATGCCTCATCCCAAATCTACAATTGATTTGAATAAATGTGTTACAGAGATGTTTGAAAATCGTATACACTTAATTTTTTTTACCGGGATCTCAGCAAAATGTTGAACTTTTACCGAGATTCGCACAGCCGTGCCCCAGCAAACATGTTTTTTGCCGAGATTTCTGTCAAAATTGCTGAGAAACAGCAAATATTTTGCTGAAAATCAGCTAACAAACGCCATTTTTGCTGAAATATCAGTTTTTTATTTTGCTTAAACTGAGTGTGAACATTATATAATGTAATAAGCGTAAAATTTTGTAATAATAAACGTAATAAACAAAAGCCATAACACCTTCACTGTTTACAATTTCTGCCAAAAAATGAAGAGAAAAAGTTCCTTTCTGTGGGATCAAGGCGTTCACAATTCAGAAAATTTCCTGTTTCGGCCCTGATATTTAGATTACAAGATTGCTTAATGTGGTAAATTTACTTAAGATCAAATAAAATGCTTATTGGAATTGTTACTATTTAGCTGAATATGGCACATGTCCATTTAATCCTCTACCCCCTATTATATCTGTGTCTATATAATATGAACTATAATATGTTTAAGTTTTGGTTAGCCTTGCGTACAAAGGCGTAAGACTGCCAATCCAAATATGACGAGTTTGATTCTCGGTCCGGTCCCTAGCAGCACACATGTTCCACATAGGTTACTGTAACTTGAAGTGACCGGATTCAGTCACAACCCAACAAACATCGGAAGCGAATAAAGCGTGTATTTGGCAAAAAATAGTCTTATTCACATAAAATTCTAGCTTATTTAGTCCCGTATATGTTACACATGCCTAGAGAAACTAAAAAAGATATCTGTTAAAATTTTCAGCCTATGGGTGGGTGTACCAATTGTCGCCATATATAAGAACAACTATTTTTAAAATAATAAGTAAAAGGCATGTGGGTGGACTTTATATATCAAGCGAAAGGTTTTACTTCCTGCTCCTTAGAACAGCAGTGAAAACCACAATAAAATTTGTTATTATCCTCAAAATTAATTAATCCATAATAGGAACGCATGCACCAGTTGTGGCACTATTCTTAATTTTGGTTCCTTATTTGGCAAATCCCATTGTTTTCTTATGGGACTGGCCAAATTGGGACCACTAGTGCGACAACTGGTGCAAAGGACGTCAAAACTTAAGCAAAATCAATTTTTACAATTATGCTTTGCTTGTTTTGGACGAAAACAACGGTGTTATCGTGTCATATGAATATGCTTTATCGATTTGAACTTGGTTTACGGTGATTTGATTGGACATTTGGCATATAAAGCACTAGTGCGACAACTGGTGCTATAGCCACAACTGGTACATCTGGCCTATACAGTTCAAAACAATGGCGGAAAGTATGAAAACAACATATTTTGAAATTACTCGCAAATTTGTTTGCGGACGAGTGTGGATGATCTTTAGCCTGCAATAGAAAGATGAAAGCCTATATTTTTATGTGTATTCAATCTCGTAGCGGAATACGAGGGAGTACTTCTACTTTTTAATTAATGAAGTTTGTCAAAAAATGTTAAAATCTCCATGTCGTTTATGTTTATGAAAAAATAACTTAATGTTAAGTTTCATCCATTTCAACTTATAGAGGTCAAAGCATGGTGCATAAATAATATTTTATGTACTGTAAATCTAGCATTATTTGTGTTGTTTAGATCTGGCAGCAGTCGTAACTGCTCTAAGTCTTACGGCACGCCAAAAAAGATTAAATTCACATAATTTTTGATAGGATGTCATTAATACTAATAAGCAATAAACGTGAAAATTTCAAAGACACATAATCAAGAATATATTAGAGAATATTCTAAAAATGTTATTCCATGCAAAAGCTCGAAAATCAAAAATGGGGTTTTGGCCGGCCATTTGTTCTAGCTACCCATCGTACGATGGTGTGGGTCGTGCGTCGTCAGCATCAGAAGCGCTCAGATTAAATTTTCTTGTCCAAAGTCCTACCGATTGACTACCATCAGTGCACGCAGCTCTGCTACAACTCGAGGTGAATTTTGATCAAAGTACAAATTAATCGAATTGGTGATGGTGATGGTGATCTAATACATGCATTCATCTCTTAAACTAGGTGTTCCTTGTTTTCTTAACACTATCATCCTTATTTGCTATGTTACATTTTTAGTTATTATTAATACATTTAAATTGCCTCTGGCAGTTAGGATTTTTTCTCTGGTTGAATTGAACCATGTAGGAATTACACACTATAAAAAAATACACAAGAGGACCGTGTGTTTTACACATACATTTGCGCAAATTGTCAAAGCAAATCAATGTCATGTGTAAAACTTACGACTTCGCTCAATCGGAACTCATCATCCGTTCATGAAACATCCACACGGTATTAACGTGTAAAACAAATCGATTTCGATTGAATGGCTTGGCATGTTCGCTTGTTTTCTTAATGACTTTGATGTATAATCGTGTTGAATTTGATTTGCTAATTAATAATTTTCTTGTTTTCTTTCATATATTACATATATTTCATATATTTACAATGATACAAGCTACAAGAATGCAATTTCCGCCCGGAGTCCGATTTCCGTCACCGGATCGAAACCAAATTTAAAAAGCCTTGTTTTGCTAAAACTTCCAACGAATCAATGGTGGAGGTGTATAAAAAACAATCTTTCATTGGTTTTCAATTCTCTAACGTAAATCGAATTCCGGACGGATGAAATGAAATAAAAACAAATTTTGTACAAATGTGTAAAATGTCTTCGCAGGTGTCATTGTCGTTGGAATATTTACAACGGACACTCGAACCGATCCTTGCTGTCTCCAGAGTCTATTATATAGAGTTGCGCAAAGAGGATCTTCTTACTCTTATTCTGAATGATGCTCTTGTTATTAT
Source organism: Armigeres subalbatus (assembly GCF_024139115.2). NCBI lineage: Eukaryota > Metazoa > Arthropoda > Insecta > Diptera > Culicidae > Armigeres > Armigeres subalbatus. The sequence goes on along the minus strand of NC_085141.1, from coordinate 262,281,998 downwards.
GTTGAAAACTTTCATTTTTGTTCAACCCTTCAAGTGACTTCACGGGAGTGATCACTTCTAAAGCTTTTTAATTCGATAACCAAAGTCACCTACAGAGTGCAAACACGTGAGTTTCTTGTTGCAACTTTATTGGGGGGGTGTATTGAAGTTTTTTGAAGCTGTTTCTAGAACAAATCTAATACATTTCAATTCATGAGTTTTAATTCGCCATAATAATCATCAGGCGATAACAATACTTCCGCCTTACCAACAATCATTTGTTTACTTTGCTCGATAGGTAGACGGTTTGACAGTTCAATAGGTAGATTTGGCTTCACTCTTTGCGTAACTCTATATATAATAGACTCTGGCTGTCTCCATCGTCAGTGGATCAAACAACCTTCACTTCTGTCCTACGACCGATTCAAAAAGCAGTCTTTAATTGTCATCCACAATGCCAAGAAGTATCTGCTGGCCATGACGTGTTGATTCCAGCTTGTCGGTATGCATGTCTCTTCGAAGGAATTAAACGTTTTGATGAGGCATTCTGTTACACGAATGTTAAAGGGAAGGAAAATATTTATGTTATTGACATAATAGAGTATGGCATTTTGTAAAGTCATGTTTCCTGAAAAACTTACCTGGTATTTATTATGTTTATTGTATTGGTTAGCTTCTGATGGAATCTGATTGAATGGTTCGATGTTCCAAGAACTTAGGGAACTGCTGCCACAAGGGTTCCTAAGAAATACTCTTTCTGTGATATTGGTGTACTCGACTATGCCAAACTCCGGCTGTTTATACGAAAAGGAGAATATTTTTCATGAGCACGTTTTTAAAAATATCTAAAAATATATAATATTTTTAGATATTTTTAAAATTTATTTTATTATAAAATATATAATATTTTTAAAAAATCAGCTTACCTCTGTCAACATGAACACATTTTCTAATCCGATGTTTCTCTCTATGGACTAAGATCTCGACTAAGATAGACAAATGCTAAATATAAGAATGAATATTCAAATAGATTTTTCTTCATAAGAAAGTAATTTGGAGCTTTTTAGTTAAATGGCTTTACTTATTGTCATAACATAATTTAGTGCTATCAAATTCAATCACCTGTGTATTTCGTTATCTACATGTTGTCTACTGCAGTGTCTCGAATTAATTCAATTAGTTTTCTTGTTTTTAATCAGATTTTTTGAAAAAAAAATAAATTACTGCAAAATATTAGCTGAAAAAAGTTAGTTTGTACGAAACATGTGCTTTCTTTTCGGAAGAGTGACACAATTAGATGTGCTCGAATGCCTACTCAAGTTTGTTTGAATCAATTCATAACATTTGTTAGTGTAGTGTACGCTCTAGTGAGTTCGTACTGTAAATATACTGTGGCTTAGAATGATAAATTTGTATAACAATTGTTATAATCGGAAATAAAGTGATCTCTGATCAGTCAGTTTCGTATCAACCTAGCCCTGAGTTAGACGTGTTTTCTGCTCACCGAAATATCCACCAGATAGTATCAAAGGTTAGATACAAAAGTTGGCGACGAGAAAAAAAAAGTGATTTGACTGTTGAAAAAGTGAAAACGAACATTTGGCTGTTGAAAAAGTTATTGTAGACAATAAGTTAGCTGCTTCGATAGACAGTATATTGCGTTGCTACTTAGTGCTTTCATATTCCCGCAATTGCAGTGGAACACGTGTTGCCTTTGTTCCTCGAATTCAAAAGCGTGCAATAATGGGAGCAAATTTATTACATAAGATTATTAAATAAACTAAAACGACTAACTTGAAGACAAGAATTGATATTCTATACAAGTGCTAAGTGATTTCTTTTCTTTTCTTTTGAAATTCAGTTTTTTTCATTCATCGGGAAATTCACGCGCCGTTCTGGATCACTGCGGTATCTGCCGATAGCAGGATTGTGCTCTGAGCTTGGCAGTGTCATCCACGTGTATATCGCTTGGCAGGAATCGCATTGGAATTCCGGCGTCGGGTTATCCAAGAGGCCATTGGTGTGAAATTTCCACGAAAGCATTGCCCGGAGTTGTCTGGTTGATTATCCCAAGTCGGCCAGGGTCGAATTAGGAGATTGGGTGAGTCTTACATTGTTTCTCTTTTGTACATTATACATCGCTATTCTTTTATTGAGCACGGATTATTGTCCAGTCACCTTATTGTCTTGACATTGATTTTTCTTTTACAATGGCCCAATCAGGCATGGCTACCGTAATAGAACCATTCCGTAAAGGAGCTTCTTTTGCGGATTGGGTTGACCGCTTGGAATATTTTTTTGAAGCAAACGGTATTGCTGATAATTTAAAGAAACCACACTTCATTACACTCGGAGGGCCAGTAGTATACAAGGAAATAAAGCTGTTATACCCCAACACAAATGTAACCGAGATTTCCTATGCGGATCTAATTGCCAGGTTAAAAACTAGACTAGATAAAACGGAATCTGATTTAATTCAGCGCTTCAAGTTTAATAATCGTGTGCAGCAACCAGATGAATCACTGGAAGATTTTGTTTTATCCATTAAGCTGCAGGCAGAATTCTGCTCTTTTGGTAATTTTAAAGAAATGGCAATTAGGGACCGTATAGTGGCGGGAGTCAGGGAAGTAGCCTTACAACAAAGGCTACTCAATGAACAAAACTTGACCTTGTCGACTACAGAAAAGATCATAACCACTTGGGAAATGGCGGGTGCGAATGCTAGAAGTTTAGGTGTGGCTACTAGTAGCACACCAACTCCAGGAATTGTTTTAAATAGACTAATCAATACATACGCGGTAGCTAATCAAAATGCAGAGCAGATAGCATCATTAAGGGGACCCGTAAAAAGTAGATTGGGACGAAAGCCATATGACAAGGCCGAAACTGGTCAAGCTACTTATAACCATTCGGGTAACAGGTGGGGAGAAAACTCTCGAATAGCAGAATTCAAGGGAAACCAATTTAGAAAGCGCCCAGATTATTCCGGATTTACCTGTGACTTTTGTGGTGCCAAGGGGCATATAAAAAGAAAGTGCTTTAGGCTCAAGAACCTCAGGCGTGATGCGGTGAATCTTGTGGAATCCTACAAACCAGGCCCTAGCGCTGATAGACATTTAAACGAAATGATGAACCGTATGAGGACGCGTGACTCGGATAGTGAGGAGGACGACGGTGGTGATGTTGCAGATTATGATTGGAAACGCTCGAATCATGGCACACCGCGACCAGCTGAAACCAGTTAAAGGATCATCCTCGCCAAAGCGCTCCAATGTGTTCATCTCGCCACAATATACGAACGGATTGCCAATGGGTGAACTGCGTGAGGAGGTAGTACACGGGGAACTCCCTGTAGAAATCCATCGAAATAGCAGACGAAAGAAACGTGGTGCTCAGGTAGCAGGCCTAGCGGATGAACAACTGCGTAGATCGAAACGAGTTCGGAAGCAAAATCGAAACAATGAGTATATTTATGATTAAGTTATGGTCGTGAAATTTTCTTTTGTATTTCTTCAGTTGATCTGATATCGAATATTATATATTGAATTAGAAATGTATTCTTTGAATGAAAGTCAGTTCGAATTAAAGTTTGACAATGATTAATAACTAAATTCGATAGTTAATTAACATAAGGGGGAAGAGCTGTAGTGTACGCTCTAGTGAGTTCGTACTGTAAATATACTGTGGCTTAGAATGATAAATTTGTATAACAATTGTTATAATCGGAAATAAAGTGATCTCTGATCAGTCAGTTTCGTATCAATCTAGCCCTGAGTTAGACGTGTTTTCTGCTCACCGAAATATCCACCAGATGGAATCAAAGGTTAGATACAAAAGTTAGATAAATATATGAGATCGCGGTGTATCAAGTATGGAATTTGCTATAAACATTGTCATTTGAACTGAGTTTGTGAAGAACATCTCAGTGATATGAAATGCATTAGATTCTATGGTGTAAGCTGATTGAAATTTGTACATTTTGAAACACATGGGTCAAATTTGTATTTGTTATGAGTATCCGTTGTTATGCACATCAAATCGTGGTGAAACAAGTATGGAATACGGCATAAACATTGACATTTGAGTTGCGTGTGAGAAGAACATCTCAGCGATGTGAAATCCACTAGAGTTGATGGTGTAAGCCGATTGAAATCATCCATATTCCGAAAAACATGAATCGAACGTGTATATTTTTATCAGTGCAATGCCTTCAACTACAGGGTGTTCAATAAGTTCGAATACAAATGTTTGATCATTGTGTTTGTAAGCCCAATGTATATATTCTGTAAGGTACACTGGGGGAAGTGGAAAAGGAAAAATCGATAGTGCATGTTTGAATTAGTGTAAAACCCGTTTAAATGATCTAAATGCGTTCAATCAAAATGGACTATCAAAAACAGTCAATTTTGCACCAACTGTGCGGTAATTCATACCATTTTGGTCACTTGAAATTTATGGAAATAGTTTTTAAAATTAGGAGTTGTTTTTCCACTTACCCTAGTGGGATGGGGTAAGTGGAAAACCCATGTTACCTTGACCTTCAATAGTGATGAGTAGTTACATATAACTAAACTCAATACGATAATTGCACTGAGTATCTTTTGTGGAATAATTTCATTACCTTAACGGCATAGATCCTTAAGGAATTCTCGTAATAGCTAGGGGAGGGCTGGTTTTGCCTTCTCGAACACTTAATGTACGTAAAGTCTATATGTTCGCCCCAAAGATGAACTTTTAAAAGAAAAAATGGGCCTTACAGGGTTATAAACTAATCAACTTGGTTTAACGAATTGAGAAGATGTCTGTATGTGCGTATTTGTATGTATGTGTGTGCGCAAAGCACATACAAAATTATCAGCTATTCTTAAGCACTTGTCCTTAACCAATTTGTTCGCAAAAAAATGAATTCAACGGCGAAACTTGTTATGAAAAAAAATTAATGTGAATTATACAATATGTTTACCTATAAGTGCTATTTTTACCTTTCTTATACATTTTTTTTCATATGTAAAACATGTGAAAGGCATCAATACCGATAGGTGGATTTATCAGGCATTTTCTCATTTATATGAGTCCAACCACTACTGAAATCACAATGATAACAAAGAAGGAACATATTAAGATTTACAGCTATCGAAATAAACCCTGGAGGGAAGAAAAAAATTGCGTAATTAGAACATTATCCACTTCCCCCGCAGTGTTTGATATTAGGGGTAAGTGTAAAATCTTTGAATTATTTGCTTTCTTGGCACAAACCACTACCAATTTAATGGGATTAGTTTAATTGTATTAGAATGGTCACCTGTGATGTAAATTCACTTGAAAAAAGAACAATTGGTGCAAATAAGAATTGATTTTTTGAATCCAAAAATCAACTTTTCGCGAAACTTAAAATAACAGTTCAAGCGTTATTAGTGTATGAATTATACAAATTTCAACATAGTATTAGTGTGAGCATCAAAGTATATTCTTGCAGAATGTTATGATGTGGTAAAAACTGTAAAGTATGTACAATTCCAATTTTTCGAGTCGATTTTTACACTTACCCCCTTTTTCCACTTCCCCCAGTGTACCTTATTAGTATTGGCGTCAGCGTTAGCGGTATATATACGCTAACAAATGTGTGTGGTGTTGACATTCTGTCTCTTGTTGTTTGTTTATTACGCGCGTTGAAAATAGATTGGGGCATCGTAAATAGCCGTTTTTGAAGGTCGAAATCATTGCGGCGTACTACAAAACTGAGGTTAATGAAAAGATATTTTAGTTACCAGATAAAGATTGTCGCTTCGGTTCCCTTTGTTCTGCTGTCCGGAACATGTGTGGTACCTAACTGTCAAATCGTATGTATTTTTCCTTCATTGACATTTAGATCCCCTATCCTCGCCAGCAAAAGATGTTCCGGACAGTGACGACAGCAACAATCTTTATCTGGTAACTAAAATATCTTTTGATTAATACTCCCAGTGTCCCGGTGATAAGACGGAGATCAGGCCTACGTGTTCCAATAGGACGATAACCTTTTATACCCGAAAAATGCGATTTAAGCCTTATATGGGGACAATTTCATCGACTTTTCGGACAAAACTTTGCGACCTCCCAGCTTCCCGGATTTGAACTCTCTTAACTTTCTTGTTTGGTCCTTTGTTATGTTAAAGCTGTACGAATACGAGGTCAGTAACTTGGACCAGTTCAAGACGTAATTCTCAAAATCTGGAACGAAATGCCCATGCAGACCGTGCGTGCCGCTTGCGATGGGTTTTAGAAAGGTTTGAAGCTCGTGAAGAAGTACAAAATAGAGGCCATTCCAAAAGAATTGTTACAAACGTTCCTTATAAACAATACTTTAAATGAAATGGAACCGGGAAAAGAAATAATTTAATCTCAATTTTTAAACATTTTTTGAAAGTGTATTCGAACTTATTGAACACCCTGTAAACTAAACTTAACCTAATTTATACTAAGGAAAGGTACAAGGAGCTAATCGTTGCAATAGAAGATTGCAACGATTTTTGTCTAAAATTGGAAACTATTTTGTTGAACATTTGTTGTAATGTCTCAATATTAGAAATTCTATGAAGTTCGTTGGTACTATACCACGGAGGAAACTTCAGAATCATTTTCAAAATTTTATTTTGAATCCTCTGGAGTGCCTTCTTTCTGGTATTGCAGCAACTAGTCCATATTGGTACAGCATACAACATGGCAGGTTTAAAAAATTGTTTGTAAATCAAAAGTTTGTTCTTAAGACAAAGTTTTGTTTTCTGCATGTCATTTGACTATACTATTTGTTCATAACTTTTTTCAAAAGCCAAATTTACTTCATAATTTTAGATGTAATCATAACGCTTGAGTAGGGCTATATTTTTGTCCAAGGGTACAATGCATGTATAAGATGATTAGCAAATAAAATTAGTTAAAAAAATCAATTTGATGACGATTGACCGTTGCGTTTCAAAGTTATAAAGAAAATGGTACATCAAACCGAGCCATATAAGCGCCATATAATATTGGTGTCTTGACTAAATACGAGAAAGGCAGTATCACTACTCGGAGAATTAAGTTGGGTTTTTTGAATTGAGAATAACTAAATAAATCTCCAATATTTATCAAGCACAGACTATTCTGCCGCTAACCGCAAGTCGAGCACATCTGTATATGGGCCTCCATATACAGATGTGCCCGACTTGCGGTTAGCGGCAGTATTCGTTCTGCGAGTGATTTATTTGGCAAAGCCGCACAAACCGCTAACCTATGTGGGTGGCCGGAAGCGAACAAACAAGCGCACCCATATCACGCACGCTTTTCGCTGATGGATTGATGGCTAATTTTGCAATGGCTTTGACCTTCCTCCTTCCCTGCCTATATAGAGAGATATTCATGTTGGGAAACAAGCATAGTGCTGCGCTTTGTGAGCAAAAAAAAAAAAAACTCAGATAAGCTGATGGTAATGCAGTACGGCAATAATTCGACACCTTGAATTGTCAATACGCAAATCAGGCTCTTTATGAAGCGCAAACAATTTAACGTTTATTTTTTCAGAGGTGTTAAGTATTGTTCTTCTTCTTTAATGGCTCAACATTCCAAATGGAACTTGGCCTGCTTTTTAATTTTGAATTTCATTAATATTTATTTATTATTTGGAAGCTTTCCTATACCAGTCATTACATGAATATGTGTCTTGTGTGGCATTGATATTCTATGTCCAGGGAGTCGAGAATGTTTTCCACCCGAAATAGTCCTAGATTGGTCCGACAATCGAACTCGTCACCTCCGGATTGGCACCTACGCCTTTGCTCACAAGGCTTACTGAAGACTTAAAAATATAATGTTGTGTACTTGTTCAGCACATATTTTTATTTCCGACTGCACTTTCTTTGAAGTGATTACATATTGCGCATTGGCATACACCTCTAAAAAGGCAACCTCGCCGTAAAAGTGAGATGCACCGTGAATTCTCGAGTTATCTCAAAGGGCTACGGTGATGTTATGGTCAAACGATCGCTATCATTAGTTATCAAACCTATGCCCGAAATTGGACTTCTGCAGAAAATACATGTCGTAACCCTATACAGACTTTTTGACATGCTGAGGCGAGATCAGGGTCAACGGAAGGAGTCTCATTCACGACATTGAAAAGATAAATGAGTCAACATAAGTTAGGCTTCTGAAGAAGTCAATATTATGACGGTAGTTTTGCATGCCACATGCTATATCTCTGAAGAAAAGACGTAACGCAATGAGATATTCTGTATTCAGTACTGCTATTGTACGTGTCACTATCCCACCGCAGTGTTGGTAAAATCATTCATAAAACTCAATCATTGAGCTCTCCCGCGCGAACTAACTCGTTTGCGAGTTTAAAGGAATGCATTACGTCGGAGTTTTTCATGCTAAAACGGATTATTTCACTCACTTCCCAAAAAATCGTTTTGTCCCAAAAAGTGTTTAAAATCAATTTTTTTTCTGATTTTTTTTGGCAAGGCTTTACCGAGGAATCTTCTGAATTTTTCCAGAAAAAACTAATGAATTTCACCGGAGAAATAGTCTGAACTACGGCTTAAAATGGATTTCAACAGAAAATTCTTCTGTGTTGAGCAGGAAAATTCCTCAAAATATTCTATAAGAACTGTCAAAAATTTCTCAAAATTTCCACTTGGATTTGATTGCAGATTCTACTAGAATATTTTTGGATTTTTGGCAGGAACTTCTTTGGAAATTACAAGTGATTCCTTAGAATTTTCACGGGAAGTTATGTCGTACTCCAACGGAAAATTCTTTAATATTTACAAAGGAAGCATTCTGGAATATCAAAGAAAAAGTCTTTGGAATTTCCAGAGGACAGTTTTTGGAACTTGTAAGGGGAATTCTCCGAAATTCTCGCGAGAAACCCTTAATAATTTCCACTGGAGATTTTCTGGGAAGTCTCCGGGAAATTTTACTTAATTTTGGAAATTCTTTGGAATTTTCGCAAAGAATTCCTTGGACATATAAGCGAAATTCTTCGAAATGTCCATGGGAAATTCTTCGTAAATTTCACGGAAGTTTCTTCGGGAGTTCTATTGCAAATTCTTTAGAATTATCGATGGAAAATCTTCAAAATTTTTAAAGAAATTGTTGAAAATAAATTCCCAATGTTTCAGTAACCGAAAAGCTCTTGGAGCTCAATAAAACAGCTCTTGGCATCTTTACTGGTATTTACCGGACACTGCCCGAGTATATATCATTTGACCAATATTGGCCTGGTTCAGAATGATATCTGTCGTTTCTGTAACCATAGTACGTGAAACACCGGAACATCTGCTTTGCAGTTGTGAGGCATTGTACAAGTGTAGATTTGATCTTCTAAATAATGGCGTCATGCAACCAGGAGAAATTTCGAAAATCCTGAAAGGTAGTGGTTTTTGCCTTTCTCGTATAAAAAGTATACGTAAAGCCTATAGGATCACTCTGAGAAAACCTAACTTTTGATAGAAGGCTCGGAAACCCATAGTGTTACAGTCGACTCTCCACATCTCGATGTTCTATATCTCGATATCTCTCCCTATCTCGATGGTTTTCTCGGACGCTTCAAGCTACATACATTTGGGCATTCTACATCTCGATAACCTCCCTATCTCGATATCCCTTTATCTCGATATGTTCTGGGCATACTTTGTTCTTGATTCTCTCTCCCTATGTCGATATATTCATATTTCTAGGCTACTAGACCATTTTTGGAAAATAACAAACACATGAACAACAGGAGATAACATTTGTTTTGTTGGCGTTTTTCATAGCAACGAGCTTTTTTCAATCTAGTACCCATTTCAATTTTCCTTCCATTCCTTGATCTCTCTTTATCTCGATGGTCCCTTCAATATCGAGATGTGGAGAGGCGACTGTATATACCAATCGACTCAGCTCGATGAATTGAGGTGATGTCTGTTAGTGTGTGTATGTGTATCAAAATGTGAGCCACACTTTTTTGTTATTTAGCATTATGCGGTCTAAGTGTTTCCTATTGAAAATTGGCCCGATCGGTCATTGCGTTCCAGACTTATTCAAAAAACATTGTATTTGCCAAGAGTCCTCCTTTATCCCCCTAAAGTGCTATTTCGACATCTCTTATACGGTTTTGATATATTTTCAATGCACGAGAAAGGCACCACCAACGCTAGGTGGATTGATATGGGTTTTTATTTCAATTTTGCCGGACTGGGAAAAGACACATCTTAGGTTGTGTATTTAATATTAATCAGGGGTATATGTAGCACAAACGTTCAACTCAATGGACGCAGTGGTTCTACGCCCCAACAATAAATAAATTTGAAATCTGAAATTTGTCGGTCGTTGGTCGAATTGCTACCGGACGTTGTCGAATCAAGAAAACCCCTACTTTGGAGAGGATTGATTGATCTTCGGAATTGCCATTAGACCTACTTGGATGAATAAAAATCCAACTCTACAGTGCAGTGGCTTGGTCGGAACCTGCACGGAACCGCGAAACAACTCACTTGACGGTTCCTTTCACTCAAATCCGCCCTTGCGTGGAAGAAGCCAAAAATACGTAAAATGCTAAAAAATCCAGTGAGTTCTTTGCCTTTACTCCCGTGTTTAATTTTCACCCACTATGAAGTTTCACCAACTCAAATTTATGTTATTTTCACTCACTCGAGACTATGGCGAAAACAACTCAAATTTGGCTTCTTCCACGGAACAGCACACGTTGGGTCGATTCCACGGGGATGACAAGCTACGCCATCTTTGTCACATCTTTTCTGAGTCACCAATACGAGTGCACTGCGAATGCAACATAAACAATTCCGAGGGTGAAAATGATATAAAACGAACAAAGGCATAGACAGTACCTTGTGCAAGTAGTATTCTGAAGAATTTAGCAAATAAGTTGAACATTCTTATGTTTAAAACATGGAATCGAGGGTAAAATAGTTTTAATTTATAGTTCGTTAATTTTTTCTCTATTTTCTCATGATTGTATCATGTTGGATTATTAAGTGGTATGGGCGTTTTGCATCATATTCTCCTGTAAAAACAAAAACATTCAAAATTCGCGCACATACTAATGTAAAATAAATAGGTATAGGGGTAATTTGACACTGGGGGATAAATTTATCCCCCAAAAAAGAACGAACAGGCTAACCTGTCAAAATCTATAGTAAAAAAATTGGATGTCGGTCCTCTGGTCGATTCAGCTCTCTTTGTTTATAATATCATTCATGAAAGGGAGTGAGAAAACTACTTAATATTGAGTTGAGAACTTCGTACTCAAAGTTGAGTTCTTTAAACTTTTTTTTAGGTTCTTTATTTTTTCTGTGTGGGAAGAGGAAAAAATGTAACTTCACATGCAGAGTGTATGTAATTAAGAGTGGCGACACTGTCAGAATTGGAACAAAATTCATCTGTCATTCCCATACAAAATCGTATTCCAAACGAGCAGGAGACCTGTCAAATGCGGCACATGTCGCCACTCTTAATTACATACACTCTGTTCACATGCTGCCAGTCAACTGCTGTCACGAGCTGTCAGATGCAGCCAGAGATGCCAGATTTGAAGACATGTCTTCAATTTGAAGACATTAGAATCTCTGTGAAGACATTTATTTCGTGAAGACATTTTGAAGACTTTTCAAAATATTTGAAGACTTATCTACTTATTTGTAGAAACATACTTGAAGACAATCAATAAGCCAGCGAGAGAAAATATAATTCTATTTCTTAGGGTCTGTCTCATTTGGAGAATTAAACTTAAAAGTGACAGTTCGAAAATTAAAAAATTACCCCGTTATAAGAATGGCTGGTGCAACCCAACAATTCCAATAGGACATCGATGGAAAATGATTCGATATCTGTCAAAAATAATCTTGCTCTGCGAGCAGGGTTATTCGATAATTATTGAAATAACACTTTTAAGTTTAATTTCAGTTTAATTATCCAATTGAGACAGACCCTTACTTATAATTCTGCGACTTCTATATTATGTAAATTATACAAAAAAAAAAATACAAAGGTTATAATAGTCTTTGTCTCTTCCTTCTGAATTCATTTGATTGTTTCGGTATTTCCATGTGACTTTCCTCTAAATATCCGACGGAAAACTCTTTGAATTTTCCGTGAATTTTTAAAAGAATTTTCTGTGAAAATTTCAAAGAATTGTTCGTGTAAAATAAGAAGAATTTCCGATAAAAATTATGAGGAATTTCTTGTCTTTATTTAAGAGAATTGAAATTGGAAATTCAGTATAAAATTTACATTTAATAATTTCCGTAAAAAAGTTATAAACGAAATCCTCCAAAATTTAAACGGAAAATTCATCTTGATTTCCACAAGTCCCACAATAAATCTTTTTAATTTTCACAAGAAAATTGTCTCAATTAATTTTCATAGAAAATTCTTACGAATGTCGATAAGAAATTGAAATTGTGCTGTTGTTAAATAAATATTTCTCATAATTTTCAAGGTAAATTTCTGCAGGAAAATCTCCCTAAAAGAAATTCAGAGGAAACTTGTTACACACTTTCGTTAAGTTCTTCCTTTAATTCCTTTGATTATTCTTCTAGAAATATCTTTGAACATTCTTCCAGTGTTTTCTCTGCGAATTCCTCTATGAATTTCTTCAAAAAATCGTCCTGGTATTCTTTCTCTAATTAGGAATAATTTAGGAATTCATTTGGAAGATCCTGCAGAACTCCTTTTCCCGAAAGTTTTCCCCGGGATTGCAGCGGAAGCTCCACCAGGGATTCCTCCGTAAGTTCCTCCTCTGGAAGATCCTTTAAGAAAGTTGCCGAAGGACTCTTCAAGGATGCCTCCGGAAGTATACTATGAAATTTATCTGGTATTTCCTCCAGGATTTCTTTCGAAAATTTCTGCAGCAATACCTCAAGAAGCTCCTCCAAGAATTCATCCAGAACTACCTCCAAATATATCTCCAAAAGTTTCTTCAGGAATTCCACTGGAAATTGCTTCAGTAATTCCTCAGGAATATCCTTCAGAAATTCATCAGGAAAATCCTTCAGGTATTCCTCCAGGATTCATCCTGAAGTTTCTACAGGAATTCCTTCTTAAGTTCCTCCAAGAATTCCTCCGGAAGTTCCTTCTGAACTTTTTCCGGAAGTTTCTTCAGTAAATCCTTTGGATGTTCCAACAGGAAATCCTCGGGAAATTGTTTCTTCAAGTATTTCACAGTATATTTTGAATCCCAATAGGGTATTCTTTTAAAAGAAATTTGGAAGAATTCCACGTGGAAATTCAGTTTAAAAATCCGACTCTATACAACATCCAGGGGAAACTCGTTATAAAAAAATTAAAGAATTTTAAAGAATATTTTCTTGAATTCTGAATTATTGAATTTACAAACCTATTGGATTTTGAAATTTCTCGCTGATAATCATAATTTTAATATTGAAGACATTTGAAGACATTTTTAAACGACTGTGAAGACATATGAAAATATCATCTGGCATTCCTGGATGCAGCCAGCAGCTTTTTGTGTGAAAGTATTGGTATCCCAAATAAAATATTCCGCATGATTTTTATTTTACGAAGACTTATTATTCATCAGTTATAAACAGTATAAAAATCCTAATGAAAATGAATTTACTAATTCGCGAATTGCATACACTTTTATTGTGCTCAGAAGAGTTTATTCGAATCGGAAATGTATGTAAATGCGGCCATAATGGTCATTTATCGAAACTCTAATAAATAGTTTGTCTGAATAAAATGAGGAAATTTATCCATTTATTATCACAAAAGAAGCTTCAGAAAACGGGTTCATTATAGTTGTAGCCTCCGGGGCAATCGCTCAAATCTCAATAGCCTTCGGGGCAATCGCTCAACTAGTGAATTTGAGAAAAAATGGTTTGACATGTTGATGTATACCATTGGCCCTGACGAAAGCGAGAAAACAAAATGGGGGCTGGGTGATGCTTTTTTATTTCACCTAGCAAGGGATGTAGGACGTCAATTTTAAAATGCTTATTAAAGCATTAAAACACATTTTAGCCGAAAATTGTTCGTTTTTTGTGTTAGAAATTTAATTTACTATTATATAGGTAACACGAAAGTTGAATTATTTTGATTAAAAAAACATCTGTAGATAAGGAGCTTAACATGTAGTTTTAAAAAATTCTAACCCTATGTATTAAAAAGTTTTCAACATATCACTGTTAATAACATTTTAAAAGCATTTTAAAATATATTTCCTATACTTCACCATGTTGAAAAACAGTGATTTCACGCACACGTCCGTCGCCGCTAGATGGCAACAGCGCGGCTGCGTCAAAGCGAATCGTTGGGGGTGACAATGAGTCAAATGGGGTTGAGAATGGGTCACTGTTTTAACTACTATGTTTTAACTACGTATGTACTTAGAATGCTTGTAGAATAGATTGAATGCATCTGAGGGCAAGAAGACTAAAATATAAGAGACCTTTTTGAACGATATTGCTCTACGACTTCCAGAATGCCAGTGAGAGCGATGACCCATTCTCACCTCCCAGATCCATTGTCACCCCCGATGGCGGTATATAAAGATATATTTTTTCGTTTTCTAGAATTCTCAGTTTAACCATTACTTTAGGGCAGGCTTTGAAGTCGGTTTGCTTTTAATTGCCCCTTAACTTTTAAACTGATCTATTTCTCATAGCTGAAATCTTGATTTTGGCGCCCCCTAAGGCCTGGCGCCCCAGGTGGGGGCTAACCTGGCGAACCACACGCTACAGCCGCTACAGTGCTGTTGGTTCGCTGTGGAAAATTTATCGGCGGCGGTGGCGCTCACCTCTAGGAGGAAACGAGTTCAACAGAAATTTAATTTATTTGCTTCCAGGAGCTGTGGACAGAGGATTAAACATGATTTTTTAAACATTGCTTTTTGTTTTGCTTTATTTTGTCCAGTTTGATTTTGAAATTTGAATGCTTTTGTAATGTTTACATACTGATATGAATAGCTGAATTGCTTAAAACGTGGTTGATTTCCATACTTTTCCACATGTGAAATTTCGGTCTACTTGGTTTCTGAACAGCCCCTAATAAAGAAAATAGTGAATCAAACCGAAAAGGTTGGTGTCTTGGCTAAATGCGAGAAAGGCAGTACCACTACTAGGTGGTTTAATTTGGGTTTTTCACTATCTTACCGCTTAACCTTTTTTTTATAGTTTCTGCATTTTCTTAGAAATACACAATAGACAAATACAAATAAAATAAAAAACAAATAGAATACACAAATAGACAGCACAAAATCTAAAACTAGATGATTTTGAAGAAAGGTCCTCCCTCATCCAGGACATGCGAATTGAAACTTGGTGAGAGAATTCCATTAGACATGATATATACAGGGTGGCCACTGAACCGGGAAAACCGGGAATTAACCGGGAATCAGATAGAACCGGGAAAAACCGGGAAATAACCGGGAATTTGATTTTTAGTTTTGTTCCAATATACTAAATAAAAGCTATAATCAACTAATTAACTTCTTGTCTGTTTTTTAAAACATTTTTTTTTGATGATTGTTTACATTTTATCAGTGGCGTTTCCCTAACCTCAATCTACCTGTGCATTGGGTTTAAATTTAAGGAAATGGTGTGCGGAAATGCATACAATAACTAGATTTTGATTAGTTTAAACGAGTCTGTTAATTTTATTTCCCATTTGAGCTGTCAAAATACCACAATTTTCATTTTTTGAATCAGTGCACAGGTAAAAAGTAAGGTTACGCGACACCACTGCATTTTATTTAAATTTTAGGATTCATGTTGTTTGAATGAGTTTTGTTATCAAATTGTTATAGTTTTTTTTTATTAGGATGTACATTTTTATAAGGAATTTTTATGAGCTCAGAAATCCCAATTTTTCCGTGGTTTCTCAACAGTTGAATAATTTCTTCGTTTCCAGCATTACAACACAGACATTTTTTGACAATCATAGGTTTTAGAAATCACGTCTTAACTCAAGATATGTTTACAGAAATTTATCAATCTTTTAAAAAGATTAAAAAAGGAATAAATTTTTCAGCTCAAATATTGAAGAAATCATAATCGATAACCCTTTTACTTCTAAGATCCTTTCACATATCCCAGCTTTCTTCTCGAAATACAAAAAATTTGCTCTTAAATTTGCTTAGTGTTATATATTTCTTAGTTAAAACTTCTAAATTCTTAGAAGTATATCTGAATTTAAGATTTTTTTTCGAACACATGGTGATCTGTGAAACCATTAGCAATACTTCATTTCTTATGAAATGCTTTCCCTATAAACATCAAGCATTTTTAATCCGCATTGAAATTCTCCGAGAAATCTGACAAAATTATTTCTTGAGCTGTCTCGTTTTGGAATAATGGTTCCGATTTTAAGTCTGAACGTTTTGAAATCGTTTAAATTTTTTTTTGAACCAATCCTATCTCAAGTTCCTAAAGCATGTTATTTTTTTTAACTTGATAAGGCGTTTTTTTGAGTGAGTTCATAACAACGGAATACGAATGCCTTGAGCTCATATTGAATAGAAGTGCTTTATGATATGAAAACATCTCTCATCTTTAACTTCCTTCTTTTCGGTAGTTGTTATTACTTTTCTGAAGAACTTTTTTATTTTTTTCAAGAAAAATATTTTGCTTGAAAAATCTTTGATATATTATTCACAATTTGGATCAAAATTATATAATGATCGTTTATTCTTCAAATAAGATTTTACAATAGGGATATTCACGTAGCGCTTGGTATTCAGTGTATTTCTTGTATACGTGGTATATTCAGCCAAATATTTACGAGTTGCTATTTCTTTCAAAGCAAAACAGACTTACGCGACTGTATGACGATACACTTCGATTTTGATGTGTATTCGTTTACACCGATTTAGAATACCATGTTCAAGAGTATTGATATGATATTTTTCAGAAATTAAATATCACACGTGGAATCTTGCTTTTAATAATAGAGGTTCGGCAAGTTCCTATGTGCGTCCGGTTTGGGTTGTACATGACATTTGAGCGAGGCTGCTTTTCTCATTCTTATATGCTGCGTTTTAACAGGGCAAGTGAATTAATCAACTTGAACATTTTCGACTTTCTTTTCGTTCAAGTGAATTAGATGAAGGTGCTTACACGTTCAATTCGCGTTTAATTCAAGCAACTTGCTCTAAACTTAGAATTACGGATAGCGCTAAATAATAGTCTAAATATTGTCGGGCCGGCACCAAACCGGACCGCGCGATTGAGCACTCGCGCTGCGACGCGAGTCGCGACAATTTGAAATATTTCATTAGCAGTGCGCATCATGCACGCATGGATGTACTATCATGCGCACTAATCAGAAATGAGTTGCGACGTCTGATAACTGTAGATATTTCATTTTATTGAAAACAAATTTTCGATTTTCTACTATACACGGAATATATGTCGCATGCACATATTCATCAGTGCGCCCCTTGCATCTAGAAGTATTTTAAAAACTTCCATCTTCTATTCTCAAATAAGCTGCAACAAAGCGTCCCAGACCATTTGAACAATATGCAATTATTATCTCCTTTCGCTATACTTTGACATAAGAAAATAAAGAACAAATAATTTTGTCCATCTACACATCAATATACAGAGTACAGTGCGTGGAGCATTCACATGAAAGCAGTAGTAAACAATTAGCAAATACGCCTTGTTAAAAATACCACGCTACATGAATACCCCTAATGAAAAATAATTGATAGCAATGCTTCTATCACTTACCAGCATAGGCGTAACTAGAGTCTCGGTCTAGGGGGGGCCATGGCACCAGCTGGTGGGATGTAATTTTCAAAGGCGATTTAAAGGGGTATACCCCGTTAGGCATAAGTACGTTAGGCATAAGGACGATAGGAATAAGTACGTTAGGCATAATGGACTTTAGGCATAACGGACGATAGGCATAATGTACGTTGGGCATAATGGACGTTAGGCATAAAATGACCCAAAGAATAGCCTATGATATAAAGAAGGCAGAATTATGCCAAACGTAAATTATGCCTAACGTACATTATGCCTAACGTCCGTTATGCCTAACGTCCATTATGCCTAACGTACTTATGCCTAACGTCCTTATGCCTAACGTACTTATGCCTAACGTCGCGGACCCGATTTAAAGCACTGTGCGCATGGATTGCAATAGAAATTGTTTGACTAAGTTTATCGCTCATTCGTCCTAGAACTAACATAAAAAATCGCGAATAATACAATTGATTTCCAATGATGCTATGATTGCTTCAAAACGCTGTGTCAACTTGTCTTCTCCATGATACTAAATGTGGATAAGTGTGTAATCTAAGATTCAAGAATCTTCTTCGAATTATCTATAAATGAAATTCGATATGAGTATATTTCTGAAAGTTTTCAAGCATTTCCATGATTACTTAATGCATAGAGATCTCGATTTTTTTGAAACTTGAAATTTTTGAAACTCTTTAGATGTGGAATAAATTCCACAAAATTTTGTCATAATCAATATAAGTATTCATGCAATTCCAAAATGTATGCTATGTGCTGAAATAGTTAAGTACCGATGAACACAAATTTGGAATAATAAAGTGTTTTTTATGAGTCATAAATTTCATGAGTCTTAAAATTATGAGTCATAAATCAAATTCCAGAATAACATAGGGTTTTTGTAGTTACTGAAGTTAGGAAGAGGCTTTATTATGGTTTTCTGAATAGGTGAGAGATTTCTCTGCAAAAATCAAAGAGACTTGAGAAGCAACCAAATCGATCTGAATTGTGCTGCAAAAGAAATGTTTTCTGATACGAACTGGTTTCTAAATCTAATTTTTTTTATCCTAAAAACAAATTCTAACTAAAGCAGGCACAAAAGAGTTTTCCGATGATCCTTTTATGAAATCGCCAAAAAATTAAATAGAACAAGATCTTTTGAGGATTATAAAAATATTTCTTTAATGCAATCTCTGTTGTGAGTGCGAAGGTTGCCTAAGTTTTGTCCTAATAGGGACACGGCAGGTATTTCCGTCCATCGTCATGGGGGCTAAAACCATCGAAAGGAAAGTCCTTTAGATAGAAACTCCACTATAGTAGAACGTATCTCCTGAGCTTACGATTTGATACGGATGAGTTTGTCAAAAAAGTTTCTCTTTTATTGGTTTTCGAGACTATGACGAAAAGACGAAAATACCTGCCTTAACCCTACTTTCAATGGAATGCGTTGTTGATTTTTCTGCCATTGTAACAAAGATTCTTAAGTTTTATAATTTTATATCTTTCTGTGCCAGAATTATATACCGAGAGCAAAAAGCTCCATAGGAATTTGATCAACTGTTTTGCGGCATACCTTGCGATTAACTCGAAGACTTTTGAAACAATGGTCGTTCGAAATTCCATTGACCGGATTTGTGTACATGTGCTCATTTTGATGTAGTTGCTTCAGTCTTTTTTGAAGCGGATGGTAGTTTAATAGAACAGAAATATTTATATCTTAATACAATTATGTTTTAATGTTTCTGCGACGAGGATACTAGTCCAGGCCGGGAGTCGACCAGGATGCAGAACAAATTTATTATTTTAAGCTAGCAACTGAATTAGAAGCGGCATTGATTTTAGCTTAAAAATCGAGAAAATGTTCCCGGGGGTCCAACTTAAATATTTCGATGCTTTGCCGAACAAATGGTCATAGATGTGATAACGCAACAAAAAATATGTTTATAGAGTTCATAATCAAAATTAAGAAATATGTAGGAAATATGTAAATGAAATAAAAACTGACTAAGTTGGAATTACTTTTCAAAATTTTCTGGGGGGGGCACAAGTAGGTCTGGAGGGGGCCAGGCCCCCCCTTATTTACGCCAATGCTTACCAGAGATGCGTTTTAATTAACATGTTGCCAATGGTATAAAAAAGAAAAAAACGAATGCAGAAATAGCTTTGATTCACTTCTAACAGTGACTGCTAGAATGGTCAAGATGAAGGTACCTATAGGATGGAGATGGAAACGATCTGGAATTAAACCCATGGCGTATAGAGCAGGAGCGGCTGCCTTATAACTGCCAAGCTTGTTACTGAAAAAGCGCCACAACGGAATTTGCTTACCGGGCGGTTTATTAACACATTACCATTTTGTTTTCTTTGATTTATTCAGGATGTATTGTAATACAATTCCACAGATTTAGATGGTGAATTTAAGTCACATAAAACGATCGAAAAAATGTCGCATAAAACAAGGATGGTTGTTCCACAGATTGATTTGTCAAAGGAATACAACACCTCATTCTTCGATCATATCTTTTCTCGATACACTTGCCGGGAAAGTTAAAAAATTTGAACCGGGAAAAACCGGGAAAAAACGGGAATTCCAAAATGGAAATTGAGTGGCCACCCTGTATATATACACAAATATTTACCAAATTATATGATTATTGACAAAAACCCAACCGAGTATTGATACTGCCTTTCTCGCATTTAGCAAAGACACCAACCTTATATGGTGCTAATTTGATTCTATGTACCATTTTCGTTATAAATGTTAAGCACAACGGTTGATCGTTATCAAATTCAATAGTGATCTACTAAGTTTTATCCCCTGTCAAATGAAACTTGTTGCGAGAAAATCGGTTGAGGATTACTATATGAAAAGTTGTCTAATGTTTTTCTTAGCTTTTGTGCACACACATACACACGGACAGACAGACATTTGCTCAGCTCGTCAAGCTGAGTCGATTGGTATATAACACTATGGGTCTCCAAGGCTTCTATAAAAAGCTCGTTTTCGTAGTGAAATGATAGCCTTTCGGTACAACTTTGTAGTACGAGAAATGCAAAAAAACATCAGCGAAGCGATTTGGATAGGAAGAGTGGAATCGCCAACTTCCTATTGTTAATATCTCGTGGATAAAAGGCGGGCTCTTCTCCCCATCTATTGGGTCAATCTGGGTAACGAGCAGGGCTTGGATGAATGAAGCAATGAAGATGAGGACCGATGCTTCAGCACCAGATATACTCCCGAGGAAGGTAGCTTCATGAGAGAACAGTTTCAAAGTGCTTAGTGAAGAATGCTTCCTCGCTCCATATGGCACTGCTGTACGAAACAGTTGGAGAGTGAAATCAAGCACCCGTTTGTGCAGAGAATATTTAACTCTCTTGCCTCACTTCTACTGAGTTGCGCATTTCTGTTGGAATGAATGTGTAAAAGAGAGGGGTATGATGCAAGCTCTCTCTTTCCCGCTAATGAAGTTTTGTATTTACACAACACTCACTCGCATATGAAACACTGCCGATGAACGAAGGAAGCATCCTCATTTCACGCTTCCCTTCTGAACGATGCCTCTTCGGCAGTACCCGGCTTGTGAAGATGCCACGTTCAAAACTCCCCTCTTTCAATGTATAAAACGAATGTTTTGTATTTGCCTCTTCCATTGTTCGTGCAGTAGCAGCACGGCATCGAGGCAACATCAATAGGCGCGCCGAAATCAAAACCTCACTGTGGGCTAAAAACGAAGCATTCGTTCGTTTTTGAACGAATTTTCCAAGACCTGGTAACGAGGGCTAGATTATATTATTGTATGTACGAATTTTCTTCTGGAAGGAGATTCTCTATTAATCTCGTGGATTCGCATAAGTGTCTCTGCTTATGGAACCACCCCACCCATTGTTGGCCCTTCATACAGGAGTTTGATGAAATACATACAATATATAATCATGATCAAATCTTTGGCGGATATGGCGAGTGCTATCGGCAGGTGCCTTGCTACAATAGATGGTAGTATCATCATCATCATCATCATCTGCATTTTCTTAGAAATACAAAAATACCCGTCTTAATTATAGGAAGATCACTTAGATTACTTTTAGAAATCTTTAGATACTCTCTGAATTTATTAATTTAATGTTGTGCATTTTCACATCACTACTGAGGGGTGCATTACGTAAGCAATTTTTCTGGGTTTTCCCCCCCTCCTCTCCCTATGTAAGCTTTTTATCATACAAATGGTTTTTTATTTATATGGCGCGTAAGAAAACAACATACCCCCAAAAGTGCTTACGTAATATATGTACGACCCCTGAATGAATTCGTCACGATCTTTTTTTTTGTACTGAAAAGGTATACAGTACTGAAAAGGTGACGAACAGTTTTAGATACACCCCTCCATCAGCGTGGACATTTTCTCATATAATTTTTCATCCATTTGTTTGACCATGGACATTCCTCATACGGCCGGAACCATTTTTACAGAAATGGCCGTATTCCTGCGTATTTTTTTTTCATGGATTCTCGATCTTCCCCCATCATTGGGCCAATCCGAAGTTTCAAACAGGGACAGAATACTAGATGAGCGCCCGCGTCCGATGGTCCCAGTTTTATCAAAATCAGATTATTCTACGCAAAGTTATGCTGATTTGAATTTCGACAAAATTTAGCCTATCTCTACTATTTTGTCTAACTCGTGGACATCGCCCATTTCGACTAGAGCGGATGACCTTCTTTTTCTTCTTATTGGCATT
Source organism: Armigeres subalbatus (assembly GCF_024139115.2). Taxonomy (NCBI): domain Eukaryota; kingdom Metazoa; phylum Arthropoda; class Insecta; order Diptera; family Culicidae; genus Armigeres; species Armigeres subalbatus. Next base: position 262,259,559 of record NC_085141.1, on the reverse strand, counting down.
ACATCATCACACTGGAACAGAGCCGCCTCGCAGTTTAGTGTTCATTAAGCACTTTCAAAGTTATCAACTGCGAGGTTTCTAAGCAAAGTTACCATTTTTGCATTCGTATATCATGAGGCTAACACGATGATACTTTCATGCCCAGGGAAGTCGAGACAATTTCCAATCCGAAAATTGCCTAGACCGGCACCGGGAATCGAACCCAGCCACCCTCAGCATGGTCTTGCTTAGTAGCCGCGCGTCTTAACGCACGGCTAAGGAGGGCCCCAAGCGGATGACCTACACATACAAAATAATGCGTGTATGATATCGGAGAGGAAGGCCCAAAATGCACCCCTTAAGCTTTTTCGATGTTTTCACCAATATAAACAAGAATACCGAACCATTTCAACGTGTAGATGCAAAATTTACAAAACCAGCTACATTTCACAATGATCTCCTATTCAAAACAATAAGGTTTTCATGACTTTCTAACGCATTTTAAAAATGTTTGAAAAATAGGCGTGGGGCAAAACGCCCGAATGGTGGTATAAAATGACTCAATTGCATGTAGAATAATGGTGAACGCATGGTAGTTTGTTTTTTCTTAATGTATTGAACTACAATCTCACGGATGAGGTGGAAAATCGCAAATCGTTAAATTTGAGTAAATATGAAGGGGTTTTCCTAACTTTTTCCAATTGAGCTCAATAATAGATAACTAATTATGAATTGTAATGGTAATATTTGTTCATAAATTTCCTACAACAGAATGTATGAGTTATGTTATGAGTGAGGCCATTTTGCCCCACGGGTGCATTATGCACTGTTCTCCCCTATAACAAAGCGTTCTCGGCTGAAAGTTCCGAATTGAAGCAACATGTGGTGGCTGTGAGTCGTTTCGGTATCGTAGAGTAAAATATAACGCGCCCCCATCGTAGCATTTTGGTTGCCTCACATCACATGCCGCCTATAAAAAGTCCGTGCATATTTTCCGTTATATTGTCAAATTAGTATAAAACATCTATCAAATGCACATAATCCAATATGTTCAGATTAGAAAGCCAAGAGATTTTAAATGTTGGAGTCAAAATTGTCACCTGTGCAGTGTACAGGTTACACATGCGGACGCGACGCCTATGCAAAACGAATAAAGGTGGTTTGTCCGCCGAAGCCCAACTTATTTATATGACTAACGTCGTTTCTGGATGGCCCCTAGTTATTTGAATTGATCAGTAAATCTGTGAACGATGGATTATTCTCGAACGTTATGTTCGTATATATTGAAATTAAACGTTTCGGTACAATTTCCTACTTATAATTTTCTTCCAAAAGGGATATATGTGACTCATTCTGTTTTTCTCAAACACAGACTTGAACATCAAAGCGAAATGCCTACACGGTGTCTCTATGGGGAAACATTATTTTTCAAAAATCAGTATCTCTGAAACACCCACCTCGTGATAGTAGATGCTCTCCTCTTTCATATAGTGGGTAAACTAAAATGTTCTATCGGGGGATCTAGAAATTTTTTTATTTTTTTCTCTATTTTTGGTGCAAATTCCATAGAAATCTCAAATGATAGCCGATTTAACCTCCCCAAAAATGTATGGAAAAATGACCTCCGATAGAACATTTCAAAAATGCACCTATGTGAAAGAGGAAAACCTATACTTCCGTGTAGTGAGTGTTTTAGAGATACTGATTTTTTGAAAATAAGCCTTTTCGGACAAACACACCGTGCCTAATGTGGTTAGGTTGAGAACAAATGCATTATTTTGCAAATAATTGGTTACTCATTCCGTGCCGATAGTTCGAACGAGCCAGACGTGTGTGCTGTGTCTCATCGCGGATTGTGTTCGGTAGTGCGAGTGCTATTGTGTGGTGCGTATCCTACCTACGGATCCAAGGCGATCACTGTCGGCGAGGGGAAGTAGCTGCTTCTGGCGACGCCAGTGAAGCAGGCTATTGTTACTGCTGCTACCTACACCAGCAGCCGCAGATAAGTGGCAAAGATTGTTGTATTGTTCTCCCACAGAGTGGGTCTGATTAGAATAGTTTGAATTAGTTTTTTTATTAGTTTTTTTTTTTCTAATTAGTTAATAGTTATTAGTTCTTAGCTTGTAATAACTATACTTCCAACACCTTGCGAGGTGATAATGGAGGCGGAGACTGCGGAGGGCAGTGGGCCTCTCAAAGATGGTGGTCGCACACGATTCTACCATGCATCTTCTCCTGGGCCTTGGGTTGTTTACTTTCGGCAGAAAGTGAAAAGCCTAGATTTTCTCGGCATTAAGCGAGATTTGACGCGTCGTTTTCCGAAAACTGATTTCCATCAGGTAAATCGGAACAAACTACGCATAACCGCACCTACATACAAGGATGCAAACGAAATCGCTAAAGACAAGGCCTACAATGTTGAATATTTGGTTTATGTCCCCTCGCGGGAGGTCGAAATCGAAGGTGTGATCAACGCAGCGAGCCTGACTTGCAAGGATGTACTTGCGGGAAAAGGCCGCTTAAAGAATGCAATGGAGTGGATATACTACTGCTGTGGATATTTTGGATTGCAAGGAGTTGCATTCAGCTACCATGGTAGATGGTAAAAGACTGTATTCTAAGTCAGGTTCGCTTCGGGAGACGTTCGCCGGTTCGATTCTCCCAAAATATGTAGATATTGAAAATATGTTATTTCCGGTGCGTCTTTTTGTGCCGAGGGTGTTCAATTGTACCAACTGCAAACAGTTGGGGCACACTGCCGAGTTTTGCGACAACAAGCCCCGTTGTGGCAAATGTTTTGAAAAGCATAGGGAGGAATCCTGTCAACAACAAGCTACAAAGTGCGCTTATTGTGGCATGGATCCTCCCCATGGTTTGCAAGAATGCCCGGTGTACAAAAAGCGCACCCAAAAAGTGAAGCGCTCGTTGGTACAGCGCTCCAAGCAGTCGTATGCGGAAATGGTTAAGTCGCAAGACACATCCGCCACACCCACCGCCACGGCTGCTATTTCAGCTGCCGTTCTAGTAAGTGATTACTACGATTCTATTGCCACTGATGAATTAGACTCCGACGTAGCTGATATGGATGATTCTACGGAGGTACACGTGCCCGAAAAGAGGAAGCAACCGTCTTCCCCGGGATCGCGCCGTAAGAAGAAAAAAAGTCATCCATAAAAGCTTGCCAAAATCTGAAGGTAATGGGGGATTATTTAAAATCCCGAAGCAATCTGTCTTCACTGCTCCTTTGGATCCTAGTTGCAGCAAGACATTCCCGCCATTGCCTAAAACCGATGTTTCCAAGAAACATCCGGTTAGGAGAATCAATGAAAGAAAAAATGCAATTCGCACTTCCAGAAAAAATACTCCGTCCAAGCGAGGATTGATCTCCCTTAAGGACCTCGTGGACCGTTTTTTGAATTTGTTCAATATTCCGAATTCATTGAGGCCACTCATTGACCTCTTTATACCAACAGTAGAAAGTTATCTGAAGCAATTGACTGTTTCATGGCCCCTTCTTGCAGAAATTGTATCTTTCGATGGATAATACGGCCATGCAAGATACAATCACTGTGCTGCAGTGGAACTGTCATAGTCTGAAACATAAATTAGACGTGTTCAAGTTTTTGATTCGCAATTCCGATTGCGATATATTTGCACTCTGTGCAACATGGCTTTCTTCTGAAGATGAAATCAACTTCCACGATTTTAACATTATTCGCCAAGATCGGGATGATCATTATGGTGGCGTTCTTTTGGGGATCAAAAAATGCTACTCCTTCTACAGAATTCCCATTCCGACTGTTCCCGGCTTAGACATCGTCGCATGCCAAGTAAATGTGAAGAATAAAGATCTTTGCATAGCTTCAGTGTACATTCCTCCAAATGCCTCTATTAATCGTCGACATTTTTGGAGCGCAGTCTCCCTCCTATCATCTCCAGTATTGATATTGGGTGATATGAACGCACATGGTATTGGATGGGGCGAAACGTATGACGATTATAGAGCGCCTATTTTCTATGATTTGTGTGACGATTTCAATTTGAATATTTTGAACACTGGTGAAGTAACTCGAATAGGACCAAATGGTCAACAACAACTGTCTTTATGTTCAAATTCACTATCATTAGATTGCACGTGGAAGGTAATTCAAGATCCCCATGGTAGTGACCATATGCCGATAGTCACCACAATTAAGAGTGGCTATCACGGAAGGTCAGAGCTTTTTGAAGAGTATTTGAGGCTCGAAAGAAAACTCAAAAATCTTCTCAAGACAAAAAAACGTAGCTACTGGCGACGTTTTGTCGAGGGACTATCACGAGAAACCTCAATGACAACACTTTGGAAAACGGCTCGCAACATGCGGAACCGCATTTCCACCAAGGGATCGTTCAAAAATTACGTCCATCGTTTTTCGGCATTTTCATAACCCCCATCCCACCCTCCTGTCACAAACTGTCACAAATAATTGACCCCCCCCCTCCCCCTGTACGTACATGTCTCATTTATATTTTAGCGATTACTGTGGTTTATCTTTTTCGTACACTATTTTCACAATAACATAGTGAGCTATGTCCCTTACTAACAGTTTGAATGTTTTTAAAATGCAAGTTGTTTCTAAAATGCTTTCAGTATTTTTTTCTTGTGAACGGACGTCACATAAGACGAACCCCCTCCCTCCCCCTGTCACAAACTGCCACAAAACTCTGACCCCCCTCCCCCCCTCAAACCTTGGACGTAATTTTTGAACGGCCCCCAATGAGAGTGAAGAATACTCCAATCGATGGATATTCAACTTCGCAAAAAAGGTCTGCCCAGATTCCGTACCAGCAGAACCGCTATTTCGAGAATCAGTCACTGATCCCGGTTCTTTGGGTGGACCATTCACAATGCTGGAACTTTCTATGTCTCTTCTTTCATCGAATAACTCTGCTCCGGGATGCGATAACATCAAATTCAATCTTCTTAAAAATCTCCCAGATATCGCAAAAAGACGATGTTTCATGGAGTACAACATTGTGCCACCTGAATGGCGGCAGGTCAAAGTAATAGCTATTCAAAAGCCTGGGAAACCAGCGTCTAATCACAATTCATACCGACCGATTGCCATGCTATCATGTATGAGAAAATTATTGGAGAAAATGATCCTTTCAAGAGTCGACCATTGGGTCGAAGAAAATGCATTGCTTTCAAATACTCAGTTTGGATTTAGAAAAGGGAAAGGAACAAACGATTGTCTGGCGTTGCTTTCTTCAGATATACAACTGGCCTTTGCGCACAAGGAGCAATTGGCTTCAGTATTCTTGGACATTAAGGGCGCTTTTGATTCAGTTTCCATAGAAGTACTGTCAGACAATCTGCACAGTAATGGATTACCCGTTATTTTGAATAATTTCTTGTACAATTTGTTGTCAGAAAACAAATGAACTTCACACTCGGCACTCTGACAACTTCCAGAACTAGTTACATGGGCCTTCCCCAAGGTTCATGTTTAAGTCCCTTGCTTTATAATTTCTATGTCAAAGATATTGACAATTGTTTGGAAGGACTATGCACGCTCAGACAACTTGCAGATGATGCCGTGGTCTCTCTAAGAGGTCCATGTGCAGCTGTCTTGCAAGGACCATTGCAAAGTACCCTGGATAATCTGACTGTTTGGGCCAGACATTTAGGGATCGAGTTTTCACCGCAAAAAACTCAGTTGGTTGTGTTTACTAAGAAGCGGTATCCTGCTCAACTGAAACTCAAGCTGTTGAATGATGACATCAACCAATCTTTATCTTCTAAATACCTTGGGGTCGTGTTTGATTCCAAATGTACCTGGAAACTCCACATTGAGTATTTGATACAAAAATGCCGGAAAAGGATCAATTTTCTACGTTCTATATCCGGAACATGGTGGGGTGCTCACCCGGAAGACCTCATCAAACTCTATAGAACGACTATTCTCTCTGTTTTAGAGTATGGCTCCTTCTGCTTCCTCTCAGCAGCTGATTGCCACCTGATCAAATTGGAACGAATTCAGTATCGTTGTTTGCGTATTGCCCTTGGCTGCATGCATTCAACGCATAACATGAGCCTGGAGGTGCTTGCATGAGTCACTCCTTTAAAGCACCGTTACTGGGAGCTCTCGCTTAGAATACTCATCAAATGTGGAACAAGTAACACACTTGTTCTAGATAACTTCGATAATATGCTTGAACTAACTTGTCGTTCAAGATTCCTGAGAGTTTATCTCAACTACATATCATCAGATCTTTGTCTTCCGTGTTATAATCCCCCTCGAGTTCACTTCACCAACGACAGTTCCTCAATTGTATACGATCTGTCCATGAAACATGCTATTCAGGGATACCAGATCATCTTCGACAAATATCTATTCCCTCACTTTTTCTGAAAATATGAACATGTCAATTGCAACAACAGATATTTCACTGATGGTTCTCGCATCAACGGATCCACTGGCTTCGGTGTTTTCAATGTAACTTCAACCACCTTCCAAAAACTTCAGGAACCGTGTTCGGTTTATGTTGCTGAGCTGGCAGCAATTAACTTCGCTTTGGGGATAATTTCCAATCAGACCGTAGACCATTATTTCATCTTCTCGGATAGTCTTAGTTCTATCGAGGCACTCCGGTCGATGAAACCTGTTAAGCACGCATCTTACTTTCTTACAAACATAAAAGAGCAGAGGCGTGTTTTGGTCGAAAGATCATTCAAGATTACCTTTGTTTGGGTCCCATCTCACTGCTCAATCTATGGCAATGAGAAGGCAGACTCGCTGGCAAAGGTGGGCGCACAGGAAGGTGAGGTTTATGATAGACAATTCTCGAGTAACGAGTTTTTCCCATTAGTCCGTCAGAGAACTCTTCAAAGTTGGCAAAGGAATTGGACACACAATGAACTCGGACGGTGGCTATTTTCCATAGTTCCAAAAGTTTCTGGGCGAGCGTGGTTCAGAGGTGAGGACTTGAGTTAAGGCTTCATTCGCTTGATGTCGAGGCTTATGTCCAATCACTATAAAAGCACATCTGTGCAGAATAAAACCTGTCGATAGCAACTTATGTAGGTTATGATGGCATCCATCACGTAGTTTGGTTCTGCTCGGAAAATGACGCCTTCAGAGAGTGACTATTGGATACCCTTGTGGCCCGAGGTAAATTCGAGGTGTTTTGGGGGATCGTGATGCGGTCTATATGCAGGCCATTTATAATTTCATTTGTGATTCTGACATCAAAATCTAATTTTTTTTTCTTCTGTCAAAGTTTTTTTTTTTGTACTGTCTCTGTCTCTATGTTCCGTAGATCTCCGTTACTCAGGCCATCCGGAAGACGCTCCCAGTAGAACCAATCCTCGAGCACGACGACACGCCACATCGTCCCTTACGCCAAATGCCCGGATGAGCAGCCGAAACTCCTTGATTCCGAATCCTAAGCCTCGTCCATCCTTAAATATTGTAAACTAACCTCGAGTCACCACGAGTACGCTGGCTCCTATCCCTCTTTTACTAACTGAAAAAAATGACATTGATTGTATATATCACAAAGAAATATGGCTCCGTAAAGTGTTATACACGCCTGAGCCTACCAAATAAACGAACTTGGAAAAAAAAATTGGTTACTAAAGTTGATCTTGAGTGTTGTAATCCACTTTTCAATTAATATTTCAATCGCTTAATATATGCCATGATGAAATATTTCGATTGTGGAATCTTGAATTAATTATGTGGGAATGCAGCCTGTGCTTGCGGAAATAGTGGGTGACTATCAACGGTTTCCGAATCGGAAATTGATGTAATCATCATTAGATTTATTATCCCACTTCAACATGTTGATTACTTTCCAGCATGAAAAGAAGTATGGAACTTTACGCTTAAGTATCAGAAATAAATTTCATTCATAGAACAAACGGTAAGCAGTGTTGATACCCATGGGAAATAATGAGTTGTTCCATGAATGAGAGCTACAGTCAAGATTCCCATTCTACGGCTATACTGGGTAGGGTGCCGAAAGATTGATCTTGTTCTTTTGTTTGCTATGAATGCGTATGAGGTTTGAGTCACTTGGGAGACATACATAATTGCCTATCTTAAGCGAATTCTATGCTACCTGTATTTCTGTATTACAGATTCCAACAATACGATTTCAAACAATTGCACAATGTTTAGGAATCTTTTCTGTACTCTAAATCGGAACCGGTAAACAACAACCGCGCTTGGGATTCTCCACATTCGTTGCAACGCAATCGTTGATAGCCACGAAGGTGACGTGATTTTTGTTGTCGACACGAGCAAGAGTTCGTCGCCAGTTTAGTTGTTCCCAGTTCGGGTTCCTACCGTGTAGAAAGGTATAAAAGTTTACGTTTATCAGCGCGCATCGGTTAGTTCGGATATCGGAACAGTGTGGCAGTGACATTTTTCGTTCGACTGTAGTTTCGCGATTATATATCGTTCCCCAGGTTTGATGCTAATTGCCGGTCGCAATTATAATTCAGAAATGCTGTTGAAGGTTGTCTTAGCGGCGATATTGCTGTGCTCTCCGCTTGTGCTCTGTAAGGGTAATGCAAATGTAAATCGAATACTAATAAGTTACAGTGAAGGAAATTAAGAATATTATTACTATGATAAAGTAACGATTCCGAGACAATGCATCGGAGCAGCTGTTCGATATTCAAAACGGGATCTTGAATTTGAAAATATGCTAATCGAACACAACACATCGCCGCTTCATCAATAGATGATAATTACCAAAATAGATTCTGATTGCCGGTTGGGATTTGTGATTCATAGTCATCAATCAACGTTGCGAGGTTTTGAAGTGCAAATATTGATAATACAAAATGTGATTGAGTGTGAATCTTATATGTGCCTGATGCATATGTATGATATTCGTTTATTTTAGTGAAGATGGACTGATTCAGGATTTCTCTCAAGTTTGACTATTAGTCATTAATGCCAAAACAACGTTGAAGGATGAACAATGTACTCATTTTTTTATCTAGATTCAAGGTGTCCCAGAGTTACTGATTAAGTAGTGGTAATAAAAAATAATATTATTTATGACCTTGCTAGTACAATGCCGCCCCATCCCGAGTTAATTTCGAGTGTAGTTCTATAAACATGGATACAAAAATCGTTTTATGGCGCCTAAAGCTACCAAGTAAACATTTCTTGGACTGTCCTGGATGTCTGGAGCCATTAATATTTCGTCCTTCGATAAAAATGTGAACGATTTCATTTTCCTTTTCTCAGGCTTGTGATCATTGCATGGCTTTGTGAAAATTTCTGCGTGAAAAGAAGATGGTTCTTACTATTATTTAACGAAATGCTACGAAGCTTACTATCGTTGACTTTTGTTATTCGATTAGGGTTTGTAAATTATTCCGTATTTGTTTCACTGTGTAATCACTGTGATTCTCTAGTTCTGCCACCTTGTGCTTTTATAAGATAGATTGCAATTTTACCTTAGTTATAGTCCGTGTCTTCAAAGACGAAAAATCCGGTATTGGTCAACGAGCGGGTCTGATTATCCAGAAAAGAAGAAGCGGTCAGTAGAAGTCCCTCAGATACAGCTAAGAGTATAATTTCCTGAACATACATAGTTGGGTTAGTGGATATCTTCATGGGCGTAATTGCTTTGAAGTCTAGGGAGTGGCTATGGCCCTCGATCTATTTCACAATGCATTTTTTTCACCGAATAGTTCGTCTGCTAACAAATGGATGCCACATGTTTCGTCAACAGTAACAACTAACAGTGGAGCTTTCAGACGCACTGAGAGAAAATCAAAATTTCAGTATAATGATGAAGTATTAGAGATATCTCGCTTAACTTTTCAAAAGGACCTAAGTAACATTTTTTTCATGAATTAATTTGAATAGCGCAATCAACAGAACAACATGAAAGCTATTGATTGCAGTATTCAAATTAATTCATGAAAAAATGTTACTTAGGTCCTTTTGAAAAGTTAAGCGAGATATAGTTTAAAAATACCTTAGCTTAGCTTGACTGACTGTACACTTCGTAGTTTACAATGTACTGAAAACTTAGATGTGAATATGTACATTATGTGGAAGATAATGATTTGGAAAATGTATTGGAGGTAAAACTTTCCTTCGATGAACTCGAATCCACGAACCTCAGTATGCTAGACTGGTGGATTAACCAACTAAGCTACGAAGGACCTCCGTCGTCCTTCACAACTTAGCGGCTACTGAATGAGCCGTATGAGCCCAAGAGCATAGACGAATCACTTAGAGTCAAATCACCAGTCTAGTGTACTGAGGGTCGTAGGTTCGAGTCCCATCGAAGGAAAGTAGTTACCTTCAATACATTTTTTAAATCATTATCTTCCACATAATGTACATATTCACATCTGATTTCTCAGATCATTGTAAACTACAAGGTGCACAGTCAGTCAAGCTAAGCTAAGGTATTTTGATCGGGTAGTCTAATACCCGCAAAATAGGCAATTAACTTTGATTGAACTGAACTTGAGTTGCGTGCTCTTAAGGATGGCGGATGTATTTTGATTTAAATATAAACTTATTGATAAAGATTTGATAGTTGTAGCTCTTTATTTTAAAACTTTGTAATGTACAAAATATGCATGGCGATCAGTATATCAAAGTCTATTGAATCCTGCCCACCACAACCAGCACAGTGTATGAGGAGCTCTAAGACAGAACGTCGAGTGACTAAAATCTAGAATCTAAAGGTTAGAAAGGCTCCATTTTAGAGGCATAGAGACTTTTCCGAAAAGCTCTATAGCTTCGTTGAAGAGGCTTGAAAGTCTCCCTAAAAGCCTCCTTCCAATCAGCTTGTAAGCTTCCTTTCGAGAGGTTCCAAAGCCTTCTATTGCTGCTGTCGATGAGAGCAAATTGAAAACTGATTTTGATGTTGGTTTTTGATAACGAAATAAGTAATCAGTCAGTTCATATAAGTTAGAAATCAACAGCAAACTGAAATCAAGATAAGTAATCAATCACGGAGACCAAAATTTTAAAACAAATAATGATTTAATTTTTTATACCAACAAACAATTTATGCTGAACAAGCCAAACATATTTTATATTTGCCCTCATTATGATGTCAGATTTTGCTCGGGTCGGAAGCCTCCTTTCAAGAGGCTCGGAAGCCTCCTTTCAAGAGGCTCGGAAGCCTCCTTTCAAGAGGCTCGGAAGCCTCCTTTCAAGAGGCTCGGAAGCCTCCTTTCAAGAGGCCTGGAAGCCTCCTTTCAAGAGGCCTGGAAGCCTCCTTTCAAGAGGCCTGGAAGCCTCCTTTCAAGAGGCTCAGAAGCCTCCTTTCAAGAGGCTCGGAAGCCTCCTTTCAAGAGGCTCGGAAGCCTCCTTTCAAGAGGCTCAGAAGCCTCCTTTCAAGAGGCTCCAGAGCCTCCTTTCAAGAGGCCTGGAAGCCTCCTTTCAAGAGAGCTCAAGCCTCCTTTCAAGAGGCCTCAGAAGCCTCCTTTCAAGAGGCTCGAGCCTCCTTTCAAGAGGGCTCAGAAGCCTCCTTTCAAGAGGCTCAAGCCTCCTTCAAAGGCTCAAGCCTCCTTTCAAGAGGCTCAGAAGCCTCCTTTCAAGAGGCCTCAGCCTCCTTTCAAGAGGCTCAGCCTCCTTTCAAGAGGCTCAGAGCCTCCTTTCAAGAGGCTCGGAAGCCTCCTTTCAAGAGGCCTCAGCCTCCTTTCAAGAGGCCTCAGAAGCCTCCTTTCAAGAGGCTCGGAAGCCTCCTTTCAAGAGGCTCGGAAGCCTCCTTTCAAGAGGCTCGGAAGCCTCCTTTCAAGAGGCTCGGAAGCCTCCTTTCAAGAGGCTCGGAAGCCTCCTTTCAAGAGGCTCGGAAGCCTCCTTTCAAGAGGCTCGGAAGCCTCCCTTGCTAGCAATTGATCATCCCATGCGAGCACCACTATGCCCGTGTCTGTATCACCAGTGAATAAAAGGGGAAGAAAGAATAAAATAGAAGGAAAAGGGAACAAGGAAGGAGAAAGAAAAAAGCAGAAGGAATGAAGAAGAAAACAGGATAAAAAAATTAAGAAACAAGGAACAAGAAGCAAGAAAAAATGAGAAGTAGAAAAAAAAGAAGCTTGAAAGAAGGAGGAAGGAAGAATTCTTCCTTCTTCTTTTTTCTTTATTTCTTTTTCCAATTTTCTTCTTTCATCTTCCTTCATTCTCCCGTTTTCTCTATTCCTTCTTCTTTCTTACTTATTCTTTCTGACATCTTTCTTGCTTCTTTTTTCCTTCTTCCTTCTTATATCTTTTATCTTTCTTGTCTTTTCCGTCTTTCTTCTTCCTTCCTTCTGGTTCCTTCTGTCTTCATGGAAACATCCACAAATTACGTAACGCTTAAAGTGTGACATAAGGGGGAGGGGAGTTGAAAATGGTCAATTTTTGCGTTACGTAGTAATGGAACGTTGGAAGTAATGGAACTTCCCTTCCTTGTTCCTTCTTTCCGCTCCCTTTTTTTAGTATCTTTATTGAGGAGACTTTCAGCCATAGGCAGGCTCGTCTCCGCTCTCCCTTTTTCCTTTTTTCTTTTTTCTTTCTAATTCCTTCTTCCTTGTTCCTATTATTTTTTTCCTTCTTCATTATCTCTTCCTTATTCATTCATTCTTTCTTTCTGGTTTTTCTTCCTTCTTCTTTATTCTTGATTCTTTTTCATTCTTTATAATTTATTCTTCATTTTTTGTTTTTAATTTTCTATTTTTTATTTTTGTTTCTTCATTCATTATTCACTATTCAACCACTCAACTTGTCATTGCATCCCACCGATTTCAGCCTTCTGTTACTTGGTAGCCTTTTGATACTTTCAGCCTTGTGAGACTTTCAGCCTTTTGAGATTTCAGTTATTTGAGCTCAGCCTTATGAGTATTAAGCCTTTCGTAAGACACCCCAAAGTGTTTTGCGGCAATAGTAGTGTTAGGAAAAGTTCCCAAATCTCATGGGCGATTCAAATCAAGCGTAAGTTGAATACAATTAGACTAATGGCCCAGAGAATCGTTTATGCTTCGAGTCGCGATTTGCATTCTGGCATGATTTTTACGTGTTCTTCAATTATGAATGCATTGAATCCATTGAATCTCCTTTGCTTTGAGATACTTAATAGGTGTTAAATCCACATGTAAACAAAACAGTCGATTTAGTTTGAACGTCTTTTAGAGCAAAATTATTTTTAGGCGAATGAATGAAACGATGCGATTCTGCACGTAAAACTGTAGCTCGTTGATCTACCTTCAGAATTATAAGCGTGCTAGCTCGCGCATGAAGTTTCGATGATTGTGATTTGAGTAGGATTCTATCAACACTGATACTTGCCCAATTTATCCAACTTGAATTCACAAATTTAAAAAAGTATTAAGAAAATAAAAACAAATGTTTCTATTTAGGTTTATTAGAATTATTAGATTTTGGGGCCCTCCTTAGCCGTGCGGTTAGTCGCGCGGCTACAAAGCAAGACCATGCTGAGGGTGGCTGGGTTCGATTTCCGGTGCCGGTCTAGGCGATTTTCGGATTGGAAATCGTCTCGACTTCCCTGGGCATAAAAGCATCATCGTGTTAGCCTCATGATATACGAATGCAAAAATGGTAACTTGGCTTAGAAACCTCGCAGTTAATAACTGTGGAAGTGCTTAATGAACACTAAGCTGCGAGGCGGCTCTGTCCCAGTTGTAGTAGATAAGATCAGGTCTATAAGATCAGGTGGGGATGTAATGCCAATAAGAAGAAGAAGAAGAAGAAGATTTTGAATTATTGCAACTACCTCAATTCGATACTTACTTGGTATCGAATATAAAAGTATCGATTCCAAAAGTGCTTGGTATCGAATCAAAAGTATCGAGTATTTACCGGTATTTGCTTGTATCGATTCATACCTAATTAGTTCTTACCCTTTCCTTCCGTGGGGTTTGATCCCACGACCCCAGTATGTGAGATCATACCCCATCGAAGGAAGTGGTTACCTCCAATACATTTTTCAAACTAATACATATCTACAAATAGAGTTTAAAACATAGTGATTAAATACCACTCCGGGTGGCATAACCCCGGAATAAACTAACTTTGATTGTACCTTTTTATCGCATTATTTTTCAAAATTTAAACATAGGAGCTATGAGATGAAGTCCATGAGCAGTAACCCTCCTGGTTTGAAGTTTGAAAGCACCATCAATATATGAAATAAAACTGTTATTTGTGGCAACAATTAAAAAAATAGATAATAAATGTTTCCATTTATCGATTCCATTTACAGCTCAGGAAACCGAGCCATGTCCGTCGGCTCCAAAGCATTATTCGGAACTTGGCTGCAAACCAATTCAAGATGAAGGCCATAAATGTCCCAATAGGTGAGCCATAAATCACTCCTCCCTCATCTCTATTTGGCTAAGTTCCACCAATTTCCTATATGCTTTATTCATTTCCTCGTTATCGCAGATATGAATGTCCGGTGTTGACCGATCGCGATGGCGAGAAGTGCTATTTCAATGGAAACGTCTACAATGTTGATTCATCGTTGTCTAAGGCCGACCAGGATTTGATCTCTTGTTCCCCTGCGTGTCGCTGTGCCAAGTACGTTCTTTGAGTTGTGATTAGTTATTTTAGTCGCGTTTTTTAACACTCGAAATTGTTTCCAGTTTCACAACGCCGGCGTCGTTTGTGTGCGCTGAAATCGATTGTCCGGAGTTCTTTGGGCGGGATGACTCATGCGTTTATCAGTACACTCCTTTTGGTTGCTGCGCATCGAATAAGGTTTGCGAAAAGGAAGTCGAGAAGCTCGATGTTTGCTACTTGGATGGAGAGCGTTATATGGAGGGCCAGAAAATGTACCCTAAGGACGAAAGTTGCTACTCTTGCCATTGCCAGAAGGGCTTCGATAACAGTACAGTTGTAGGCAACCCCAATTGCCATGAGTTCACTTGTGGAATTGAAGTACATAATAGCGCTAATCTGCTGGAGGGGTGCATTCCGATCTATTTTGGAAACGATCGCTGTTGCCCAATATCGTGGAGATGTCGTAAGTATTGTAGTCGCGTATTGCAGAATCAATATTTCATTAGCATCCTAATTACAGCTGACGACAAAGATACCGTAATTGTTGAAGGACGCCTGGACGTTGATGAGCCTACTGATCCGAAAATGCAATGTACTTTCGGTAAACTGAAGCTTAATTTTGGTGATTCTATTTCTTCAGACGATAAGTGCGTTTCGTGCAAGTGCACCGTTCCTCCGATGCCCCATTGCATTCAAAGCAGGGACTGTTGAAAATCTGTTTGAATTATTATCATTACCATACGAAACAGAAGATTTTTTTTCTGTAGGATTGAAGGTACAAAATTAAAATGTTAGTGATGTATATTTAAAGTATCTAATTTGAAATAAAAATTTTATTTAAATAGTGTAATTGTAAAGCTATTGTATTATATTTTGACGTAGGACTACGTCTGTGTTTTCTATATTGGGGTACACTTTACGATTGCCAAAATCGGGGACCGTTATGAAAATATGATAGACTTTAAACTTTAATATCTGAGCCGTTTTTTGATGGATTTTCAATTTTTTTGGACCATTCGATCAAGGATGAGTCAACGCTTCTTTGTATTTATTTGAAAATACTGAGTTTAAACTATTTATTATCGAAAATTCATAAAAAGTTTGGAAATAGGTAAACTAACCAATCACGTACATGCATCACTAGCACAGACATCAAAAATCAATCACTTGCGGGTTTGGATCTAATCCTCAGTTTGAACAAGATTTTACGCATAGCAGACACATCAAAGCGATCGTAGCGGAGCGGACACAGCATCACGGAGGCGCTAATAACATTTTCAAAGAAAATCCATCGCATTGGTGGTGGTGCTCGATGTGTTGCTGCAGATCATTCAACCTCAACGAACCAGAATTTCATATGAAGAAAAGGTTGACCATAAAAATAGCACTGTGGCGATCCCGCACCGCCAGTGCCGATGCTGAAAATTTATTACAAATTGTGGTGTCAGTTAGTTGGAAAGGAACATTGGGAAAAGAAAATTGTTTCTTCTCAGGACTAACATTTTATAAAAAGAAATAGTTTATTGCGAAAATGGACTGTTTCGGTGGCATCGGGTTTGGCGTGGTAGCTTGGTTGCTGTTAGTGATCCCATCAATTAAAATTTTCTACATCATCTCCCTCCGACGCGCTATCAAATTCGCTATTTACGATTGAGTTTTGAACTTCGAAGAAAGTTTATTTCGGATCAACTTTCTTTTGTATAAAATCCATGAAGACGCCACCTTTGTGAAAACTATCTACCTACAGCAACTACCTATTAGTGAACGTCGCTTGGACAGACAGATGTCAAGAGATAATGTTTGGTAATATGAAAAAACTTCGTCTTGCGTCAAATTTCTGTTGTTATTCCTCGCAACAATACGCATCTTAGATAAACAACATCTCATAACCAAATTCAGAATCTTTCAAGAAAGTTTCATTGGATTCTTTGAATTCATAACTTTCCGAACGGTCCGTTGTCTGTGGAAACCCGATCGAAATGGCTCGCCCTCGCGCGCGCCGAAAAGCAGCTTTCTTATATCTAATGAAGTAATTTCATTAGCCCCGCCCCTTCATAAATCGTTATGAGTGCACATTATATTTACACCATATCAGCTCACAAACGGGCGAGGCTTACGGTTTTGATTTATTAAATACAAGAAAGCTGCTGTTTGGCGCGCGCGCGAGCCATTTCGATCGGGAAGGCGGTGTGACATTCGATGCAGCGAAGCGGACACAGCAGCACGAAGTGGGTGGCAGTGTGGCAAATGCTGCAAATTTACACGATTGGATTGGATGCAGTTAGTGATTGGATTGGGAATTGGGAAAAGAAAATTGGTTCTTCTCAGGGCCAACATTTTACGAAAAGAAAGAGTTAATTGCGAAAATGGACTGTTTCGGTGGCATCGGGTTTGGCGTGGTAGCTTGGTTGCTGTTAGTGATCCCATCCATAAAAATTCACTACATCATCTCCCTCCGACGCGCTATCAAATTCGCTATTTACGATTGAGTTTTGAACTTTGAAGAAAGCTTTTTTTTTTAATTCACTTTTATTAATTTTTTTCTCTTTAATACAAAGGTAATTTGACATGTTGAGTGGTTAGCTGATCTAGCTTTACAGCTCTAGTTTTTCTTTCCTTTTTGTATTTCAAGATATTATATTTTGCCTAAGCCTAGTTAAAGAGATCATCAGTAATGACGCTTGATTTTTGAATTGAATAATTTTATAACCTACCTAACTACAACTATTTAAAATAAATACCAGTTATGAAATAACCGGGGTTTTCTTCGGGGTTTTCAACCATTTTCTATAACGAACATACCGAGCGTGAGAATTTGCTCAAATCGAGTTTTACAGCTCCGCAATCTCGCTGCTAGTTGATTAAGTATCGGCGCTAGTTGCTCTGGTGTGTACAGCGGAGCCGATTCTGCAGATGGAAGCTGTTCTCCTTCGTTTTGCCTCTGGAATCCAGGAGGAGTTGATGGTAACCATTGCATGTTTGTTGAGGATGGTACAATAGCCGAAGCTGGTGTCTCACGATGTCGAGGAGTTAACTCGGGAAAGTTTTGGGTGTTGTACGCCGGTGGTTGTGTCTTACCGGTTGACTCTTCTTGCTGGCCTTTCTTCTAATCTCAACAAATTCCGCTCGTTTGGGGCATTCCTTTGCGGTGGCTTCATGATTATCACCGCAATTAGGTATGATGGTTATCGCCGCACTTAGTACACCGCGGAGCCAGATTGCAGTTCCTGGTGCCATGTCCGAAGCTGCAGCAGTTCAAACATTGCGTCACGTCCCTGTGTTTTGGTCGTCTTGAGTTAAATTTCTGTTATCACTCCTCGCAACAATACGCATCTTAGATAAACAACATCTCATAACCAAATTCAGAATCTTGCGAGAAAATTTAATAGGATTCTTAGAATTTGTCATTCTCCGAACGGTCCGTTGTCTGCGGAATCCCGATCGAAATGGCTCGCGCGCGTCGAAAAGCAACTTTCTTATATCTAATGAAGTAATTTCATTAGCCCCGCCCCTTCATTAATCGTTATGAGTGCACCTTATATTTACACCATATCAGCTCACAAAGGGGCGGGGCTTACGGGTTTAATTTATTAAATACAAGAAAGCTGCTGTTCGGCGCGCGCGACCCATTTTGATCGGAATTCCACAGAAGGCGGTTCGACATTCGATGCAGCGAAGCGGACACAGCAGCACGAAGTAGGTGGCAGTGTGGCAATGCTGCAAATTTACACGATTGGATTGGATGCAGTTAGTGATTGGAATGGGAATTGGGAAAAGAAAATTGGTTCTTCTCAGGGCGTTAATTGCGTTAATGTTAATTGCAAAAATGGACTGTTTCGGTGGCATTGGGTTTGGCGTGGTAGCTTGGTTGCTGTTAGTGATCCCATTCATTAAAATTCACTACATCATCTCCCTCCGACGCGCTATCAAATTCACTATTTACGATTGATCTCATAACCAAATTAAGAATCTTGCGAGAAAATTTAATAGGATTCTTAGAATTTGTCATTCTCCGAAGTCCGAACGGTCCGTTGTCTGCGGAATCCCGATCGAAATGGCTCGCGCGCGCCGAAAAGCAGCTTTCTTATAGCTAATGAAGTAATTTCATTAGTCCCGCCCCTTCATTAATCGTTATGAGTGCACATTATATTTACAACCATATCAGCTCATAAAGAGGCGGGGCTTACGGGCTTAATTTATTAAATACAAGAAAGCTGCTGTTCGGCGCGCGCGAGCTATTTTGATCGGGATTCCACAAAGAGCGGTTCGACATTTAATGCAGCGGAGCGGACACAGCAGCACGAAGGCGTGGGGTGGCAGTGGCAATGCGGAAAATTTATTCCAAATTTTGGAGGCTGAGCAAAAAATCATCAGGTGGCGGACAGTTTCGGACAGTTTCAACGCAAGGTGCCGGCAAGCGTTTGGATGCAGTTAGTTATTAGAAAGTCGCATTGGGAAATGAAAAATGGTTCTTCTCAGGACCAACATTTTATGATAAGAAAGAGGTTATTGCGAAAATGAATTGTTTCGGTGGGATCGGGTTTGACGTGGTAGCTTGGTTGCTGTTAGTGAATCCATCCATTCAAATTTACTGCATCATCTCCCTCCGATGCGCTATCAAATTTGCTAGTTACGATTGAGTTTTGCACTTTGAAGAAAGTTCATATCGGATTGTCGGATCAACCTTTTGTATTAAGGCCTTTTTGGAGGACATCATCCTCAAAAATTGACGAAATAAAGGAGAAATAAGCAGTGGCGTGAAACCAAACGGAAATATATTTATTTGCAACGTTTGGTTTTCGCCCGCGATGTAAGCGTACGTGGCAAAGTAAGGATTGTGATGTCCCCGACTGAAAGCCAGTCGAGTGGCTTTAGCGGCCGATGAGTCATGTTAATTCCACGGTTAGAGACTCAAAGTCCATCCAACTGGGAACAACTAATCGACTTCTTGATTGAGTTGGCCTCCGAGCAGTTTGCTCAATGTTAATAAAACGAGACAAATTATTGTGGTAAATATCATCATTTTCGAATAGCTACGTAGTCCTGCGTCACCTTTGTGTACAACCCGATTGGGCTGCACCTTTGAGTTTTTGCCTTTCTCGTACAACTAAGTTGTACCGAAAGGCTATCATTTCACTCCGAAAACGAACTTTTTATAGAAGCCTCTGAGACCCATAGTATTATATACCAATCGACTCAGCTCGACGAGCTGAGCACATGTCTGTCTGTCTGTGTGTATGTGTGTGTGTATGTGTGTGTGTATGTGTGTGTGTATGTGTGTGTGTATGTGTGTGCACAAAAGCTATAAAAAATATTAGACAACTTTTCGTACAGTAATCCTTAACCGATTTTCTCGCAACAAGTTTCATTCGACAGGGGACAAAGCCTTGTTGATCACTATTGAATTTTATAACGATCGGTCATTGCGTTTAAAAGTTATGAAGAAAATGGTACATCGGACCATATAAACCCCATATAAGGTTGGTGTCTTAACTAAATGCGAGAAAGGCACCACCAACGCTAGGTGGATTAATCTGGGTTTTTTAATAAGTCTAGCTCATTTTTTAGGCATTTAGCCTCAACCGATTCGCTCGCAGAGGCTCATGGCGGCGAAGCCTCAATAAAGAAATAAAAGAAGTCGACCGAAATCTAACCTGGCAACAGGTTAAAGCGATAGCCGGGCATCGCTCAGGATGGAGATCTTTCAAGTCGGCCCTTTGCACCACCGGAGGTGTACAGGATCCATAAGTAAAAGTAAGTAAGATTCGCTCGCAACAAGTTATGGCAAAAATACTTTTTGTCTTTCTCGTACTCTAAGTACGAGTAGAGGCTAAATATTCGCTCAAAAAACAATCTTTTGATTCGAGGGTCTCCGGGCCCTCGTGTTATATACGCAAACAGTTTAGCACATTTTTTAGACACTTATTCTCAACCGATTTGCTTGCAACAAGTTGCATTCGACGCAGAATCCTGTCCCATTATTTCCTATTGAAAAGCTTGGAAGTTATGGCCAAAACACTTTTGTTTTCATATAAAAGCACATTAAAAAGTCTAGCTCATTTTTCAAGCATTTATCCTCAAAGTTTAGCTCATTTTTAGGCACTTATTCGCAACCGATTTGTTGCATTCGACGCGGAATCCTATCCCATTGTTTCGTATTGGAAATTGGCCCAATCGGACTATGGACTTAAAAGTTATGGCCAAAATACTGTTTTTATAACACACGAGAAAGGCTCTATCACCGCTAGGTGCATTAATCAAAAGCAACGCCGAGTAGCTTAATCTACCGAAGAATTTTTAACGATTTCTGACTTTCCAATGGATTTTACCACAAAGCAAATGATATCATTTAAAATTTATTTTAGGGACTTTGATGCTATTTCCTGATTTTTTTAAAATTTCCAACAAACGCGCTAGGCTTCCTGAGATTCGACAAATGTTCGAGAAAGTTTCAAGGAGAAGTAATATAAGTTACTTAGATAAAAAGATCAAAGGCTAAATGTGTGTAAATAGCCGTCTGGTCGTACAATTTACGAACAATATTCGCTTGTTGGGTCGAGCGTCGAGGTGGTTAGTTGATTTATAAATCGTTACCTATAATAAAATATAGCTTTTCTTATTTTTTAGGCTTTGGTCCGATTTGCAAATTGAAATAAAATTAAACCTAAAACTGACAGATAAAAATTACAAAATGCCCCGGTCATAATAAAAGCTGATGCTACCTCGCAATACCATTAAAACATGTATAAAAAATATTCGATATCTGTCAAAAGTAGTTTTGCTCTGCTGGCAGGGTTATTTGAAAATTATTGAACTGTCACTTTTAGGTTTAATTTGCGAATCGGTCATGAAATAATAGTAAAATAAAAATAAGTAACTGATCAGTTGGATCGGTAAGTGACTGACATGTCGCGTCCCTGGCATCCACAGATTTATCCTTGTTCCAATCAGGCATCTTGAAATATCATAGCGGAGGCGATTATCGCAGATTGGCTTTCCTTCCATCGTCGACCGAGGAGTCCACTCACTTCTCCCGTCTGCAGCCAGCAGCGTTTGTCTTACTTCTTTAAAGCCGCTTTTAGTTAACAGGACTAGTATTTGGCTCCTCTGGAAATGGATCAGCTAAAAATGGAGGCGGTGCTTTCTTGAGTCCGTAATAGACGCAGCGCTGACATCGCGTTTGACTATCATTTTCTAATTGGCGAGATCCGACAACGCATTGCTTGGATTCAGCGGCTTGAGGAGAGGCTCGGGACCGACTAGAAGATCCAGCTGTGAAGAGATCGTTCGTTGAAGAAGTTGGAACTCGGGTAGTGGATGTTCTGGAAGGTGGCAGCGTAGAAGAGCAGTGGGCGGCGAATAATGCCCTATCGAAACCGGCGAGAACAACTTGGGAGAGCTGCGTACTCAGCGAAAAGAATGGATTACAAAAATAGGGGGAATGACGGCTTTGGCAGGTTTTGTTCTATTATTGTCAGGGGGGTTTTTGTTGAGCAAATTTTATGAAATTTGGCCACAATATTCTTCGATATGCAAAGAATGTTTATGCCAAATTTGAGCATAATTGGTTATAGAAAACCCCCTGCCAATAATAGAACAAAACCTGCCTAAATCGTCATTTCCCCTAATTATGATTAACCGACGGACAATTGAGCAGCGTAGAAAAGCAAAGGCTGAGGAACGGGAAGAATCAGAGAAGTAAAGTACGAGTCCCGTCAACGGTATGTATCTCTGTAAGTGGGAGTCGGACGCTGCTGCAGACAGGACAGGCGGACATGAGTCGATTTCCTGACAGATGAAGAAAGGATGGCTGCAGCAACGGGAGAATATTGCTTCAATTACTCACTGACATGAACAGTTGAAAAGTTGATTCGAGCCCTTCGAACAGCTTCTTCAAGCCTCAGCCAGTTTTCTTAAAAAAAAACAGCCATCCGATAAATGAGCATGAGCATGATGACCGTACAATTCGTAGTTGCTACTCCGTGATTGACCAGAACAAGCGAAATTGCACAGAGAACCAATTGGATGGCGCCTGGGTATAGCTTTACATCCTCAATGTGCACGTTTCGGTTGCTCACAGCTTTTAGAGTCAATAACGGCGCTGGCCACGTCCTTACGGTCATCGATGAAGGGAGGGAATATTAATGTGACATCCGTTGCTACTAGAGACCGAAAACACCTCTGCATCTCCACAGTTGTCACAGTAGGATTTGTGTTATTTGGGAGAGGTTAATGGTAACATAAATCAGGATACACCTTGGTAAGTGGTTCGACTTATGCAACCCTCATCATTCATTTGGACACACATACCAATTCACACTATTATACTATCAGACATGTATTGCACACATTTTTTGTTTCCACCTGGGTCATCCGATAAAATAAATAAAATCTAAAGGTCGATCGGCTGTCGGCGGAGGTGCTTAGGGCTGACCCGATGCTGTCTGTGCGAATGTTGTAGCGAATGTTTCGCCCCGTTCCGCATCATTCTGAAGCAGGTCAACAAGTGTAAAGTGTCCCTTTATTTGCAATTAATTGAGTACGGAAGGGATTTTTTTTGTCATCAGACTAAGGCCGGAGTGGCCTGTGCTGCACATAAAAGACTTCTCCATTCAGCTCGGTTCATGGCTGCACTTCACCAACCACGCAGTCTGCGGAGGGTCCGCAAGTCGTCCTCCACCTGATCGATCCACCTTGCCCAGATAACATAAATCCACGGAAGGGATTTCTGTTGTCTGAATCACGAAAATCTGTATGGTGCCCAGGGATGCAAGAGATTTTCAGATATGGTCGAAACTTTGTCTGACTCTATTTGGATAGTCGCTGATGTGAGGCAAGGATGTATTTATCTCCACTGTTACATCTCACCGTAATCGATAAGATCTTGGTGGGTGCAATCGACCGTGTACCATACGTTGAGCTGCTTTGGCAGTTTCCCGAGTAACACAAGTCAGACAAAAATGGTTGCAGCAACTTGATTGTGACCAAATCTTGTTACATATGAAACCGGAAAAAGGAAAGCTTTCTCTGGAATAGCAATATCCTCCTCAGTTTCATTTCATTTCATTTTCATTTATTTAGTTAACATCTAAACAGATAACACTGAATCAACAATTTGACGCCACAATACACGGTTCGAGGCCGCATCTCTCCATCCTCGGATACGCCCCACGCTCGCCAAGTCGTTCTGCACCTGGTCTGCCCATCTCGCTCGCTGCGCTTCACGCCGTCTCGTACCTGCCGGATCGGAAGCGAACACCATCTTTGCAGGGTTGCTGTCCAGCATTCTTGCAACATGTCCTGCCCATCGTACCCTTCCGGCTTTAGCTACCTTCTGGATACTGGGTTCGCCGTAGAGTTGGGCGAGCTCATGGTTCATTCTTCGCCGCCACACACCGTCTTCTTGCACGCCGCCAAAGATGGTCCTAAGCATCCGTCTCTCGAATACTCCGAGTGCTTGCAAGTCCTCCTCGAGCATTGTCCATGTTTCATATACAGTAAAGACTACCGGTCTTATTAGCGTCTTGTACATGACACATTTGGTGCGGTGGCGAATCTTTGTGACCGCAGTTTCTTCTGGAGCTCGTAGTAGGCCCGACTTCCACAGATAAAGCGCCTTCGTATTTCACGACTAACGTTGTTGTCAGCCGTTAGCAAGGATCCGAGGTAGACGAATTCCTCGACCACCTCGAAGGTATCCCCGTCTATCGTAACACTGCTTCCCAGGCGGGCCCTGTCGCGCTCGGTTCCGCCCACAAGCATGTACTTTGTCTTTGACGCATTCACCACCAGTCCAACTTTTGTTGCTTCACGTTTCAGGCGGGTGTACAGTTCTGCCACCTTTGCAAATGTTCGGCCGACAATGTCCATGTCATCCGCGAAGCAAATAAATTGACTGGATCTGTTGAAAATCGTACCCCGGCTGTTACACCCGGCTCTCCGCATGACACCTTCTAGCGCAATGTTGAACAACAGGCACGAAAGTCCGTCACCTTGTCTTAGTCCCCGGCGCGATTCGAACGAACTGGAGTGTTCGCCCGAAATCTTCACACAATTTTGCACACCATCCACCGTTGCTTTGATCAGTCTGGTAAGCTTCCCAGGGAAGCTGTTCTCGTCCATAATTTTCCATAGCTCTACGCGGTCTATACTGTCGTATGCCGCCTTGAAATCAACGAACAGATGGTGCGTTGGGACCTGGTATTCACGGCATTTTTGAAGGATTTGCCGTACAGTAAAGATCTGGTCCGTTGTCGAGCGGCCGTCAACGAAGCCGGCTTGATAACTTCCCACGAACTCGTTCACTAATGGTGACAGACGACGGAAGATGATCTGGGATATCACTTTGTAGGCGGCATTAAGGATGGTGATCGCTCGAAAGTTCTCACACTCCAGTTTGTCGCCTTTCTTGTAGATGGGGCATATAACCCCTTCCTTCCACTCCTCCGGTAGCTGTTCGCCCAAGTAACCATGAAGCTATATATGTTTGTAGAAAACACAGCCCTAAAAGTTGACTTAAAGTGGAAAAGGGCAATTATAAGACCGAATTAATGGTTCATTACTTTGGCATGTTGAAATAAAGCACCAATAATGCATCGCTGCATTCGTACTGCTGATTTAGAGTATCGTCGTCTGACAGTTGATAAATAAATGCAACAACACATCGTTAAAACAGATCTAATGCAATTAGCATTTAGCATGTCGATTTGTGATTGATATATGTGCAATATTGTAATGCTTGGTGTTACTTGGGCGGTTTCCCAGATTCTGACTATCAGTTTGTGCAGGCAAGTGGCCAGCTTTTCCGGGCCCATCTTGATGAGCTCAGCTCCGATACCATCCTTACCAGCTGCTTTAGTGGTCTTTAGCTGTTGAATGGCATCCTTAACTTCCCTCAAGGTGGGGGCTGGTTGGCTTCCATCGTCCGCTGAACTGACGTAGTCATCTCCTCCGCTGCCTTGACTTTCACTGCCTGTACTCTCAGCGCCATTCAGATGTTCCTCGTAGTGCTGCTTCCACCTTTCGATCACCACACGTTCGTCCGTCAAGATGCTCCCATCCTTATCCCGGCACATTTCGGCTCGCGGCACGAAGCCTTTGCGGGATGCGTTGAGCTTCTGATAGAACTTGCGTGTATCTTGAGAACGGCACAGCTGTTCCATCTCCTCGCACTCCGCTTCTTCCAGGCGGCGTTTCTTCTCCTGAAAAAGGCGGGTCTGCTGTCTCCGCTTCCGTCTATAACGTTCCACGTTCTGCCGGGTACCTTGCTGCAGCGCGACCGCCCGCGCTGCGTCCTTCTCCTCCAGAATCTGTCTGCACTCTTCGTCGAACCAATCGTTCCGTCGACTTCGACCCATATACCCGACGTTGTTCTCCGCTGCGTCGTTAATGGCTGCTTTGACTGTATTCCAGCAGTCCTCAAGAGGGGCCCCATCGAGCTCACCCTCTTCCGGCAACGCTGCCTCGAGATGCTGCGCGTATGCAGTGGCGACATCAGGTTGCTTCAGTCGCTCTAGGTCGTACCGCGGCGGTCGTCGGTACCGAACATTGTTGATGACGGATAGTTTTGGGCGCAGTTTAACCATCACCAGATAGTGGTCAGAGTCGATGTTAGCGCCACGATATGTCCTGACGTCGATAATGTCGGAGAAGTGCCGTCCATCAATCAGAACGTGGTCGATTTGTGATTCAGTCTGCAGTGGTGATCTCCAGGTGTACCGATACGGGAGGCTGTGTTGGAAGTAGGTGCTGCGAATGGCCATATTCTTGGAGGCGGCGAAATCAATTAGTCTTAGGCCGTTTTCGTTCGTCAGCCGGTGAGCGCTGAACTTTCCAATAGTCGGTCTAAACTCCTCCTCTTGGCCAACCTGAGCGTTCAAATCTCCTATGATGATTTTGACGTCGTGGCTTGGGCAGCTGTCGTACTCACGTTCCAGCTGCGCGTAGAATGCGTCCTTATCATCATCAGTGCTTCCGGAGTGTGGGCTATGGACGTTGATTATGCTGAAGTTGAAGAACCGGCCTTTGATCCTCAACTTGCACATTCTTTCATTGATCGGCCACCACCCGATCACGCGCCTTTGCATATCGCCCATCACTATGAAAGCTGTTCCCAGCTCGTGTGTGTTGCCGCAGCTCTGATAGATGGTATGATTACCTCTAAACGTTCGCACCATTGATCCCTTCCAACAAACCTCCTGCAGCGCTACGATGCCGAATCCACGGTCCTTGAGCACACCGGCGAGTATGCGTGTGCTCCCGATGAAGTTGAGAGATTTGCAGTTCCACGAACCGAGTTTCCAATCGCTAGTCCCTTTTCGTCGCAGTGGCCTTCGCCGATGGTTCCGGTCCGTACTCTCTTGTTGATTGTTCGTTGCTTAAGATTTTTTAAAGGCTGGCTTGCAGGGCCTGACACCAAACCCCCTAAATTTCCGGAGGACCATTCCTCCTTATTTCCGGTGGACCATGGTGCACAGTTTCACTTAGAGTCCCTCGCTGGCACTCGGACGATGATCAGCCGCCCCTAACATGGAGAACAGACGCTGTTGTGAGCCGATCCTGACATGGAGAACAGACGCTCAATAAGATTTGCACCTCCGGAGAGGAGCAATCCCCCTTCCCTGTCAGCATACGACCATAGTTCCCACCGGGGTTGGTTATCCGATCTTCCCTAAGGTTGCTCGTATCCCGGCCAGCACCGCGGGGAGGTAGGGATAGGAGTTGCTGGGTAAGAGGCTAAGGACCGCGAGATGGGGTCTATTTTATTCCTTCAGGTACGCGAAGTACCAATGGTACGCTTTACCCAGCATTTGCCGTGCCATTCTCCTCAGTTTATAGATTCAAAATTGAGCTTGAGCTTGAGCTTGAATGACTGCTCGTAGTTGCTACTCCATTATGACCAGATCAGCTGTTCTTGCACAGGGAACCAACAGATGTTTGCTTGGGACTAGCACACATCTTCAATGTACAAGTACTGGTGATCTCATTTGTTAGGTCATACTGACGCCTGCCACGTCAAAATGCAAGTCAATGTAGGGAAGGGGAAGGAAATGATGATGCAATAACTCGCCCACTGCAAGCCGAATATACCTCTGCACTTGCCACGAGTTCATGCGGAATTTGTTGGAATTTTTGGGTTTGGTTGGAGAGGCAGAGATCCGTCTTGGTTAACGAGCTGCCAATGTGATAGATAGGAGAAGGCAACTGATGCATTTCAAATTGGACGTAGGAAACGAGCTCTATAGTTCATTTCCAATTCTAGCAGATTACTGTTAGAATACTCAAGTTGAAGGTATGGGAATAGTAATGGGAACGATATGGAAGTCCATTTTCAGTTCTAGCGATTGCTAGAACATAAGAAATATAGAGAAAGATACAAAGTAGGAGAATGGAACGGACCTGGGATTGAACTCACGACCTCCTGCGTATGAGGCAGAAGCAGTAGCCATATGACTACCAAGCCCGCGCTCAGTTTATAGATTAAAAATTGCAGATTTTCAAAGAAAGTTTTTTTTTTATTCTTTATTATAGTGATTTTTGAGTAATTTACACAGTTCATCACTTAGAGAAAGTGATGTTTTTATTACAAATGCATCAGAACAGACCGTGGTAGGCTGGTTACGTAATGAAATGTCAAAGTCAATTCTCCCTTGAATATATGTTTTGACATGATTTTTATACCTAATTGAGAAGGATTTTGATTAATGTGCAGGGTACATGAAACTAACAAAACACGACACAAATTGAGCCTAAATAACCTGTTTTGCGGGCCCTCCTTAGCCGTGCGGTAAGACACGCGGTTACAAAGCAAGACCATGCTGAAGGTAGCTGGGTTCGATTCCCGGTGCCGGTCTAGGCAATTTTTGGATTGGAAATTGTCTCGGCATAAAAGTATCATCGTGCTAGCCTCATGATATACGAATGCAAAAATGGTAACCTGGCTTAGAAACCTCGCAGTTAATAACTGTGGAAGTGCTTAATGAAAATAAAGCTGCGGCGGCTCTGTCCCAGTGTGGGGATGTAATGCCAAGAAGAAGAAGAAGAGGAAGAACCTGTTTTGCGAATGCTTTTAATATAAGAGCAGGTTGGAACAGATACCCTACTTACATTCCACAATACTTACATGACTTGGACTCTGACATGGATAGGGGAAGATATGCCTTTGCTAAGCAAAAGCTGGTTTGATGTCTCCGCCGTAACGTTACTCATGGGTATGTTTCCCTCATGCAATTTACAGTAAAGCTTTTGGGGCCTCTTTACCTAAGCCGTTGCGGGACTTCATTGAACACTGTCAACCGGAGTTCGGAAGTCTCCGGAACGCCCTGGAATTCAGGAACGTAAATACCGTCACAACTTTGGCAATTGTTTTCGTTTATTTAATTTTTTTTCGTTTTCGTCATCCCGCCGGCAGACATTTTAGCCGGCGGCGATCCACGTCGCTGTGTGGCAATATTTCTTTTGAATGTTTCAGAAAATATTCAAATAACACTATTCAAAGTGTTAAATGAAGTTTGGTCGCTATAGAGCTAGACAATTACAAAACGTTATCTTTAAGCTTGCTTTAGTTATAGCGAGTGAAGTTCCTAACGTATACCTTTCCCGGCTAGTAGTGCTAGTAGTCATCGTGAGATAATGAAAGCTCTTGAAAGTTCTTCGGTTATCAGAATCCCTCCCTAAATTAGGACACAACGCGAGGTCGAGGTCGATTGGTAGTGCGAATGACATGGTAGCAGTGATAATTGATGGGAAGGAAGGGTGTTCTCCAGGTGTTTCGGTGACCGCAATGCCGCATTGAATCACATTGTCTGTCTTTGGTATTCTGCGCACTTCATTTCATTCATTTATTTAGTTAACATCTAAACAGATAACACTGAATCAACAATTTGACGCCACAATGCACGGTTCGAGGCCGCATCTCTCCATCCTCGGATACGCCCCACGCTCGCCAAGTCGTTCTGCACCTGGTCTGCCCATCTCGCTCGCTGCGCTCCACGCCGTCTCGTACCTGCCGGATCGGAAGCGAACACCATCTTTGCAGGGTTGCTGTCCAGCATTCTTGCAACATGTCCTGCCCATCGTACCCTTCCGGCTTTAGCTACCTTCTGGATACTGGGTTCGCCGTAGAGTTGGGCGAGCTCATGGTTCATTCTTCGCCGCCACACACCGTCTTCTTGCACACCGCCAAAGATAGTCCTAAGCACCCGTCTCTCGAATACTCCGAGTGCTTGCAAGTCCTCCTCGAGCATTGTCCATGTTTCATGTCCGTAGAGGACTACCGGTCTTATTAACGTCTTGTACATGATACATTTGGTGCGGTGGCGAATCTTTTTCGACCGCAGTTTCTTCTGGAGCCCGTAGTAGGCCCGACTTCCACAGATGATGCGCCTTCGTATTTCACGACTAACGTTGTTGTCAGCCGTTAGCAAGGATCCGAGGTAGACGAATTCCTCGACCACCTCGAAGGTATCCCCGTCTATCGTAACACTGCTTCCCAGGCGGGCCCTGTCGCGCTCGGTTCCGCCCACAAGCATGTACTTTGTCTTTGACGCATTCACCACCAGTCCAACTTTTGTTGCTTCACGTTTCAGGCGGGTGTACAGTTCTGCCACCTTTGCAAATGTTCGGCCGACAATGTCCATGTCATCCGCGAAGCAAATAAATTGACTGGATCTGTTGAAAATCGTACCCCGGCTGTTACACCCGGCTCTCCGCATGACACCTTCTAGCGCAATGTTGAACAACAGGCACGAAAGTCCATCACCTTGTCTTAGTCCCCAGCGCGATTCGAACGAACTGGAGTGTTCGCCCGAAATCTTCACACAGTTTTGCACACCATCCACCGTTGCTTTGATCAGTCTGGTAAGCTTCCCAGGGAAGCTGTTCTCGTCCATAATTTTCCATAGCTCTACGCGGTCTATACTGTCGTATGCCGCCTTGAAATCAACGAACAGATGGTGCGTTGGGACCTGGTATTCACGGCATTTTTGAAGGATTTGCCGTACAGTAAAGATCTGGTCCGTTGTCGAGCGGCCGTCAACGAAGCCGGCTTGATAACTTCCCACGAACTCGTGACAGACGACGGAAGATGATCTGGGATATCACTTTGTAGGCGGCATTAAGGATGGTGATCGCTCGAAAGTTCTCACACTCCAGTTTGTCACCTTTCTTGTAGATGGGGCATATAACCCCTTCCTTCCACTCCTCCGGTAGCTGTTCGGTTTCCCAGATTCTGACTATCAGTTTGTGCAGGCAAGTGGCCAGCTTTTCCGGGCCCATCTTGATGAGCTCAGCTCCGATACCATCCTTACCAGCTGCTTTATTGGTCTTTAGCTGTTGAATGGCATCCTTAACTTCCCTCAAGGTGGGGGCTGGTTGGCTTCCATCGTCCGCTGAACTGACGTAGTCATCTCCTCCGCTGCCTTGACTTTCACTGCCTGTACTCTCAGCGCCATTCAGATGTTCCTCGTAGTGCTGCTTCCACCTTTCGATCACCACACGTTCGTCCGTCAAGATGCTCCCATCCTTATCCCGGCACATTTCGGCTCGCGGCACGAAGCCTTTGCGGGATGCGTTGAGCTTCTGATAGAACTTGCGTGTATCTTGAGAACAGCACAGCTGTTCCATCTCCTCGCACTCCGCTTCTTCCAGGCGGCGTTTCTTCTCCTGAAAAAGGCGGGTCTGCTGTCTCCGCTTCCGTCTATAACGTTCCACGTTCTGCCGGGTACCTTGCTGCAGCGCAACCGCCCGCGCTGCGTCCTTCTCCTCCAGAATCTGTCTGCACTCTTCGTCGAACCAATCGTTCCGTCGACTTCGACCCATATACCCGACGTTGTTCTCCGCTGCGTCGTTAATGGCTGCTTTAACTGTACTCCAGCAGTCCTCAAGAGGGGCCCCATCGAGCTCACCCTCTTCCGGCAACGCTGCCTCGAGATGCTGCGCGTATGCAGTGGCGACATCAGGTTGCTTCAGTCGCTCTAGTTCGTACCGCGGCGGCGGTCGTCGGTACCGAACATTGTTGATGACGGATAGTTTTGGGCGCAGTTTGACCATCACCAGATAGTGGTCAGAGTCGATGTTAGCGCCACGATATGTCCTGACGTCGATAATGTCGGAGAAGTGCCGTCCATCAATCAGAACGTGGTCGATTTGTGATTCTGTCTGCAGTGGTGATCTCCAGGTGTACCGATACGGGAGGCTGTGTTGGAAGTAGGTGCTACGAATGGCCATATTCTTGGAGGCGGCGAAATCAATTAGTCGTAGGCCGTTTTCGTTCGTCAGCCGGTGAGCGCTGAACTTTCCAATAGTCGGTCTAAACTCCTCCTCTTGGCCAACCTGAGCGTTCAAATCTCCTATGATGATTTTGACGTCGTGTCTTGGGCAGCTGTCGTACTCACGTTCCAGCTGCGCGTAGAATGCGTCCTTATCATCATCAGTGCTTCCGGAGTGTGGGCTATGGACGTTGATTATGCTGAAGTTGAAGAACCGGCCTTTGATCCTCAACCTGCACATTCTTTCATTGATCGGCCACCACCCGATCACGCGCCTTTGCATATCGCCCATCACTATGAAAGCTGTTCCCAGCTCGTGTGTGTTGCCGCAGCTCTGGTAGATGGTATTCTGCGCACTTATTTCTTATATAAAAGAGTTACGATTGGAAGATTTTATACAACATTGTATGGCTTTCTCAGTCTGATTGAGTAAAAACGATAAATTTTGTTTTGCCCGACGTTTCGGCCTGTATATTTGGCGTTTTTCAAGGGTGAAACTGTCTATCGTTTTCCGTTGCTTTCTTATGAAATATTAGAATATGTTCCGAAAAGACACCTACATCATTAGAAAACAAGATGAGCCAGCCCAGACTCAGACTATACATCTTATCAATAAAGAATTAAAAAATATTGAAAACAATAACACGCTTTTATTTGCACTTATGCATCATGAAATAAATCAACTGCGTACCTACTTTGTCGCAGTATGCTTTAGAGTAAATCATTTTCAGTTGGTAGACCACTATAGTGCCGTAATCTGAATAAGTGGCGTATACGCTGTTCTCCAAAAATTATGTTAACGAGTAGTACCTACTCATCGAGCTATGTAACAGAATAATGGAAAACTTATATGTTGTAACTTGGAGTATACGTCACTTTTTTAGATTAAGGCAGTATATGTAAACACGTGGCAAATTTGGGACATAAAGTTAAAAGTCCCAGCAAACATTGGAAGCTCGTAGAGCGCTTATTCAAATAAAAACAGACTTCTTCAGCTAAAAAACTAGCTTATTCAGCTTTAATTGTTTGTTGGGGTATTACTTTCGCTTATAAGTTACCTTAGCACTTTATTTTTTTCTTTCGGTTTTTTGCCAGTTTTATTCAACTCGGCAGTGTACTAAAGGAGGTATAGCACACGTGCAGCTGATCACATTATCGTCTTCGTTGAAGGTTTTTAGACTTTCACCAATTTCCAAAGTTAGCGCTCCATATATGCATTTTTCCTCATATTTATGCAGACCGTTAGACCGTATTTCCAGTTGGTCAGTGTTGTTTGCTAGAATTTTTTCCATATTTTAAATACGCAACAGAATCAGAAACATAATGTACATACGCATTCTCCAGGTCCACGGGCAACAAGTATTATTTTTATACACTGGGGCAGCTCCTCCGTAGAGCTTTTCTATATCGAAAATTTCGAAACTACACTCGTCTTCGTAGCAATATTTGCTATCGTCAATTTGGGCGAGTTTGAAATCAGCTGAACAAACACATCTCTTACATGGTTGATCAGGAATTTGCATCAGCTCGCCCTCGTAGTACGATTGGTCCTCTATGGTGCACGTGGCTAACTGAGTTTTATTCTCACCACAAACTTTGTTTGTCGAGCAGCAACTGGTGGGTTGGTATTGAAGGATACAATCCGGTTCACGATGGTGGAAGAATTCCTCACAGTCGATGTGGGTGTAGATGAATGTTGTCGAATTGCTTCCATGGTCGCTAAAGGTTAGCAATGGCTTCAAATCATGGGTTGTTTTTACTCTGTTTCAATATGCTTACCGGTCACAGTTTACACGTATAGTACAGAATGGGGAGGTCTCGTTAGATGGAACTACTTCACCGATGTTATAAGTTTTTCCATGGAGATGACATATACCATCCTGGCGGTTTGACAGATTTTTACAGTTGTAGCTCAACGGGCATCCTGTGTCTGGATTCAATCCATTTGGTATGCATCCCATGCTGGTATAATGCTTGGTTGGGTAATCACATCCCAGTAGAAATGATACTAAAATGTAAATTGAAACGTGTTCGATTAGTTCATTCCAATTTCCTAGTCAAATCAAACCGGCCTTAATTCCGACTTAATTCTCGATACTACAAGATAAACTTACTTGTGCTTGCGTACGTGAGCAATGCGATCGTTCGTTTCATTGTCTCCGATATGACTAATTGAATGGAATAGGATCATCGATTTTAAACCAGATGATAACAACGCATCTTTTTATTAGCGTTGAGTTGGTGTTCCGGGGATTCCGATATGATTAAAAGCAAACAAACAAATATTGAATAGGGTAACGACAGGTTGCTCAAACGAAGGTACTATTTTTTGCAAACTTTTAAAATGAATTACATTTACTTGGATACCCATACCTGGGTGGCTGCAGCGTCGTTACACCTTTTTTATAGAGGGATGAAGGCATATCTGCATACAGACACCTGAAATTATCATTCAGGGAGTGGGGTTGACGGAACGCCGGACCCACTAAACCCAGCCAAGAAACGGGAGGTTACTTGAGTTACCCTGTTACTACTAATACCCTGGTTCCCCTAGAAACTGCCTCCCAGCATTACTTCTGGGGGATAGGCAGTACTTAATGTACTCGCTCATTCACGCTCACACAGGCACTCATCCCGTATGAGTCTTAGCTTCGTTACATCTATGCCTGGCGTATTGTAGCAGTCACCAACGATTTTATTTGAGCGGCAGCTCTTCCGCTAGCAGATTTCTTAGCTAATATACTGCAAATTGTCTGTCGGTCTAATCGGACTTCGTCTCCAATGATTTTTTTTCCTGATTTGAATTTTACTACATTTGCTGCTGACTGATATTCTCACACTCGTTATTTATTTGCAAGCAATTTGTACGATGTGAAAGCATTCTAGTTTGAGAGCTGCTCTTTCAGAGGTCTTTAGACGACGAACCTTTCGTGTTGCCAATTGCCATGGAGCATCTTCGGAAGTACTCTCCTTCTTCTTTGTTGGCATTACATTCTCCTGCTGGGACATTGCCGCCTCGTAGCATAGTGTTCATTAAGCACTTCCACAGTTATTAACTGTGAGGTTTCTAAGCCAATTACCATTGTTGCATTTGTATATCATGAGGCTAACTTGATGATATTTTTATGCCCGGGGAAGTCGAGAAAATTTACAACCCGGAAGCACCCAACCAGGGGATGGCAGATTTTAATACAGTTCTGCATAAGAACCTTACAGAAACTGTATAATAATTGGGCATATACAATTCTGTAAGCTTTTTATACAAATATTGTATTAAAATAATACAGATTTGTATTATATTGTATTAAAATAATACAGATTTGTATTATTTTAATACAATATTTGTATAAAAAGCTTACAGAATTGTATATGCCCAGATTTTATACAATAATTGTCAGATTTGTTTTTTGGGTGTATAGACTTTTAGGTAGACATGCGTTTTCCAGCGAGTCCATTGTATGCGGCTTTCAGTAGTGTGGTCGCGTGACTTTTGTAACTATTCAGCATATAGCTTTGGTGGAGACACGACATCTTCTATTCCTCAATTAGAATCTATTTCTTCTATTCCTTGCCGATAACTTAAATGAGCCAGAAACGCGTGCAGTTTCTGCACGTGGTTTTTTTCCCTTGTTCGGTAGTGCAAGAGTGAGTATGTAATACCTTAGGGGCCCCACACACGTTCCGACATGTTGTACAACTTTGACTCCGCCCCCAAGTTTGTGTGTCCCATTCAGTTTGTACAACCGTCTGACGAACAGTTGGTACATCCAAAACTCCAGCAAACGTAATATGTAGTCATTTTTTTCTGTATATGCTGATGTGTTTGGTGCATTTTTACGAATACTGAATTGGACGAATTGAATTGGAATGGAATTGAATTGGAGTGCAATTAGATTGGATTTGAATTGGAATGAGATTAGAATTAGAATTGGTTGTGGGTTGAATTGAATTTTATTGGAACGTGAATGGCATGTTATTGGAAAGCGATTGAAATATGTTTAGAGTTGAAATTGTATTTGATTGTGATTGGATTGGAAGTGGATTTGAATTGTATTGGAATCGAATTTTCACAGTCCATACAGGAATACAGCTTCGGTGTTTCAATGATTTACTTTACTCCGTTCTTAACATACATGCCCCACTCAAGAAAAAGACGACAAAAGATCCAAGAAATCCTTGGATCAACAAGTATGCTAATCGATTGATTAAAAATCGCTCCGAAGCCTATGAGTGCTGGAAACGGGACCAAGGTAACCAGAATAAATGGAAAAATTTCACCTGCCTTCGTAACTTGGCCAACCGCGAAATCAAGTGCACAAAACGAGAATATTTCGACACAGTTGTTTCATAAGGGCCAATGTCGCAATGAGCTCGAATGGAGAAAAATGGGTTGGAATGTTCCATGACATATTTTCAATTATATTTCAAAGAGTAGATGTTATTTTAAATGTTAATAGTTTGCATGAAGTTCATCCATATCTAATCATTGAATCCACATATAAATAAAATTTACTTCGGATTTATTTCGATTTGAAAATATGATTAAAGAATTAGTCGTCCTTTTTCTCTAACAGTGTACACTTGCGCCCTTCAGAAATGCGCCATAATGTTTTTGACAACATCCTTTTCGCCCAAATTCCACGCCCGGCTGTCAACCTGTGTGTCAGTATCGCCTGTTTGCATCGCCCCGTTGTGTTTTCAAAGTACCGTTTAGCCCTTTTGCTCACATGTGTTTTTGATGCAAGAACGAAGTGTCATAATGCAAAAATGAAACACAGTTTAGCCCTTTTGCTGCCATGGAGAAAACGGGGCGCAATCGCACCGAGAAAAAAATTCCAACGGAAATGTAATATCGCCCTTCTGTATTTCTCTGTTTTTACAGCAAAAAAACAACATTTTGTACCATTTTGAATATGCTACATATAGTACATTTCCAGGAGGTTCGATCTATGACATAAACTCGATTTGTTTACATTTGCGACTTCGGCCCTTATGAAACAACTACCGTCGTGCGGGACTTCTTTTGATTCCGGGGGCTACTTTGGATTTTTAATTTTTTTTTAAAAACTAAACGGAAAAAATACCAAATTTGTAACAGAAAGTTGCCGTCCGACTATCAACAAGACACCCGATTGGTGATAATGACAATTTTATAGTAATTTTCGTTATAATTCTTGTTTTAAAATGTCCAAAGTAGCCCCTGATTTTTCAAAAGAAGCCCCGCACGACGGTATGTCGATTTTAACTCTCAACTTAGTGCTGATCTTCCTGCAAAGCAGTTGTGGAAAAACATTAAACGAATGGGCTTGAAACATACGAACACTCATGTAGGTGGAGGTGACGTAACTGCTGACTCCCTGAATATGTTTTTTGCAGCACACTTCCCGCCCCTTAGTTTCAATCAAAGTGAAGGTGTTGAAACACAACCAAATTTTTCATTCAGATGTGTAACTAGTGATGAAGTTTTAGCTGAGTTCGCCACTGCCTCATGCGATGCTGTAGGAAACGACTTTATTCCATTGAATGTTTTAAAAATTTCTTTAGGTGTCACTCTTACGTACATTACTGATATTTTCAATTGCTGCATTACATCATCCGAATTTCCTGTCGATTGGAAAATTGCTAAAGTTATTCCAATTAGTAAGATTGATAATCCATGTATCGAAAAAGATTATCGTCCAATAAGCATCCTTTGCGCTCTTTCTAAAGTTTTTGAGTCAGTACTTTCTAAACAACTGAATGAATATTTAATCCGAAATAACCTGCTATGCACTTTCTAATCGGGGTATCGGAAGGCATGTAGTACAGTGACTGCACTGAATAATATTGAAAATTACATAAGGGAAGCACTAGATAAAAAAATGATCACCGGAATTTGTCCAGAAGTTCCTACAGGAATTTCTCCGGAAGTTCTGTCTGAAAGTTCCTTCCGGATTTCCTCCGGAAGTTCCTTCCAAAAGTTTTTCCTGGAATTCCTCCGGAAGCTTTCCCTGAATTCCTTCATAACTTCCTCCCAGAATTCATCCGGAAGTTCCTTCCTGAATTCCTCCGGTAGCTCCTCCCAGAATTCCTCCGGAAGTTCCTCTCGTAAATGCTCCGGAAGTTCCAGAAAATAGAATTGGATTGTTCCAAGTTCAAGTTCCTCCAAGAATTCCTCCGGAAGTTCCTCCAGGAATTACTCCGGAAGTGCCTCCCGGGATTCCTCCAAAGTTCGAAGTTCAAGTTCCTCCCAGAATTCCTCCGACAGTTCTTCCCGGGATTCCTCCGGAAGTTCCTCCCGGGATTCCCCAGGAATTCCTCCGGAAGTTTTGGGATTCCCCCAGAAGCTTTTCCCGGCATTCCTCCGGAAGTTCCTTCTGGAAATCCTCCGGAAGTTCCTTCTGGAAATCCTCCGGAAGTTACTCCTAGAATTCCCCCGGAAGCTCCTCCCTGAATTCCTCCATAAGTTCTCCCGAAATTACTCCGGAAGTTCTTCCCGGAATTACTCCGGAAGTGCCTCCCGGGATTCCTCCAAAGTTCGAAGTTCAAGTTCCTCCCAGAATTCCTCCAACAGTTCTTCCCGGGATTCCTTCGGAAGTTCCTCCCGGGATTCCTCTAGAAATTCCTCGTTCTTACCGGAATTCCAGCTAGTAGTTCTTCCCGGAATTCCACCGGAAGTTCCTCCAATAATTGCTCCGGAAGCTCCACCCGAAATTCAACCGGAAGTAACCCCTGGAATTCCTGCGGAAGTTCCTCCCAAAATTCCTCAGGAAGTTCCTC
The DNA here is from genome assembly GCF_024139115.2 of Armigeres subalbatus. Classification (NCBI taxonomy): domain Eukaryota; kingdom Metazoa; phylum Arthropoda; class Insecta; order Diptera; family Culicidae; genus Armigeres; species Armigeres subalbatus. The sequence continues at coordinate 262,221,023 of NC_085141.1, read as the reverse complement.
CTGCAATTCCTCCGGAAGTGCCTCATGGAATGCCTCCAAAGTTTCATGTTCAAGTTCTTCCCAGAATTCCTCCGAAAGTTCTTCCCGGAATTCCTCCGGAAGTTCCTCCCGGAATTTCTCTGAGAGCTCTTGCTGGAATTCCTCCAGAAAGTTCCTCCAAGCATTGCTCCGGAAGCTCCACCCGGAATTCAACCCGAAGTTCCTCCTGGAATTCCTGCAGAAGTTCCTCCCGGAACTCCTCGAAAAGTTCCTCCCGGACTTCCTCTTGAAGTTTCTCTTGGAATTCCTTCGGAAGCTCCTCCCGAAATTCCTTCGGAAGTGCCTCCCGAAATTTCTCCAAATGTCAGTTCAAATTCCTCCCAGAATTGCTTCGAAAAATTTTCCTGAAATTCCTCCGAAAGTTCCTCCAAAAGTTCCTCTCGAAATTTCTCAGGAAGTTCCTCCCGGAATACCTCTAGAAGTTTCTCCCGGAATTCCTCCGGATGTTCCTCCCGGAATTCCTCCAGATGTTCCTTCCGAAATTCCTCCCAGAGTTCTTCCACAAATTCGTCAAGGAAATCCTCTGGAAGTTCCTCCAGGAATTCCTACGGAAGTTCCCTTACGAGTTTCTCCGGGAGTTCCACCCCGAATTCCGAAGTTCCTCTTCGAAATACGAAGTTCTTCCAGGAATTCCGAAGTTTCTCCATGAATTCCTCAGAAAGTTCATACCGGAATTCCTCAGGAAGCTTCTCCAGGAAGTTTCTCCAGATGTTCCTCCCGGAATCCCTCCGGATGTTCATCCCAGAGTTCCTCCGAAAATTCTTCCCGGAGTTCTTCCGGAAATTACTCCTGAAGTTCCTCCGGAAAATCCTCCAGGGTATCCTCTGGAAGTTCCTCCAGGAATTTCTCAGAAGATTCTTCCGGGAATTCCTCAGAAAGCTTCTCCAGAAATTGCTCCGAAAGCTCAACTTGGAATTCAACCGGAAGTTCCTCCGGATGTTCCTCCCGGAATTCTTCCGAATGTTCCTCCGGAATTTGCTTCTGGAATTCATCAGGAAGTTCCTCCTGGGTTTCCTCATGAAGTTCCTCCAGGAATTCCCTGGTAAATTACTCCGTAGGTTGCTCCAGAGATTCCACAAAAAATTCCTCCGGAAGTTATCCAAGGGTTTCCTCCGGAAGTTCCTCAAAGAATTTCTACGGAAGTTCCTACAGAAACTCCTCCTAAAGCTCCTCCTGGAATTATTCCGGAAGTTCCTCCAGGAATTCCTCAAAAAGTGCTTCCTGGAATTCCTCTGGATGTTGCTTCAGGAATTCCTCCGGAATTTCCTCAAGCAATTCCGTCGGAAGTTCCTCATTAGATTGCTCCGGAAGTTCCTCTAGGAGTTCCTCCATGTATTCCTCTTGGAGTTCTTCCGGATGGTCCTCCTTGAGTTCCTTTTGAAAGTCCTCAATGTATTCCTCCTGATTTTTTTTTCGAAAGTTTTCTCTTTTTCAATCTGTGGATTTTCCATGGGAAATCCTTCAAAATTTCTTTAGAATTTTTTTTTGAGAATCTGTCACTGAATTCCACTAATAGTTGCTTCAAAATTTGAAGCGTGAAAGGTCGAAAAGACAAAACGTCGAAAGGGACCGAAGGTCGAAAGGTAAAAATGACGAAAGGCACAAAAGGTCGAAAGGGATAAAATATCGAAAAGGACAAAAGGTCGAAAGGGACAAAAAGTCGAAAAGGACAAAATGTCGAACAAGAACAAGTTGTTAACAAGTTGCGTGTATTCCAAAGGAATATATGCAATGCATTTATCTTCAAGCAGAAATAACAAACTTATCTCATCAACCAAAGTTGAAGAATGAGCAATTTTCAAAGAAGGAGTAATTACTATGAAATAGTATTATATATAGATAGTTCTGTTAGAGATGAAACAGATTGTTGATTCAGTAAATGAATAAAACCTGTATTGTCCCCGGAGACGAGCCAGCCTCGGGCTGAAAGTCTCCTTAATGAAGTCAATAAAATAAAAAAAAAACCTGTATTGTGCGAGACAGCGTTTTTCTACATAGTTCGCAAAAAAAAATGCTCTTTTATTTTTTACTTATTTTAACAATTAAATAAATTTCATTCAATGAGTGCAAATAATAGATGAATGCATAGTAATACACGCCGGTGTATTTGATGCACGCGCGCTCGCGTGGCTCCGGCGTGCGCCTTGTTGCCATATCGAAGTGACATTTAGAAAACATAAACATCCATATATTTTTTGAACTCACTGAATGAATTTTGTTTAATTGCAGCAAATGTCAAACATAAAGGAGTTTTTGCCAACACTGTAGAACAACTCTGATGTAAGATTAATTCTCTCTGTTTTGATTTCTTTTATATTTCGACAATTTGTCCCTTTCGACCTTTTGTTCTTTTTGATCTTTTGTTTCTTTCGATCTTTTGTCCCTTCGACGTTTTGTCCATTCGACCTTTTGCCCCTTTGTCCTTGCGACCTTTTGTCTTTCGACCTTTTGCTCCTAACCTCGTGAGACGAGACCATCTCGATGTAAGCAAACAGAGAGAATGAGAGATAATTTTATCTGCGTAACGAATGCTGCCTGTTCGAAAGGCATCTTTCAACGCATGGATTGGCAATTAATTGATGCTCAAGAAAATTCATGCTGAATAGTTTAAAAAGCAATGATTTTTATTGAGCAGATGCGACCGATTTTCAACATCTTTTGTTAACATATTTTCGATTTAGAAACTACTACGACAAAAATTATAAAGAGTTAAAAAGTTATAAAGAAATGAAGTATGTTTTATTGGGACACGAGGTTATACAAATGTAACTGTTCAAGTATTATTAAAAAATAATTTCATATTATGTATTGTTTTTTATTTCCGTCAGAAAAAAAAATCAGGTACCTATACGACATTCAAAATTACTTTTTGTTTTTTTCCATAGTGCACTGAGCCAAAGGAGGAATTTGACAAGAACACTTGTAGGTGTACTGATCTGTAACTTCAGGAACCAATGAGTCGCCAACATTCATCGTCAACTTTCCGTACTTGCATGTTAGTGCAGAATCTTTCGTTTTTTGCTTGCCAGTCACCAACCGGTCTGAGTCCTTAGCTGTCAAGTTTAAACAAATGTTATGCTTATTCAATCTTCAACGACTATTTAAAAATGATTTTAGCTTACGCATTCTCCACTCCCAGGGGCAGCAATGATCGTCGTAGTATACGGGAGCGGCCCCGTTGTAGACTTGGGTGGCGTAGAATAATTCGAAACCGCATACAGTTTCATAGCAATTGGGGTCGTTAGCAGCATTTGTCTCATTGTAGCCGGCATGGCAGATGCACTTTAAGCATTTGTTCGATGATGGATACATTCGTTCACCTGCTAAGGATACTTTGTTCTGGTTGATGCACCTCGCAAGTTTTTTCCTGTCATCACCGCAAACTGATCCTGTTGAACAGCACCGATCTGGTTTATACGTAGCAATGCAATTTTGACGATCAATACCGTTGAAGAATTCGGGGCAATCTATGTGTGTGCAAACAAATTTTGCAAAAGGTGAGCCACTAAAATTAAAATTTAAATTTTTACGTTTTAATATGGTTTGAAACAGCGGCTACATATTGATTAATTTTAATCACCTTTGACAGTAGCATAGAACCGAACAGTATGGATTAACTAATTCGTTGGGGACTTGTTCGTTCAGTGCATACGATTTTCCATTAAAATAACACTTGGAATTATCGTGATTGGTCAAGCTTGGGCATTCGTATCTGGAAGAAAAATTCAAAATGTATTTTGCCATCTTCTGAACACTTTTTGTTCAGGGTAACCTGGATGGACAACCAGATGCGTTTGATCCGACCGGCACACATTTCATAGTTTTGTAGTGCCGTGTTGGGATATCACATCCAAATGTATCTATCACTGAAATACATAATTAATGAATTTGGATTACAATTCGATTGTAGTAAATTTTATTTCCACCTAACAGAAGCAATCCTAAGCAAATGCACTTTAACATGTTTCCACCTATATGATAATGCCTACACAAGCTATGCATCGAAGCTATTGATTCAAAACACACAGAGCAACTGAACGGATTGCTACACAACGGATGAGATTTATAACTTAGTCCATCTCACCACTATCTAGCAATATAATAAATAGAACGAAACCGAATCTATGTTTTAATTTCATCATAGGTGTAAGCAAGATGAATTCAACTATCAGTTATAATGTGTTTTTAACTTATCTCAACATATCTCAATTTTTTCTTCTATGGCTCTACATTTCGGCTAACGCTGCCTTTCAACTTATTAGTAATCCATACGTCAACTTATTTTTATAAAATAAAAGTGATTTATTTAGAATTGAGTATCCTCCAGCACCGGACACCTCCCAATACCGGAAACTTCTTAAAACGACACTTGCAGAGGTCCCTCTATCATCTTATGTACTACAATATGGAGCTTTTGGGAAGTCCTTTACCTGCATGGAATATAAGATCCTCATGTAGTAAACTTCGTGTAAATTTTTAAATTGAACAAAAATGCTCACAATTCTGTTTCGATTTGCTTTAGAAGGTTTGAATCAACAATATTTAAATCATTCGAATTCATTCTAATTATGCAGAGATGGTCAATATTAGCCATATTTTCAATGGCGATCATGATTTGTTGCATAGAATACCCTAATGGCGATGTGGCAGACAACGATGGCGGCATGGTGGCAAACTTGGGAGCACTCACACAGGACATACGTTTTCTGGCTTCGGATTTCCAAGAAATCCAGGAAGAGATTGGCCGGCTGAAAAACAACAAATCCCCTGGGGTTGATCATCTACTAGAAGAGCTATTTAAACACAGTGGTGAGGCACTGGCTAGAGCTTTGCATTGGGTAATTATCAAGGTTTGGGAGGATTCCGCTGCTGGAGTGTATGGAAGGTGTCCTGTGTCCCATCGAAAAAAAAAGGCGATAAACAGGTTTGCAGCCACTACCGCGCAATCCCATTGCGGAACGCTAGAAGGAACTCTCCCAAATTTTATGCTGTCAACTAACGTCAATTGTAAAAGAGTTTGTAGGGCAGTACCAGGCGGGAGTCATGGGTGAGTGCTTTACCACAGACAAGGTGTAAACCGTACGTTAGATATTGCAGAAATGCCGCGAATACAAAGTGCCCACACATCATCTATTCATCGACTTCAAAGCCGCATACGACACAAACCACAAACACAATCTATGGTGGGGTGCAGATGGCGGACGGTGCGTGGACAAGGCGAATAAACCACGAGTTGTATCAGATGTTGGGAGAACCATCCATCGTTCACACTGCGAAAATCGGACGACTGCGGTGGGCCGGACACGTAGTCAGAATGTCGGATAGTAATTCGTAAAAATAGTTCTCGACAACGATCTGACGGGCAAAAGAAGGCGAGGTGCCCAGCGAGCAAGCTGGTGGAGGACGATTTGCGAACCCTCCGCAGACTGCGTAATCGGCGACGTGTAGCCATGGTCGCCTCCCGCCTTAGTTTGTGCTAACAAATTATTTATTTATTATTATTTATTCAGACTAAGGCCGAAGTGGCCTGTGCGGTATATAAGAGTCTTCTCCATTCGGCTCGGTCCATGGCTACACGTCGCCAACCACGCAGTCTACGGAGGGTCCGCAAGTCATCTTCCACCTGATCGATCCACCTTGCCCGCTGCGCACCTCGCCTTCTTGTGCCCGTCGGATCGTTGTCGAGAACCATTAAACAACCATAGCTAACAAATTAATAATAAATAATAACTGTGATGCAAAATCAATTTCTGTATTTGGTAGGGTAACCGGTAGGGTAACTTAGTGGGAGTAGCACCAATAGTGGAGGTAGTGGGGTTTTAATGAGATTTATCATATTTATAGACTTTACGATGGTTTCAGTTGATGCGTCGTGCTTTAAATATCCTGTTAAATGCAACTTACCTTAAGATTTCGATTGAAAAACTATTTAAAACAATGATTTTCCTTAACAAAATTGACTCCCTTGCACCTATAGTAGTGCAACTGTATCAATAGTGGCGAGTCTCATAAGAAACCAATGGATAACACCACTAAAGGAACCAAAATTAATTTTTACCGCCACTAAAGGAACAGTGTACCCATAGTGGTGCAAGCAATATTTGGTAATTGCTGATGTTAAATGACATCTATCTCATTTTTGTTAGCAAATTTATTAGTTTATCTATTGACTATTTAAGATAATAAAGCAGTAAATTTTCCATAATTATCAATTTTTAAAAAATATTTTCTTTTGTAGATCTACTAATACCTCCACTATTGGTACCGTTACCCTAGCTGTCCCAAAGTCCGGACAGCGACTTTTTTAATTAAGTGAAATATCACAGGAACTTGGTCGTCCGGTACTAGGGGCCACTTTTCTGAACCGTGAAATGTTTCATCAAAATTTATCATCAAAATACATCGTCGGACAACGTATTCAAATGATCAAATACATATAGTTTGTATGAATCATCAATGATCATATTTTGTGTATTTATGTATACATGTAAACATAATCCGAATAGTAAAAGAATATTTTGATAAATGGCTTATGTGTCCGGCACTGGGGGATCTCTCCTTAAATGTTACATTACTATATATAATAGCCCTGTTTGTCTGTCCGGTGACTAGCCAACCAGACGCAGCACGCGGGGGAATTTTCAAAAAATAAAATATTTGACACTTCGATTCTTTTTTACAATCAGATGCAGAAAACAAAACCAGTGACAACCTTAGGCAACCAGACACAGCATTTGATGAAAAATATCACAGACAACAGACGTTAAAAATTTTGATTTTTAAACTTTGAAAAAAAAAAAACACTTACCACGGGCGCTACTGCGTCCACAAATAAACTAGTTTCTAATATTTATTTAACTAGCGCTGATGTCGCCTTTCTAGTGAATTATGAAATGGAATCAGAAAAGCTCAAAATAAAATTTTTGAAAGACAGGTCCCATTGTTTCCATGAGCATGATTGGTCATCGTTGACGATTACCAACGATTGTTATCTTGAGTATTATTATCTTCATCGGTATAATCTTGCTATTCTTTCTCATTCTTTTTGCTACTATACGATGACCAACGACTAATTCACTATCTTAAGCTTTTCGTTATGTAGCGTACCTACTTGGATACCTGGTTGGCTACAGCGTTGATACACCTATGCTTGGCGTATTGTAGAGCTCCATAATCGTCGGTCTTGCGCGATGTTCCTCCAGTTTCTCCGAACGTTCAGAGTCCCCAGGTCCGATTACACCACGCAGAAGAATCTTGTACGATTGAAACAACTATTTCGATTGTTGCACCAAACAACGGGGATATTGTTGTTTGAATCTTCAAAATTGTTGTTTCAACGCTGTTTCACTACCTAGTTCAATGGAACATTATTGTTGTTTCAATCCTGCATCGCATGATTGAAACAAAAATAATATCGTTCCTTTGACAACCATTCCGTAATATGGAAAAACTCTATGAATTGATCAACATAAATCATCCTATCTACAAGAAGTAAGCATGGAGCAGTGGTAAGGTGGATGACTCTCACGCTGCATGCAAATAGTTCGATTCTATTTCTGTCACATTTTTCTCTTTTGTTGATGTCATCGTAGTGTCGATAAAGTAGTCTCGCAGCATTTTCGAAAGTAAAAACAACCATGAATATTGTTGTTTTCTGATGTATTATTTGACAGTGACAGCTGAAAAGCATGGTTGAAACAAATATTTACGAGAGTTAAATTAACTATCGCGTATGCTTGATTCAACCCTATTTGTAATTGTATCAACCAAAAATGTTGTTATTCACAAATCAATGCAAAAATATTGTTGATTTCAAGCAGAATATGGTTGATTTTACTACACTTTTTTCTCCGTGACCGCGTGCAACCAGCGTGTTCGTGGCTTTCCACGAAGTCGCCGGCCCCTATCTGGTTCTCTGTTAAATATTGTTTTCGCTATTCTTTCTTCCTACATTCGCACTACATGACCAGCAGCAATACGTCTTTTCACTTCATGGGAAACGTCATTGTCACATGTCACAAGCGTTCCAAATTCTTCAACAACTTCAAACACATCCCCATCAAGCACTACCTCAGCACCAACACCTCTAGGTCTAACTCTATTTCTACCTGCCACCATGTACTTTGTCTTGGTAGAGATTGGAGAGTTTAGAGATTGGAGAGTTTAGAAGGGTGATCCCTCTGTAATTGGCACACTCTAGTCGGTGCCCTTTATTATAGATTAGGCATATGAGGCCATCCAACCAGCCGACAGGCAGTTCTTCATCCTGTCATATTTTCTGGATAATGTGGTGGATTGATCGATGCAGCTTCTCACTTCCGTGTTTGAGATGCTCAACCGAGATCTCGTCCTTCCCAGCAGTTTTATTGGTTTTCAGCTTATTTAGAGCTTTCTTAACCTCGTCCAGCGTTGGTGGTTCCACAGCTTGACCGTTGCCGACTATGTCCATCCTGCTCCTTAATACAGCTTCATTTTCACCGTTCAACAAATCTTCCAAGTGCTCCTTCCACCTGTCTGCCACCATAGTCTTGTCTGCCAGCAAATTACCCTCTCGGTCATTGCACATGGCAGGCACTGGCGCAATCTTATGCCGCGCGCCATTGACAGTTGCACAAAACATCCGCATATCGTTTCTATCCATGTTCTACTGCGCTTCAGCTATCACTCTCTCTTCGTGTTTCGTAACACTGTTTCCCAGGCGGGCCCTGTCGCGCTCGGTTCCGCCCACAAGCATGTACTTTGTCTTTGACGCATTCACCACCAGTCCAACTTTTGTTGCTTCACGTTTCAGGCGGGTGTACAGTTCTGCCACCTTTGCAAATGTTCGGCCGACAATGTCCATGTCATCCGCGAAGCAAATAAATTGACTGGATCTGTTGAAAATCGTACCCCGGCTGTTACACCCGGCTCTCCGCATGACACCTTCTAGCGCAATGTTGAACAACAGGCACGAAAGTCCATCCCCTTGTCTTAGTCCCTGGTGCGATTCGAACGAACTGGAGTGTTCGCCCGAAATCTTCACACAGTTTTGCATCAGCACATCACGTGCGGAAAGGCGAATCATAATTTCGCTAGGTGATTTTTCAGTAGTCGAATGATAAGTCAAAAAGTAGCTTGAAGGTTCTTTTCTTCAATCCGGGGGTGGCATTGCGCACCTCGACTCGAAACGAGCAAACCATGCAAACTATCATATGAAAGAGCTGTCGAAAGGAGATACGCAGTGAGGCCCGTGTTTTTAGTCCTGAGCAATCTGTAAACGATTGAGAATTTACCGAGTTTATCTCTCAACTACGCCATTCAGTTGTAGCAATACGGTATTGTTAAAAGATAAACACTGGGGGAAGTGGAAAAAGGGGGTAAGTGTAAAAATCGACGCGAAATATTGGAATTGTACATATTTTACAGTTTTTACCACATCATAACATTATGCAAGAATATACTTTGATGCTCACACTAATACTATGTTGAAATTTGTATAATACATACACTAACACGGTTAACGCTTGAATTGTAATTTAAGGTTTCGCGAAAAGTTGATTTTTGCATTCATAAAATCAATTCTTATTTGCACCAATTGTCCCTTTTTCAAGTGAATTTATATCACAGGTTACTATTACAATACAATTAAACTAATCCCATTCATATTGTAGAGGTTTGTACCATGAAAGCAAATAATTCAAAGATTTTACACTTACCCCTGGTATCAAACACTGCGGGGGAAGTGGATAATGCTCTAATAACGAAAATTTTTTCTTCCCCTCAGGGTTTATTTCGATAGCTGTGAATCTCAATATGTTCCTTCTTTGTTATCATTGTGATTCCAGTGGTGATTGGACTAATATAAATGAGAAAATGCCTGATTAATCCACCTATCGGTATTGATGCTTTTCACATGTTTTGCATATGAAAAAAAAATGTATAAAAAAGTTAAAAATAGCACTGATAGGTAAATATATTCTATAATTTACATTAATTTTTATTCATAACAAGTATCGCCGTTGAATGCAATTTTTTTGCGAATAAATTGGTTAAGGACAAGTGCTTAAGAATAGCTGATAATTTTGAGCGTGCTTTGCGCACACACATACATACAAATACGCACACACAGACATCATCTCAATTCGTTAAACTAAGTTGATTAGTTTATAACCCTGTAAGTCCCATTTTTCCTATAAAATGTTCATCTTTGGGGCAAACATATAGATTTTACGTTCATTTAGTGTTCGAGAAGGCAAAACCTGCCCTCCCTAGCTATTACGAGAATTCCTTGAGGATCTATTCCGTTAAGGTAATGAAATCATTCCACAAAACATACTCAGAGTAATTATTGTATTGATTTTAGTTATATGTAACCACTTATCACAATTGAAGGTCAAGGTAAAATGGGTTTTCCACTTACCCCATCCCACTGGGTTAAGTGGAAAAACAAGTCCTTATTTTCCACAAATTTCAAGCGACCAAAATGGTATGAATTACCGCACAGTTGGTGCAAAATTGACTGTTTTTGATAGCCCATTTTGATTGAACCCATTTAGATCATTTCTCGAGCAACATATGATTAGGGCCGAAAAACCAACAAAGCTGAAACGAGAAAAATGAGGTTCAAATTTCCTATGACTAATTTAACTATGAATAATGAAACTCATTTCATTGCCAAAACCATGTCAATACTAAACGTAAATGATTATGTTATAACAGCAGATCAAGACTAATTGAAAAACCATTCGAAATCTACAAAATTTCAGCTAAAACAAAAATCGCGCCGTTTACTCGCATCACCGGCAACACGTCTGGTTTTTAAGCCGTTTGCTCAAAGCTACTAACACCATCGGATTTGTTTAGATTTGTTAGCCAGAGCAGTTCTGCTATGCGATATATCGAAACCCTAGTAAGAATATACATTTTAAAATAACTTGAAGCTAGTTTTTCTAAATAAACAATATAAAGTGAACGGCCTAAAAACCAAAGCAAACATTCCGCATGGTAGTTAAGGGCGCCAACAAAGGACTTAAAAACCACTATGGTTCACTCAAAATAGCAATTAATGTGTTTCTTAAGAGATATCAAGTACGGAGTTTTAACTAGCATGAAGAATAATTTACAAAGCAATCGTTCATGCCAGAAAATCAAAAATCATGGTTTTGGTTTAAAAGCCGTAATCATATGTTACGCGAGATTTAAACTGGTTTTACACCAATTCAAACATGCACTATCGATTTTTCCTTTTCCACTTCCCCCAGTGTACCTTATTTTAGTTACAAGATAAAGATTGTCGCTTCGATTCACTTTGTTCTGCTATCCGAAACATGTTTTGTTGTTCACTCATTGACCCCCTATCGTCGCCAGATGTTCCGGAAAGTGACGACAGCGACAATCTTTATCTTGCAACTTAAATATATTTTTTATTGTTCACTAGCAAACCCGACGAACTTCGTATCGCCCAAAATCGATTTATTCTCTGAATAGATCTCGGGTTATGAAGAAATTTGTGTTTCATTTGTATGGGAGCCCCCCTTTCTAAAGCAGGGAGGGGTCTCGAACCATCTTAAGAACCTTCCCCGGCCCCAAAAACCTCTGCATACAAATTTTCACGCTGATCGGTTCAGTAGTTTCCGAGTCTATAAGGTTCAGACAGACAGAAATTCAGTTTTATGTATAAAGATTTTATTTGAAATTGATTAACTACCCGACAACAACACAGTAGCGTGAGACTCGGAGCTAATCACAGGGTCGGCGCACTATCGGGCAACCGGAGGGGCTTCGCGGACAGTAAAGGCGCTCAAAGATATATAACTAAACTAACACTATGGGATCGATTTTCACGGTGTATTTCGGTGGTTGGTGTTCCAGTGAACAGTGACTGCAGTATGTACCTCTGCTAGTTTTCGCTGGGTTGATGGTCCAGCAATGGCTGACGGAAACGATGAAACATGCTGGAAGATGGCGGTAAGGCTGGCTGGCGTCCTGACGGTGGGTAACGGGCTGGATTAACGGGTTGAGGAGGGGGTTCTCGACTACAGGCGCTTCCTTCAGACGTAGTCGGCCGAAGACGGCAAGGCCGCCCTTTATCGAACCGAGAAGGGAACCTTTTTTTGGTAATTAGGCCCACGGACCTAGAGGAGCAATGGCGGTCCTTGACGGTTAGACTCGGGATTTACCCAAGTCGGTGCGTGCAATAGCGGTCTACTGACAAACCAATCAGAAGGCTATCGTTAATAAAAACCCAAAAAAGGTCCTGAACGATAGTACACTTTAACTCACTGAACTATCACTTGGTAAAATTTCTGCACAATTCGATAAGCTCGACTGATCTACACGCTCGCCTGTTTCAAAGTGGACGAATATCGCCCGCCAAATATCGTAGAACCCTTCAGCCCGTTACTATAGCGACTTCACAGTATTGTTCTGTGACACTATTCACGCCATTGTAGGGAAGCTTGCGGATTAAAATAAGTAAATACATATTATCAATTGAAGTCGTATAAGGAACTCTCAAAATAACAAAATATATAAAAAATATTAATAATAATAATTTAAAAGAATCGGAATAAACAAAGGCATGTACAGGCGTGGATGATGTATGAATACATTTGAATCGCAGTAGGCATAAGGTATTCAAAATAGATGGTGTAATTCAATGGGCATGATGAAAGATTAATGGGTAGATCGGAGTAGGCGTAGGATATTTGAAAACAGATGGTGTGAATAAACGAATAGAAGTCAAACAATGGAATTCAATCGCAGCAATCGTAGGATATTTGAAAATGAAGCGGTGTAATTGAATTTGGAAAATATTGGAATCGTAGCAGGCTTAGGAGATTAGTTCAGTTTGTTGGATGATTTGAAGTGGAATAAACGTGTTTCCAAACAATTGCAAAAAAGTAAATTATTTGCTAAGTCCGATTATTCAAAAATTACGAGTCACGACAGCCATGTTTAGCTGTTCACGGTTACAACCCAGTGGTGTTCTATCCTCTATAGTTTTGTAGTGTACTTATATCTTCGAAAACATGGCGCATTTTTAAAATAATTTGAAACTTTGTACCAACGGTTACAAATTTATTTAGTTAACACCGTTAGATGGTATATGTTTTTCCATAATCGTTATACTCGGATGACCTTCATGCGCTTTTTCCAAAACTTTTTTTTCTTGATTGCATCGGAGCTACAATTTGGTTATAAAAACATTCTCTAACTTCTTGTACCATAATTTTATTCAGTTGTTTCATAAGGATTCGGTAAACAGCCAACCACGACAGACTATTTGCATTTGCGTTAACTGTTCCAGATAGTTGTGAACAACTCTGTAGTCGAACATTTGCGGAAGGCTTAGATCGTTTTAAAAATAAGAAACTTGAAGCTTTACAGTCCATAACAATGGCAAAGAATTTGCCAAGAAGATTATGTTGGAAACGTTTTACAACCCAAACAATGGCCAGCGCTTGTTTTTCTGTTTGACCGTACCGGAACTCTGTTTCTAGAGACTTAGAGACTGCATAAATGACCGTTATGAACTGATATTGCTTCAAGCCTAATTGCTTGGGCTGATATCTGCAATGGTTCGTCAATTGTGGTCAAACTCGGAATGAACTTATTTACATAATTGGTTAAACCCAAACCCAAATTACTCAAATTACTCCAAATTACTCAATTCTTCTTATTTTTCAGGTTCCAGAAAATATATATAGAGCTTCGTTTTCGACTTACATGATCTAATACCGTTAGCCGAAATATTATGTTCCAGAAAATCCATTTCTGTTACGCGTAACTGGCATTTTTCCTAATTTAAATGAACTCCCCGGGTCTTCAGGTAATATAAAACCTAGAATAAGTTTCTAATCTTGTTAATCTTTTATTTGTCAAAGAGTTCGCGTTTCGAACGTTTTTCTTAACGGACGCGGATGCTGGTGCTGGTGAATTCGTTCTTATTTAGTCCAATTTAAACATAGGATGATATTTAAACTAAGGAGCATTGGAAAATGGGCAACTGCCGGAGGTTGCATATTACTAGATCTTCTTTATTGGATTCAATTTTCTTTTATTTCAATCTTCTTTTATTTCGAAAATCAGATGATTGACCCGGTCTATAGATAAAACATCCAGTTCTCGAAATAAAATAAACTATAGTTATACCTCCATCATGTGGGGAGAACCCTAGCAGCACAAATATTCCACAAGGTTACAGCAACTCATGTGTGACCGGACTCAGTCACAATCAAGTTGCTGCAAGCTGTGTGGATTTAGTCAAGCTGCATCAAAAAATAAAAAATGTAAACTAAATTAGGGAATTCTCAAAGTCAATTTATTAGACTTGCGTTTATATTACATTTATTCCGAATAAATAAAATACATTGCGTAAACCGCATTCAAACCAGGTCCAATTAGGACCATAATCTTTAGAGGCGAAACACTGATTGCGCAAAGGACGTGCAGTGCTGGTAGAATCATACTCAAGTCTCAATCATCGAGGCTGCATGTACGAGTTAACGCTTGAGTTTCTCGGACAGAATCGCATCGCCTTTGTTCACTCGTCGAAAAATGATTTTGCTCTAAAAACCGTCAAAACGCAATTGATGCGTATGTAAAAACCATACAATGGTGCAAATCACGATTTTCTGGGCCACGAATCTGATGGGATTTGAGTGATTTGATACTCGTTTGATTGGAATCGCCCATGAGATTTAATAATTTGGGATTTTACCAACACTGGGGATTTGTCCGGGGGTTTCAACCAAATAACCAAACCAAAAATAACACTCCACTCTTCCCCCTTAAAATCTTACGCAATTAATGTTCGGCCTCCAAATGACTTCTCAATTATGCGAACAACTATATTCTTCAGGTTTGCACAAACATGTGAGAGTAAAACATGTTCGCATTGCCACATTTATCTTGTTGCACCACAAATCAGATGATCTTCATCTTGATGCACCGCAAATGTGAATAAATTTGATCATTTGCTAATTATCAAACAAATCACTAGAACTTCAAGCAACAAAAGTCCTCTAAACCATGCTTATGTTGCCACTATTTGCTATGTACTGCCAACGAGCAGTTTGACTAAAACGGTAATTTATTCTTGCACTTTCAGATTCTGTATACGACTAGACATGAACTCCATCTCGTGTGACGGTTGCGATCCATCTATTGTTTTGATTGCTCGCACCAGATTCTCGAGAGATTTGGATTTCACTAATGTGGCGCACGCTCCGGATCTGACAATCGGAACATTTCCGGAAGTGTCCATGTGTGAGGTAGAAGGGTCACAAGTTTCCATTAAGGTGGTGGGTAGGTCACTCTGTGCGACGTCGACGGATCTAATTGTTTCTAGATATAACAAACTTGACGGATCTGAATTTTCGCTTTTTGTTCGGGATCTTTGAGGTATATAATACGGTCGCATTCGGACGTGCGGCAATGGTCCCCGGGCTCGTCGTGGGCAGCAGATCTAAAACAAAATGATTTCACAAGTCGATTGTTGTGTCCTGCTTTATATATATTTACACGCATGCATACCTGTGAGATATATCGGCTGTTCAGCTGCATCTGCATCTTTCTGTAGTTATTGGCCAAAAAGCTATCGGAATATTGTATAGTGCCATTGAAGTGACTGCCTTGTATCAAATTCTGCATCTCTTTATGTTTCTGCACTTGCTCGTCATCTTTAGGATCTCCATCTTCAAGCATTTTGTATCAGACTAGATCAGATGTGGGTTTAGGTCATTCACTCTCAATTGCAAGAAATCTGTCTTCGTTCTGCTGTATTTTTCGTTTCAGCACAATTGATAAACACCATTCACAGACCAATCGGGAAACAAAACTGTATTGGTAATGATTAGATTTATTAAGAGCCTTTATTCGTTGTATCTGTCGTATTGCCACTCGTTCCGGCTCTCTACTTCTTTGATCTGTTTTCGTCTACTAGGTGCGTAGCACCTGTATTGATAATGTTATGATAACCACGATGTAAACAAAACAAAAAACTGCGACGTGGTATTATGGCCAAAATGTATTGTTAGCTTTCGGCATAGCTTGATTTGATTTACTATTTATAAATACACTTTTGATACACGCAACGAGACACTGGGAATCGATCCAAATGTTGTTTTTCGCGTCCGTCACACAAAGATGTTTTGCTTCCACTACCTGTAATTAGAAGAGCTGTCGTGTTTATCTTTCTGCTGTGTGACTGTCGTCACGCTGTTCTTTGCTGTCAGTCCAAATGAACATCCCCTTTATGAATCGACAAAAGGCACGTTCACGACTGTGGTTTGAATGTGCGGTGAACTGCGGTTCCGAACTGAGCTTATTTAGTTATTACATTTAGCGATAGATGGTTACTTCAATTAATGTGAGGCTACGGATTTTTTCTTATGCATGCACCTAATATACTGCATTTTTTCAATTATTTCAATCACACACTAATTTGATTGGATTATGTCCATATGTTACATAAAATCACAGAAACAGCCATGGCTGCAAACATATTGAAATTGTTAGACTTTCCCCACTGCTTGCCCGGATATCGTTGAGTTGGAAGGGTTGTTCGTGTTGACATCCAACGATTTGGTCTTGTTGTCGTTGATGGTGAGACCAGCTGTAGACGAGCGTTCCGCCAGATTGTTCAGCTTACTCCGTAGTCCGTATATTAGAGAGCCGCTGTACAAGTAGAGCAACGTAATCATCAAAATCGGAGATCTTCACCAAGACGCCCTGTCGCCCGAAATATTCACGTTGTCCCAAATATTGCAGTATAGTTGGTCTAACATTTGCGCAGATAGTATGGGGTCCGCTTTGAGCATCTCTGCTGATATGGAATTAACCCTAGCAGCCTTGTTGGATTTCATGCTTCGGATGGCTGTTTCAATCTGCAATGGCTTCGTAGTTGACGCGGGTAATGTACCTTACAGTTGGTGGCTCTTGTCTAGATGTTGATGATTGGTCGGGCCTCGAAACTTGAACAAGTTGCTCGAAGAGCTCGAACCAACGTTTCAGTTGATTTGTTGGGTCATTGAGTAATTAACCTGTATTTCACTGGCATCCTCGGATTCATCCTTGTTCCCCTCGGGTGTCGCTAGGTATCGTAGAAAAGTCAAATATTGCCAGTTGTTGTGAATGTTTCTCTTTGTCACCCAGGGAGGCCATCTACGCTCGGCTCGTATGTCATTTCTGCAGCAGCGTTTAATCAGGTCGGTGGCATCCGTATCTCGCACAATAGATTTGTTTTGCAGCTAAAATTGCGCAAATGTATCCCCTTGACAGCTCTGTATCATAATGGGAATCAAATCTAATGTTTTTAAACATAACACATTTTATCAAGAATTTTACACTGAGATATTGGTTACAAAAACATGACTTCGTAAATGCACTTCCTTCTCAAGAGCCGAGTACCGTTGATGGGGCTCGTATTTGACTGCTCTGATTTTTGCCCGCTCTATCGCGGCTTTTACTTTTATACGCTCCTTAATCTTCCGCCAAATGACCTTTTAGGGCACAAATGACCAATTCGACCGTATGTATTACGAAAAAAATGATATTTGGAAAGCTTCGCGGAAATAACGTGCAGAGGTAAATCCCCGTATAGAACAAGGCATACGGGTTTGGATCCTCTTTTGTGTTCAACCATCAAAACAAATCAAACAAAATTCAATTCCGATTTCGATTTAATTCCAAATTCAGAAAAATATTTTTGTATAGTTCCATATCACAAAACTCTTATTTATTCGTAATAATTAGTTTTACAGACCATTGGGCCTGCATAAACACGTCGGGGCTGACTTGATGGATGGATGGTAAAACTTGATGGACGTTTGAACAAACGAGAGGTGGAGTCAATGTTGGTTAAACTGCTTGACCGTGTGTACGTTCCATTAGTGATTCCATTAATTCAAATTAATTTATTGCATCATCTCCGGCGTTGGCGAGTTATTTTGATCGGGATTCCACAGAGAGAAGTCCCAGAGTCAGAATCGGTGGTGGTCTCCATCCATTCGAACAAATTAATTGCTTCATCTTCATTGGATCCCGAATCTATCTTTCCTTGTGTAAAATAATGTTCCTGCAAAGAACCAATATATTTCAAAAAGCAATCTCCAATAGCAACAAAACATGATCCCAACAACAACAAATTCCATTTGGCTGCTATTGACGCCATCCATCTGAACGATAATATTGCATCATCTCCCTCCGACCCGCGCTTGTGATTGTGCTACCGAAGGTCAACTTTCTATCGTCGCCAAGCGATTAAATTTAACACAATTGGAAAAAATCGATTTAACTAACAGAAACAAAACCAAAGAATTTTGTCAGAAAATTTCATTTTCCGCCGACCACAGCCAAATCGATGAAGACGCCATCTGGTGGAAAGTTTCGTTTAGCTGCTTTAGTGTTTGAAATGGCGCATTATCAAAAACAAAGGATATTTTTAGAATCGTTTAATCAGATAAATTCGGAAACTTAAGCCGAATAGTCTGTTTGTCTGGGTGAAGATTTTTCCCAACGGGCAATACCTCTTCTTGGATAAATAGTTTTAGTCCCGAAAAGGACTGAGTGTAATTAATTCTTGAAGTTCCTTGAAGCACCATAGAAAACGATACACGTACACTTTCATCGCGGGCCGAAACCGGAAGTTGCAAATAAATATATTGTCGGGCCGCCACCAAACCGGACCGCGCGATTGAGCACTCGCGCTGCGCGGCGAGTCGCGACAATTTGAAATATTTCATTAGTAGTGCGCATCATGCACGCATGGATGTACTATCATGCGCACTAATCAGAAATGAGTTGCGACGTCTGATAACTGCAGATATTTCATTTTATTGAAAACAAATTTTCGATTTTCTACTATACACGGAATATTTGCATTTGTTTTCGCGCCATTTCTGATTATGTTTATTTTTCCTTTGTTTTGGACATTTTTGTGGATGGTGTCTGCAAGGATTGTGATGTCCTCCACTGAAAGCCAGTCGAGTGGCCGATGAGTTGTCAGAATCCCTTTTACCCGGTTGCAGACTCAAAATCCATTCAGGCCGTAATAAAAAAAATATGATGACCAATATAATCCATTTCGTATAGTTGCTTAGTATGGTTGTGGTACCGATAGTACCGGGAATACCGGCAATTTTCGGTACTGAATGTTTCGGTACCAAAGACCTATGAGAACCGGTATTAACGGTACTGAGAAATCAGTAGTGGAATGAAATTTAAAAATGGAGGAATTAGACAAAATGCTTGAAAGGGACACAATATTTCCAGAAAATCACAATTCTAGATAATGTGTTCACTTTCCGAATCAAACATACTTAAAAACTAGTTCAAAACCTTAGTTTAGTGAATTTTTAGATTGTGTTGATGTTATAAATCATGGCTCAGGAGTTTTCAAAAATAAAACCATTAAACCGGTAAAAATATTAGATTGCAATCGTTTGTCTAAATTAAAATACTCTGACAAAGAAACTAAATATGAACATTCTAATAGTATAAAAGTGACCTTTGCTGATTTACACTTCCCGTTTATAAGAGTACGCGATAACGCACTTTTTCCTAACGAAACGAAACGATATTCAAAATTTCTATGTTGAATTCGAAACGAATCGAAACGAAATATAGGTTTACTTTCGAGACTTCGAAACGATACGAAATCAGGATCCATTTAATTCGAAATTTCACGAAACGAAATGAAATTTAATTTTTTTTCCGCGGAATTTTTATTATTAGTTAGTTTTACATTATGTACGGAATCCCTTTTCAAAGTCAAATAACTGTTTTGCGATCAATAGAGTTATAATAAGAGAAGAAGTAGTCTGTTATAAATCACCTCGTTCCCGTTTATATACCATTGGCGATAAGGAAAACCTTATTTCACTTAAGAATTATGTGATTATGCTGAAGCATACTTCATGTTGACTTATTAGCGAGGTTAAAATCTATGCATTCATTTTCTAATTTCGAGTTAGCTCAATACCATAATTGAGCTAACTCGATATTAGAAAATGAACGCATAGATTTTATTTGTTACTAGCTTTATGTACCCGGCCTTGCTCGGGATTGCCAGTTTGATTCGCAGTTTTTTTCACAATCGGAAAATGAATAAACCAATTGGTCAACAGGATAATTGTGTTTTCTTATCGATACTTCATCATTTGATCAAAAGAAGGCAGATTTTATTTGAAAACATTGACTGATTTTGAAGAAGGGAGCAACCCCATAATCGCCATATTCCGGGCAAATGTCTATTTCTTAAGAAGGAAAAACATCCACCGATGCCTTATTTCGGGCAAACGTATATTTTTAAAGAAGGGATCACATTCACCATCCAGAAATAAACACATTAATCATTGCTTTTCACTGGGCAATAAAGGGATAAATTGATCGATAACTAAACAATACAATAATGGGTTCAGAAGGAGCATACACACAAACATACAAACATTGAGTTTTATATATAATAGCTATAGCTATATGTATCCAGCTTTGCTAGGGACTGAAAAGTAAATTATACAATTAAAATGACCAATGCTGTAGCACGAAACCCACAGAGGTAGATCTACCGCTCATAGAATTGTATCAATATACTTTTATTTATTTGTTTGGCCCTTCAACCTTTTCAATAAACATCTTCCAAAAATAGAGAATATGTGTACCAAATCTGGTTGGAATTTATCCTGGGGGTTGAGAGTTACACTGAATTGCTCATTTTTTAAAGACAACCCCTTCCCCCATAACTTCCCCCTTTCCCCAATGACCCTCCTACCTCCTTTGTTATCTTCTCCTTAAGATAGAAAATGTGTGCACCAAATTTGGTTGAAATCGGTCCTGAGAGTAAGATGTTACACTGAATTGCTCGTTTTCTAAAGACATCCCTTCCCCCTTGCCCTCCCCTTTTCCAAATGATCATCCCACCATTTCTCCTTAGCATAGAGAATGTGTGTACCAAATTTGGATGAAATCCGTCCAGGGGTTCAGAAGATACACTGAATTGCCCGTTTTCTGAACAATACTCCTTCCTCCAGACCCCTCCTCCTTTTCCCAAATTGCACTTCCATATGATCGACTACTCTTAGTGAATATGTGTACAAAATTTGGTTGACATGGGTACTGGGGGTTGGGAGTTACACTAAATTGCTCGTTTTATAAAAACAACCTCAACAACAATGACAGCCCCACCCCCTTTGTTATCTTTCCTTTAGGATAGAGAATGTGTGTACCAAATTTGGTTGAAATCGGTCCAGGGGCTCAGAATTTACTCTGAATTACCCATTTTCTGAACAATACCCCTCCCTCCAGACCTCCCCCCCTTTCCCAAATCACACTCTCGTGTGATTGCCCCCTTATAGTGAATATGTGTACAATATTTGGTTGAAATCGGTCCTCGGAGATGAAAGTTACACAGAATTGTTCTTTTTTCTAAACAAAACCCCTCCCCCTTTGGTAACTTCCCCTGAGGATAGAGAACGTGTGTACCAAATTTGGTTGAAATCGGCCAAGTGGTTCAGAAGTAGTTAGCGAACATACATACATAGATTGGTTTTAATATATAGAATAGAGAATAGAAGAAGATAGAAGAAGAAGAAGAAGATAGAGATAGATAGATAGAAAATAGTAGATCCAGTGGGATAGTCCGCCGTGCGTGTGCGCAAATAGAGAATTGATAATAGCATACATTTGCTCACTAGAAGAATACTGTGAACCTTTCTAGAATACACAAAGATATGTATTTCAGATTGTATTTCACAAATGTGACCACAAAGTGTTTACGGCAGCAAATAATTTTTCCTTTCTCATACGAGAAGTTGTATCAAAAGGCTATCATTCCTTCCAAATTCAAACTTTTTATAGGAGACTCTGCTCATAGTCTTATATACAATCAGCTCGACGAACTGAGCTAGTGTCTGTTCATCCTTGTATATGAGTTTGAGCATATGAGGAACCCAAAAAAAAATTATAATTCATCAACAACCGACTTCAATTAAGTGCAAGAAACAGCAATCAGTATACGCTGAAAGCAATCATGAGTAAAGAACTCAGCAATTTTAATGATCTTCCAACCCACGAAAACAAAACAAAAAAGTAATATCCATACAAACTTCGAACTGCGCGTGCTCAGTCTAGTTTCATCCAAATTAGCTAAAAATTTAGGAGGATTAATAAAACAAGAATTGTGATCGTTTAAGCATAGAGGAGCGAAAAAGTAAAAATTTGAATCTCTCTAATGCGCAACTCACGAATTGTATAATCTATTTTCGATAAAAGAAAGTTATTCTCATTGTACTATTTGTCATTTTCTTCTTCTTCATATTGGCATTACATCCGCACACTGGGGACTAAGCCGCTTCGCAGCTCATTCACAGTTATTAACTGCGAGGTTTCTAAACCAGAGATTACCATTTTTGCATTCATATATCATGAGGCTAACAAGATGATACTTTTATGCCCATTGAAGTCGAGACAAATTCCAATCCAAAAATTGCCTAGATCGGCACCGGGAATCGAACCCAGCCACCCTCAGCATGGTCTTGCTTTGTAGCCGCGCGTCTTACCTCACGTCTAAGGATGGTCATTTTTTTGTCAGAGTCAAATTATTTAGCCAGTTTTTATGCTATTTAGACGTCTATTTTCATTGTACGCGATCAAAATCGACCGAAGCAGTTTATCCGACTCACATAGAACATGTTGCCCAATGCTTCGTCGTAGATTTGAGCCGGAACGCATTAGAAAAGTATTGCCGAAAAGAAGAAAACTCACATCATTATCACTGATGAAAAAGGACTCTGCCTGACTGCACTACCATTCAAGGCTCCAAGACACGATGTCCGCTGGATTACATGCAAATGCCGTAAATTAGAGCGTCAATACCAGAATGCCAGATGTGACGTGGCACCAAACAAAATAGTCAACATGTGATACCACCACGACAGGATATGTCTTTGGTGATTGTACGACAATTCCCCGAAAACCAATTCCCCGAATGCAATTTTCCCGAATGTAACAATTCCCCGAATGTAACAATTCCCCGAATGTAACATTTCCCCGAATCTAACAAATCCCCGAAAATAAAGTATTTTTTTTGCAATCACATAATTGTCATCGACTATTGGCGCCCGAACAGAGCAGCGTTCAAAGATTTGTTCCAGAGCGTCTCTTTGGAGATGCCGAACATGATCAAATCTTTGATAGTATTGTATGCCCTTGATCTTCCTTACTGTTAAATTATATATCTTATTGTTAAATTATAAAGATATTATAATAAAGTGTCTTGCTATTCATTTTTTTTCTAAAATAGTCGAACAAAGGCTGAATTTATTTGGTGGAGCAGAATCGCGAACAGAAACTCCGTTTGAAAGCATCATGGTAAAAATTTGTGAAATCAAACTCCTGTCCTATGAAAGGTCTATACCTTCTTAAGAAGTTACTGTAATCGTGGATATGAATCCTTAAAAAAATAATGCGTATGCCCGGAATAAGGCAATGGTGAATGTGATCCCTTCTAGTAGGTGTTTTCCCAGAATAATAAAGAAGTTAATGTTATTTCTTCTTTAAAAGTCTGTATCTACCTGGTATATGGAAACGGTAGATGTGATCAATTCATTAAAGTTAGGCGTTAGCTCGAAATAAGCCAAAGTAGAATGGAATTACCTTTTCAGAAGTAGGAATTTGCCTGCAATAAGGTTATGAAGAATGTAGTCTCTTCCTTTGATGTAGACGAGTTTGGCTGGAATAGATATAATATATGAGATCGCATCTAGCAATAAATATCAATTATATAAACCAAAAAAAAATGACGTGTTCATTCAAAGAAGGCAATATCTCCTCCATTGTCCTTATACTGCGTAGACGCGATCATGTAAGGAAGGCATTATCTCCTTCCTTTGCTTTACTCCAGGCAAACGTGTACAATTGAAGAAGGGTCCATCTACCCTCTTTGTCTTAGATCGGGCAAACGTGTTCATTTTAAGAAGGCATTATAACTCGTCTTCCCCTAATACCGGGCGAAGCGATTATAAAAAAATATTATCCCTTTCCTTCGCCTTATACCGGAAGACGCATTAATTTTCTTCCTTTATCTCTATCCTTCTTCCTTATTTTTGCATTCTCTCTTCATACATCTCACTTCGTATTTCGCCCTTTTCTCGCTCCTCACATAACACTTCTTGCATTATATTTTTACTTCTCACTTCTTACTCCATACTTTTCACTTCTTACTATGTACTTCCTTATTATTTCTTACTTTTCACTTCTCACTTCTCATGTCTCACTTCTCACTTGCCACTACTCACTATTCACTGCTCACTACTCACTTCTCACTTCTCACTACTCGTTTCTCACTTCTCACTTCTCACTTCTCACATCTCACTTATCACTTCTCACTTATCACTTCTCACTTTTCATTTCTCACTTCTCATTACTCACTTCTCATTTCTCACTTCTCATTACGCTCTTCTCACTTCTCACTCGGCCTAATGACGGTTCGGCATAATGGTCTTCGGCCCAATGACCCAGCATCTTATTTTTTACAATTTTTAATCGAGTTGTCCCGCGACCCTCCCTTTTGTTGCAACTCGGAATTATGTCAAAAGCCAATTATGCGACTTTATGTTAAACGACGCAGATTCTTTTTCAGTTTTAGTTTTATCTGCACTGTGGAAACAATTCGGGGAAATGTTACATTCGGGGAAATGTTGCATTCGGGGAATTGTTACATTCGGGGAAATGTTACGTTCGGGGAATTGTTATTCGGGGAAATTTCATTCGGGGAATTGGTTTTCGGGGAATTGTTGAACAATCGTCTTTGGTTGCCATTTCAGTGCTAATGGCGTAAGCCCACCCATCGCGGCAAGATCACATTTCCGAACTTCTCGTTTTCTGTTGGATATTTCTAACAAAATACTGAATACGTTTTATAGAAGAAAACAAATTACGTATTTGTCGACTAAGCATCTCAAATGGCCATGCAAGCAAAGGCGTAGGATTCCCAATCCGGAGATGGCGAGTTCGATTCTCGGTCTGGTCTAGGATGTTTTCGTGGTTGGAAACTTTCTCGTTTTCCTGGGGCATAGTGTATCAACTGTCTTACCTCACAAGATACATGCTCATGCAATGGCGGACATAGAAAAGTTTTCAATTAATAACTGAGGTGCTGAGTACTGAGTGCTAATAGAATACTAAGTTGAAAATCAGGCCAGAAAATCAAGTTCCAGTTGGAATGTTGAAAAATTGAAGAAAAAGAACTAAGCGTTAGAAGAAAAATGTGTATAACATAAAGTTTTGGAAATTGTTTTATGATACAAAGTATGGTTTAAGTTTAAATTTGTTTCAAAATTCCGCGGAATTTTCGAAATTAATGAATTTCAACCGTGTAAAAAAAAAACCTGGGTGTAATAACTTCGTTTACAAACCTCCTATTAAAAGAAAAAGAAATCATAGTCTATCCAAAAGACATGTCCTTAGCTCTGATCCCCAACCTTCAACATCTTTTGATAATAATTTTCCTCATCTTATTTCCAATAAGATGACAATGGTTTTAAATTTTCTGAACACCAAATTTATTTTATTTTCTCGTAAACATTCTTCAATTGATATTCAGTTGTATTTAAATAATATCGAAACTGAACATGTTTTGATTCATAAATACCTTGAAATTTGGCTTGATAAAAAATTGACATGGTGTGCTCACATTAAATATATCCAAAAAAACTGGTTTGAAGCGTAAAAATTTCCTTCGTACGATTACTGGTACATGGTAGGTTGCTCATCCCTTTGATTTAATAACTCATTATAAAACCACCATTCGTTCAGTCATGGAATAAAGTTGTTTTACTTTTGGAAACGCTGTTCAAACTAATTTTTCCAAACTGGAGAGAGTTCAATTTCGATGTTTAAGAATTTGTTTAAAATTGATGAATTCTACTCATACCCAATCCTTGGAAGTATTAGCTGGTGTAATGCCTCTTAATACTCGTTTTAAAAAGATTAATTGTAAACTTTTAATAAACTGCATTGCTAATAATCATCAAATAGTTTCTATTTTAAAATCTATATATGATATTTAACCCGCTAGTAGATCTTTGAATTCATTTATTTATTGTTTGGCTGAGAACATTATACCGCTTTCTTCGGATAGTTTTTATAACTGTAGCATAAATATCCATTCATATCGCCCATTGGTATACACTTATCGTTATTTGAAGAAATGAAATTAATTCCTAATCATCATTTCCAATTTGCTAATTCATTATTCGAACGAAAGTTCATAGGGGTCAATTATGATCAGTTTTATTTGACAGATGGCTTTTAACTAACCGCGTGTCAACCTTGTTTGTGACCTTAGACGGATTGAAGCAGGGTGATGCACTTTCGAATTTATTGTTCAACATTGCACTCGAAAGCGCTACTAGGAGATCTGGCGTGCAGAGGAACGGCACTACCATCACACGGTCGCATACGCTCCTGGGTTTTGCGGACGACATCGACCTTATTGTAATCGATCGCAGAGCAGTAGTGGAGACTTTTGTTCCACTGAAGATGGACACGGCGAGGATAGGCTTAACCATTAACTCTACCAAGACAAAGTACATGGTGGCAGGTAGAGATAGTCCTAGTCCTAGTGGTGCTGGTGCAGACTGCAGAGGTAGTGCTTGATGGGGATGTGTTTGAAGTTGTTGAAGAATTTGTTTATCTTGGAACGCTTGTGACATGTGACAATGACTCCCGTGAAGTGAAAAGATGTGTTGCTGCTGCGAATAGTGCATTTTACGGATTACGTAACCAGCTTAGGTCCCGCAACATGCAGACGGAAACCAAATTTGCTATATACAAAGCTCTGATCCTACCGGTGGCCCTTTATGGACATGAAGCATGGACATTAAAAAAGGCGGACCGGAGAGTTTCCGGGGTTTTCGAGTGAAAAGTGCTGCGTACAATACTCGGAGGGAAACTAGAAAATGGTGTGTGGCGCAGACGCATGAATCATGAGCTTTAACAAGTATACAAAGAAAAAAATATTGTGAATCGTATAAAATACGACAGACTTCAGTGGGCTGGTTACTTAGTGCGAATGTCGGAAGAAAGAATAGCGAAAACAATATTCAATAGAGAACCAGATAGGGACCTGCGACTTCGTGGAAGGCTACGAACACGCTATTATTAAATTAATAAATTTATATTCTGAACATTTTTATTTGAAAATTAAAAAAAAAATCTTGGCGATCACAAAGAGTTTTCCTTAGAAATTCCAAAGAATTTCTGTTGAGAACTTTAAAGTACTTCCCGTGGAAAATCAGAAAAAAGTTTAATATTTGGGAAAGTTTTCAGGGCAAGTTAATGAGTAAATTAATGATTTCGTGTGTGTTACTTCTACGTGAAGTTAAACGATTTACAATGATATGGAAATGCTAATATCATCTTCCAAACTTGGACGTACATGTTCACTTTCGCCTCTAATACTATCATGAACATGTACGTCCAAGTTTGGAAGATGATATTAGCATTTCCATATCAAGTTAATGAGTGTTATTCGGACAAAATTTAAAAGATTTTCCCGTTAATGTCTTAAAAACATCCCGAAAAAAATCAAAAACATTTTTTTTATAAAACGAACGCAATAAAAAATCGACACGCCGCAATAGTTGAATACGTCAAATTTCACGAAGAAATTCTATAATTCTAAAAAAATCAGCGCTATAGTTTTGAGGTCTTCGGAAGAAATTATCTACAAGAAAAGATTCAATTTTGGTCGCCATTACGTGGCCCTTTTGTGACAAATTTTGAGAAATGTATTTTTCCAATCTTTCGAATTATAATATAGCTAATGGTTTATAACAAATTTACTGAATTCAGATAGGGTGGCTCAAACAAAAGTTTTTAGCTTCTAGTTTTTCGCGGGAGGCGTTGACAAGCGCGTAACACTCAATGCATAAAGCAGGAAGATGACATTTTGTTTGTCAATCGTTGTAACTAAAGAAATACATATATTGTTTAATAATTTATCATTAATTTACATCGTAGGATACAAATAGAAATAACGAACTCAAAATGTAGGTGTCACACTTCCTTGTTTAAGAATACCTCCACGCTGTTCGTTCTAAGTACTATGCTGCCTATGATCGCATATTTGTAACAATCGACAAAAGTAGGCATGGGAGAAATGGAACGATGAAGTTTGTGATATGAAAGTATGAAAATTTTAATGATTTTCTAAAAAGTCCCAAAAAATGCGCAAATAATTTATCAAGTTGGAATCTTCGGTAGAAACATCTCCATTACTTGGTATTTGAATACAAACAAAAATGCGAAAATTTTTGTACATAGCACATGGCGTACCGTCAATAAAGTTTTTCAGTGTTACGGTTATGCGTTCACTTTGCTTAATGTTACAAAACAACTTGGTAGTTTTTTCGAGTTTTTTGGAACAAACTTTCATATTTCACCTGGTCAACTGAAAGAATTAGCAATTTGGAGATGATTCATGAGCTTACCTCAAAATCGACAAAATGCAAATGTTACAAATATGCGATCATGGGCAGTATGGGTGTGTAAGTTATAACTTAAAATTACTCATCGAAAAGCAATGGGAAATGTAACACTTCTCTCTCGGCTGATCATCAATTTGCCTAAGTAAATTTACCACATCATAGATATTTTATAACAGGCTCTTATTACATCAAGGAATAAAAAAAGAATCGTCAAGGCGCATGCTTTGCACGCCACTGCATGGACGATATGAACTGAACTATGATGTGAACGAAAATATTTCATTTTATGATAGGGTTTGAATCTCGGTTCGGCCTATAGCATTTTTTTTGGTTTCTCTGAGCAAAAATTATTGTTACGGTTTTGTGTAATAAAGACACAACTCGAAATCTGTAAATTTTGACTTAAAAAGGAAATGTCTATATTTTTGTGTATGTTATCAAAATATATTATGAAATAAATGAAATCAATTTATGCTAGCCGCATGAAATGCGAAAGCTTGAAATACTGCATTCAATATTGTGAAAGTACTTAGTGAATATAAAGCTAAAGGGCAGAAATCCCAGCCTTAATTGTAGTATGTGATGACAGTAAAGAAAATAGTTTAGTGTAATATATTGAATTCAATTGCAGTTGGTATGGAGATTCGGCTATTAGGTTATAGAATATTTAATCTTCAGTTTCACATACAGAACGGGAAAGATCTAATCTAGCACATGGTGTAATTTTCTCAGAACGCATGTCCTTTTAGGAAGCTACTAATCATCACTTGAGTAAACCAAATCCTTTTATAAATCTTATGCCGCCTCAAAAGATGAAGCAACCACGGTAACTCGCCCATGTACTTATAAATGGGAGCTCCGCCGAACGAGGAAGACATATGAGGGTCTCGGTAACGAAGCAACACTGCCCACCCAACCAGTAGCAATCTATCCATTATGTAACAAAGTCATCTACGCCCCACTTTCACTATCCGGCTGGCATCGGTCGGTGGTGTACCGTACGAACTCGGCAAGTCACTATTGTATGTAACTTCATACGGATGGCCTCCTCCGAAGGGACATCATTCCGGATAACTGAGGCCAAAATTATGTCTCTATATCTCAACTAAAGCATGTAATTTGTTAATTATGGTTTCGAATGTAATCCTTATACGGCACTTTCGGTTCGGATGATCTCGTCTCACAAAAGTGCCACCCATTGCCTTTTGATATATGATACTTCGAAAGGATGCGATGGAAGGATGTCGATGGAGGTTATGGGCCTGGCGGTAGCATGAGAAGTTCTGTATAGAATAAAATTAAATATCTGTATAAAGGGTTGGGGATACTAGGCTGTAGTTGTTTGATTTCATAATACGTCTTAGCAAAAGATGCTCAGACAGCACTTTCAGTCAATGTAATTTGTCCGTTCGAAAAGATGAAGTTTAAATATCGGAATGCAATATTGGCTTATGCAAAACTGCTCACAATTTCATAGTTGACGTAAACCTCCATTCCAAATTTGAGCGATGACTCGTGTAATTCAACCGCTGTAGCGACGATACTTTGCATGTTTCAAACATTTTTTTTAAAAGTATTTATTGGTTGAAATGTTTCAAATTTGTATTGTTTGCCCTTAAATCACCCCAAAGACATGCGAAGGTGCGATGGTTGTTACGTCAACTATGAAATCATGGACAGTAAAACTTATTGTTCATGCTTCAATTTGTACTTACTAACCATTACATTAGATGGTTTACAATCGTGGATTTAATTGTTTCTAACTCGATGTTACAAGATATTTGAGAATATAAGCATTGCAAGTTAATCCGATTGAAGTCGTCTAATGATAAAGCGATGTTTGTTCATAACGGGTTTTGTTTCTGAATCACCCAGAGTTCCTTTGACACACCCTTGACATTCATAACATTCTAGCCCACTCTTTACCGCGTTGCATAACTGCCCAAGGCAGTAGACCTAGAATGCGTGACATAGTTTTCATTCCAAGTCACGTTCGATCTAAGATGTTTTTTGTTTGGTTTTAAACCTGTTTTAATTGCTAACGTTTGAGAAACCTATCGCTATACATCCGCTCCACTATTTAAACGATTGGCTTAGAAGTGACCTCCATTTTGCTTGAAGAACTATACCGTGACGGGTTACCGCTTGTCGAAATCGCAGCGTAGTGTTGAACGTTCAGGATACAAAATAATGGAACGAAATATTTAGTGTCGGTTCATCGATACGATCAAGCCAATTTGCCGAAATGAAAGTGATCAGGTTTTTCGCGTGGATATCATTTTATGTTTTTTGTTTCAATTGTTTTTCGCTGGGAGCAGGTGCAGAAGATGATATCCAGGAACTTTTAGATACGGCAATAAAAAGCCAACGACAACCAGCGTTGTTGAATAGAAAAGATAATTTACAACGCAATTTACGATTTATTGAGGGTCATCATGTACCAATAATACGAAGAAGTCCAGGAAGGGGAAGAGTATGCCTTTGTCCACCTTGCCCGAACTGTATCACAAACACGGAAACTCCGACAACTGAAACTACTACTACTATTGATACTTCAACTGAAGCACCTACCACCTCCACTACCACTACTCAGGAGCCAACTACAACGGACAGAGCAACTGAAAAGTCTAAATTTGCTGTGAAACAAGAAATCGCACAATTGAAAAAAGAAATTCATATCAAGATTAAATCGTTAAATGGTCGCCATCCATTCGGCGGAGGTCCCCCCCGACTTCCGCCTCACTTACGTGATAAAGGAAGACCACCTCACTTTGGCGATCCATTGAAACCAACTCCATTCGGTGTCCCTGGGCGACCCCATCATGATGGTGACCCACATAAGCTACCTCACCTGGAACATCCAGATCGACCTCCTCATTTTGGTGGTCCGGGGAAAGTACCTGACTTAGATGACCTTGAAAAACCACCTCACATGCGCCATCCTCACTTAGATGCATCAGGGCGACCACTACCACCGCACTTACGCGATCCAGCTCGAAAGCCGCCTCATTTAATTGATGCAGGGAAACCACCCCATTTACCTGGTCCAAGGCGACCACTTCCGCCGCACTTACGTGATCCAGAACGAGGTCCTCCGCCACGTAGACCTCCACGACCACCCCCCACGCTGCAACCGTTCAGGCCTTTGGGCAATCTGTTCAAATTTGTCCGCAATCTGAAAAGGTTCGGTAAAAGGTTATTTGGTTTTCCTTCGATTACGTCACTTGGTTGCAAGAATAAACTCCCTGGATCAAGGGCGGAAGATAATGATGACTGCAGAATGCCATCAAACTGCAAGAAAGTAAAAATGGACGACGGTTCGTCGTTTAAAATTTGTACCGATTGAGAATATTGTGCAATATATGAAACAACATAATTATTAATTGATATTCTCGAAAATACCAAATTGTAATCATCATTGATCTATGATGATCAAGTTTCTCCTGAAATAACAAAAATACACTATTATAATTTTCCATCTAATATGGCGATAACCTGTAGACATTAGAACGTGCATAATGAAGAAAACAACAAAAATGTTGGTATTAGAGAAAATAAAGGTATTTACCCGAAAGAAAATGTTTTCATTTATTAGATTAGATCAGAGCACTGAAGAGATGGCTATTTTTTCTACCCATAATTGGTGCAATATGGTGTACAATATTTTTGTTTTCATTTGTGATAAGCTTCGGAGATATCGACGTGCTATTTTTCGACATAAAATAGCTAAACAAGCGAGAAAAGGCTTGATACACCTCAACCACAGAGAAACAGACGTCTTACTCAACACATGTTCTATCATTCACCTTTTTAACGGTGGATTAAATTTATTGTAGGTGGTCGATTTAATGATTTGAGGGTACATGACATCGTAAGCTGTTGGACGTGTTTGAAGTTGTTGAAGAATTTGTTTACCTTGGAACGCTTGTGACATGTGACAATGACGTTTCCCGTGAAGTGAAAAGACCTATTGCTGCTGCGAATAGGGCCTTTTACGGATTTCGTAACCAGCTTAGGTCCCGCAACAAGCAGACGGAAACGATTTTTTCTCTACACAAAACTCTGATTTTACCAGTGGCCCTTTGAGGACATAAAGCATGGACATTAAAAGAGGCGGACCGGAGAGCTTTCGGGGCTTTCGAGCGAAAAGTGCTGCGTACAATACTCGGAGGGAAACTAGAAAATGGTGTGTGGCGCAGACGCATGAATCATGAGCTGTATCAAGTATACAGGGAAGAAAATAATGTGAATCGTATAAAATACGGCAGACTTCAGTGGGCTGGTCACTTAGTACGAATGTCGGAAAAAAGAATAGCAAAAACAATATTCAACAGAGAACCAGATCGGGGCCGGTGACTTCGTGGAAGGCCACGAACAAGCTGATGGCTGCACGCGGTGGAATCGGACCTGGGGACCCTGAACGTTCGAGGAAACTGGAGGAACATCGCCCAGGACCGACGATTATGGAGCTAGGCATAGGTGTAACGACGCTGTAGCCAACCAGGTATCCAGGTAGGTATCAGATTTCTGATGAACTACGATCTCAATCATTTGGAGAATTAAACTTAAATCTGACAGTTCGAAAATAAAAAAAAATCACCTGGTCATAAGAATGGCTGGTGCTACACAGCAATCCCAATAAGACATCGATGTAAAATGATTCGATATATCTATCAAAAGTAATTAGGGTTATTCGATAATTACTGAATAGTCATTTTTTAGTTTAATTTCAGTTTAATTCTCCAAATGAGACAGACCCTAAAGATCTATATGAAGAATTTTGAAGAAAATCGAAGAAATTTAAAACAATCAACCAAACATTTCACACTGACAGGATGAAACATATAATTTAAAAATATAAGATAGCGTACTAGCCCTGCCCCATCCCACCGAACGCCTGTATACTAAGGAGTTACGACTCACAACAGCTTCTTTCCATTTTAGGAGCGGCTGATCATCGTCTCAGTCTTGCGAGCAAAGGTGTATGATTGCCAATCCGGGGATGGCGAGTTAGATTCTTGGTCCGGTCTAGGATGTTTTCAGGTTGGAAACATTCACGACTTCCTGGGCATAGTGTATCCATTGTACTTGCCACACAAGATACATACTCATGCAATGGTGGGCATAGAAAAGCTTTCCATTAATAACTGAGGAAATGCTAGCAGAATACTAAGTTGAAAAGCAGGCAAAGTTCCAGTTGGAATGTAGAGCCATTGAATAAGAATAAGAATAAGAATAAGAATAAGAATAAGAATAAGAATAAGAATAAGAATAAGAATAAGAATAAGAATAAGAATAAGAATAAGAATAAGAATAAGAATAAGAATAAGAATAAGAATAAGAATAAGAATAAGAATAAGAATAAGAATAAGAATAAGAATAAGAATAAGAATAAGAATAAGAATAAGAATAAGAATAAGAATAAGAATAAGAATAAGAATAAGAATAAGAATAAGAATAAGAATAAGAATAAGAATAAGAATAAGAATAAGAATAAGAATAAGAATAAGAATAAGAATAAGAATAAGAATAAGAATAAGAATAAGAATAAGAATAAG
This sequence comes from Armigeres subalbatus, assembly GCF_024139115.2. Taxonomy (NCBI): domain Eukaryota; kingdom Metazoa; phylum Arthropoda; class Insecta; order Diptera; family Culicidae; genus Armigeres; species Armigeres subalbatus. The sequence goes on along the minus strand of NC_085141.1, from coordinate 262,186,957 downwards.
AATAAGAATAAGAATAAGAATAAGAATAAGAATAAGAATAAGAATAAGAATAAGAATAAGAATAAGAATAAGAATAAGAATAAGAATAAGAATAAGAATAAGAATAAGAATAAGAACAAGAATAAGAATAAGAATAAGAATAAGAATAAGAATAAGAATAAGAATAAGAATAAGAATAAGAATAAGAATAAGAATAAGAATAAGAATAAGAATAAGAATAAGAATAAGAATAAGAATAAGAATAAGAACAAGAATAAGAATAAGAATAAGAATAAGAATAAGAATAAGAATAAGAATAAGAATAAGAATAAGAATAAGAATAAGAATAAGAATAAGAATAAGAATAAGAATAAGAATAAGAATAAGAATAAGAATAAGAATAAGAATAAGAATAAGAATAAGAATAAGAATAAGAATAAGAATAAGAATAAGAATAAGAATAAGAATAAGAATAAGAATAAGAATAAGAATAAGAATAAGAATAAGAATAAGAATAAGAATAAGAATAAGAATAAGAATAAGAATAAGAACAAGAATAAGAATAAGAATAAGAATAAGAATAAGAATAAGAATAAGAATAAGAATAAGAATAAGAATAAGAATAAGAATAAGAATAAGAATAAGAATAAGAATAAGAATAAGAATAAGAATAAGAATAAGAATAAGAATAAGAATAAGAATAAGAATAAGAATAAGAATAAGAATAAGAATAAGAATAAGAATAAGAATAAGAATAAGAATAAGAATAAGAATAAGAATAAGAATAAGAATAAGAATAAGAATAAGAATAAGAATAAGAATAAGAATAAGAATAAGAATAAGAATAAGAATAAGAATAAGAATAAGAATAAGAATAAGAATAAGAATAAGAATAAGAATAAGAATAAGAATAAGAATAAGAATAAGAATAAGAATAAGAATAAGAATAAGAATAAGAATAAGAATAAGAATAATAGCAACAAAACCAAATCAGAATCTTGAAATAAAATTTCACATTCTGATGCTGATGTCCTTTTTGCGAATACTCTTTGATGAAAATTTGTTTTGGCTCAAACTTTTCTACTATAAAATTGAGGTTCTGAAAAGAACCGATTTATTATTAATAAAGCGCCTTCCCAATTAACTGCAACAGCAAACTCCGTTTCCAATGTGCTAGTAATACTTACCGCAGCTTGAATTCGGAATTGTATAAGGCCCACGTTATGATAGTGCAAACCAATCTCAAACGTTATCCCAAAAGCTTTTGGAAGTTCGTTAACAATAAAAGGAAAAAGTCATCTAGGTATTCCAAAGAATGTGGTGTATGACAACGCTGAAGCAAAACATCTGCGGAATGTTGTGAACTCTTCGCTAGTTTTTTTGAATCCCGTCAAAGCTCTGCTACCGACGCCGAAGCTGAACCCGTCTCGCTAGACGTTCTTTTGGACTTGATTAGATCAACAACATTCGTGGTCACCCCCGCAGTGGTCATCGCATCCGCCAAGAAGCTGAAAAGCTCTCTGTTTCCGGGTCCAGCTGGAATTCCATCTGTTTTATTCTGTCGCTCTTTTATTGTTTTCAGTACCACAAACTGTTCATCATGGTTGAGCTCTTACCTAACTGGAAGGAAACTCCGAGTGAGAATTGATTCTGGTGTTTCATCGTCCTTCTGCAGAGCTTCTGATGTGCTCCAGGGAAGCAACTTTCCAAAGCAAATCGTCCGCTGGTCTTCATTGCTAAAATTGCCAAATATTTTACCGATCCATATTGCTTCAAGTCTCTGTATTGTGTGCATGTACGACCTATCCTTGAGACCGCTTCTGTTGTGTGGATGCCAAATGATGAATCTTGGTCCCTAAGGATTGAACTTGTTCAGCGGAGGTTCGATCGGATGGCATGGCATTACGCAGTTTGCCTTGACGAGGTCCAATGAATCTTCCAGCATACCGTGATCGCTGTAAACTTCTTGGTATGGACACCCTAGAAAGAAGAAGAATATTGCAGCAGGCAACATTCGTTGCCAAGGTACTGAACGACGAAATTGATTCTTCGCAGTTGCTTGCGCTACTGGACTTCCGAGCAATTCATCATCCTCTCCGGAACGATCATTGCTACAGGACCGATTCCATCGAACAGCAATCCAGTGGTGGAAATCTGTGAACCTTGCACACAAAACGAGAAGTAGGCAATTCAAAATACTCACGAACACTTGTTTTGCTTTTTTCTTGCCTACCTTTTACTCGCAGAGAAAACAGAAAACGAACCCCGAAAAATGTTTGTGAAGCTTCGCGAGTCATTCGGGTTAATTTGCCAAATGTCATAAAAAACCTCGGAACATGTTGTCACGGATGTTCGAACAAGAACACCTTTATTTATTGTTATTGTGTTTATCTCAAGTGAAATTTATTCATTGTATTCGAAGTAATCACAAATACTCGCGACCGTGATTTTTACTCCCGAAAAAAATACTGCCCTGCTGTTTTTACTTTTCTCGCGAACAAAGCAAGGACCAGAAAAATTCAGGCAGTAGGTTCACGCGAGTGTGGCATTTTTGATAGGCCCAATTATACTCTTTTCTTACTCTTGAAGCGAGTATTTCCACCACTGCAGCATTCGGCTACAATGAGCCGCTATCGTCGATTATCCGGACATTAACGGTATGTTAGTTGAAGATCTCTACGATTTCGAGCAAACAACATTTGTCGTTCGTCATTGTTGTAGGCGTAATTGTTCGTGTGGTATTGCAAAAAATGTATGTTTTTTATTCATTGAGGCATTGTAGTCAGATGGATCAGTACTAAATAAATAAATAAATAAATAAATAAACAAAACCCGATCCAAAAACATGCGAGAAAATTTCACAGGAGTGCCGCTGACACCAACAATAGTTACTTGATGGTTTGCAACTGACCCACTACGGATGCAGAAACCACCCCCTGCGATGCTAGAACCACTACCGACGCCATCGTTTTGTCCGCTCTCCATGACCACTCCCCGTGGATCCTCGAACAGGAATTACTCGCGAGTGCAAAACATGGGTCTTCCCATACCCAGAAAAGATAAAGCGGTGGTTCAAAAGGCCCGTAACATACATCATGTTGATGTCCGTGTTGGGAATGCATGAACGGGATTGCTTGGCTCTGATATTTTTTACTGAATAGCACAAAAATTGATTAGGGGGTTCCGTGGTCTAGTAGGCTACACATTCGCCTTATAAGCGGATGGTCATGGGTTCGATTCCCAGCCCCCCCAACAAACACTTTTCGTCAATCATTGGCAGCTCAGTACTGAAGACGGCGTTAGGGAGACACGCTCATCTGATGTGCAACCTGGCAACGAATGATAAATGACACCCTTTCCGGGGGTTTACCCTCCAAATGACTAGATTAATGGCAAATGGACAAACGCATCGAACTATGGACAACTGCATATGGACACCTAGCTGGACCTACAACGAACAGGCACACTTTCTCACTACCGACAACAGACAGCGTGTGGACGAGAGCAACGGCAACAACAAAAAAGGCTTTAACCTTCTTCGGATATTAGAAAAAACTTACGAATAAGATGTTGGGGTCATATTGACCCAGAAATGTAAATGCTTATAAAACAGTCAAATTTTAACCGAATCACAAAGTTTATATACCGTTCGAAAGATAAACTCATCAATTTTGTGGCTATGTGGTGATATGCTGGTTCTGGAGACAATGGCCACCGGGAAACGACTTCCACGGGGACCTTGTCGGTCATATAAGGGGAGCATAAAAATCGCTCCATATATGCCTTTCGATCGCTAATTCTTCATAGATTCTCCTAAAACGGTAATGTATGGTCCATGAGAGGGCTTCCGATGAAAGTGGCCACTCCTGGTACAAGCAAGGTGCCCCCGGGGAACCCGCAGGAGGGGACATTTCCGTTTTAGTACCAAAATATGCCGTGCGGCGGCTCTATCGTCATGATTTTCCACCAAACAGATGGTTATGCGCTTGAAATCGATAAGTGACCACATTGGCCACTCTTGGAGCCTATGAGGTGCCCCCGGGGAACCCGTAAAAGGGGACATTTCCGTTTTAACACCGAAATATGTCGTGCGACTGCTCTTTCGTCATGATTTTCCACAAAATAGATGATTATGTGCTCGAAATCGATAATTGACCACATTGGCAACTCTTGGAACCTAAGAGGTGCCCTTGGGGAACCCGTAGAAAGGAATATTTCCGTTTAAACTCCAAAATATGCCATGCGGTGGTTCATTCGTCATGATTTTCCACAAAATAGATGATTATGCGCTCGAAATCGATAATTGACCACATTGGCCACTCTTGGAGCCTATGAGGTGCCCTCGGGGAACCCGTAAAAGGGGACATTTCCGTTTTAACACCAAAATATGCCGTGTGGCGGCTCTTTTATCATGATTTTCCACCAAACAGATGGTCATGCGCTTGAAATCGATAAATGATCACATTGGCCACTCCTTGTATATGCAAGGTACCCCTGGGGAACCCGTAGGAGAGGACATTTCCGTTCTGGCACCAAAATGTGCGGTGCTGCGGCTCTTTCGTCATGATTTTCCACAAAATAGATGATTATGCGCTCGAAATCGATAAGTGACCACATTGGCCACTCTTGGAGACTATGAGGTGCCCTCGGGGAATCCGTAAAAGGGGACATTTCCGTTTTAACACCAAAATATGCCGCCCGGCAGCTTTTTTTTAACTTTATTATGGTGATTTTTTATTTTACAGATAAGTACCGTGCGGCAGCTCTGTCGTCATGATGTTCCACAAAATAGATGATTATGCGCTTGAAATCGATATTTGACCACATTCGCCGCTCTTGGAGTCTACCAGGGGCCCCCAGGGAATCCGTAGAATGGGATATTTCCGTTTTAACAACGAAATATGCCGAGTGGCGACTCTTTCGGTGTGTTTTCCCGCTCGAAATCAATAAGTGACCACATTGGCCACTTTTGAACCTATGAGGTGCCCTTGGGGAACCCGTAGAAAGGGACATTTCCATTTAACACCGAAATATGTCGTGCGGCGGCTCTTTCGTCATGATTTTCCACAAAATAGATGATTATGCGCTTGAAATCGATAAGTGACCACATTAGCCACTCTTGGAACCAATGCGATGCCCACGGGGAGCCCGTAGATGGTGACATTTCCGTTTTTATACCGAAATGAATAAGTGACCACATTTTCCATTTTGGAACCTATGAAGTACCGCCGTGGAGCTCATAGGAGAGGACATTTCCGTGCTTACTCTTACTCTTACTTAGGGCCGAGGCCCACGTAGCGTGTTTTCAAGCTGCGTGCACGCCGCGTCCACGCAAGGTACCCAGCATCAAATGTAGTTTACGTGTGCATTACTCCATTTGATGCTGGGTACCTTGCGTGAACGCGGCGTGCAAGCAGCGTGAAAAAACTTTACATGGACATCGCCCCTTAAAGACATGCCGTGCAGCGGCTCTTTCACTATAATTTTCCATCAAATAGTTGGTTATGCTCTTGAAATCTAATATCAACCCGGGGGAACCCCAGGCCCAGTTTCGGTAATTGTGGAGTGCCGTGAAGAATTCATTGAAAGTGTCTGTGCACACAAAATCGCACTCACTTTTTAGGAACTTTTCCTCAACCGAATTGCTCGCAGTAAATACCATCCGACGAAAATCCTGCCCTATTGTTTCCTATTAAAAATTGGCCAGATCGGACTATGGGCTCCGAAGTTATGACCAATATACTAATTTCAGTAGCTGCATGGGAAAATCACTTTTCTGGTACTTATGCTCATCCGATTGGCTTGCAATAAGTTGCGTTCAGCAGAAAATTTTAGAATGCAAATAAACAAATATGAAAAATAAGAGCTATCTACCTATTAGTGTTATATTAGACTTTTCTTATATATTTCTCAACCCTTTTGAACTAACGATAAAGGCACCATCACCACTAGGTAGATTAATCTTGTTTTTTTTTCTATCAAATAGGTCATTCATTCTGAACTTATTATCTATAACCTACAAGGTACCCGCAGGAGTCTCACAGAAGGAGAGATTTTTTTTATATCGAAATGTTGCGTTTTCATATCATTGTCCACGGCGATCGGTGAAAACTTCAAACTTCTATGAGTCGATATTGAAGGGACCATCGACTAAAGGTAATATCGAGATGCGGAATAGAAAATCCTTGGAGAGCTATTCGAAGGAATCATCACTGTAGCCCAGAAACTATTTTTTAATTTGACTCAGTACTCAATTTCAAATGAATAACAATTTCAAGCATATCTTTTTGAAGACTTTTTGAAGGCCAGGGTAGACAATGATAGACGAAGATAGAGCTGCCGCAAGCGGCACAGTACATTTTATATAACCATGAAAATGTCCTCTCCTACGAGTTCGCAGGGCATCTCAAAGGTTCCAAGAGTAGACAATATCACTAATCAACTCCAAGCACATGACCATCTGTTTGGTAGAAAATAACAAAGAAAGAGCCACCGCACGGCATATTTTGGTGTTAAAATGGAAATGTACTCTTATACGGGCTCCCGGGGGCACCTCATAGGTTCTAAGGGTGGACAATATGTCAATAATCGATTTCGAGGGCACCTATTTGGAGGAAAATCACGACGAAAGAGCCGCCGCATGACATATGTTGTTGTAAAAATGGAAATGTCTTCTTCTACGTGTTCTCCGAGAGAGCCAATTAGGTTTCAAATGTACACCCAACCAGCGGATGGCAGATTTTAATACAGTTCTGCATAAGAACCTTACAGAAACTGTATAATAATTGGGCATATACAACTTTTGGAAGATTTTAATACAATCGTTGTATTGAAATTATACTGATTTGTATTATTTTAATACAATTTCTGTATAAAAACCTTACAGATTCGTATATCCTCCGGGACCCTCCTTAGCCGTGCGGTAAGATGCGCGGCTACAAAGCAAGACCATGCTGAGGGTGGCTGGGTTCGATTCCCGGTGCCGGTCTAGATAATTTTCGGCATGGAAATTGTCTCGACTTCCCTGGGCATAAAAGTATCATCGTACTAGCCTCATGATATACGAATGCAGAAATGGTAACTTGGCTTAGAAACCTTGCGGTTAATAACTGCGGAAGTGCTTAATGAACACTAAGCTGCGAGGCGGCAATGTCCCAGTGGGGGATGTAATGCCAACGAAGAAGAAGAAGAAGATTCGTATATGCCACGTTTTTATACAATAATTGTAAGATCTGTAAGATCTTGTAAGATTTCGAGCGCACGTCCATCTGTTTGATGGGAAAACACAAAAAGAGCCGCCGCACGGCTTATATTGGTGTAAAAATGGAAATGACCCCTTCTACGGGTTTCCTGGGGGCCCCTCATAGGTTCCAGGCGTTGCCAATGGGGTCACTTATCGATTTCAAGCGCATAATCATCTATTTTGTGGAAAATCATGACGAAAGAGACGCCGCACGGCATATTTTCGTGCTAAAACGGAAATGTCCTCTCATACGGGTTCCCCGGGGGCACCTTGCATGTACCAGGAGTGGCCAATGTGGTCACTTATCGATTTCAAGCGCATAACCATCTGTTTGGTGGAAAATCATGACAAAAGAGCCGCCGCACGGCATATTTTGGTGCTAAAACGGAAATGTCCCCTCTTGCGGGTTCCCCGGGGGCACCTTGCATGTACCAGGAGTGGCCAATGTGGTCTTTTATCGATTTCAAGCCCATTATCATCTATTTTGTGGAAAATCATGACGACAGAGCCGCCGCACGGTATATTTTGGTGCTAAAACGGAAATGTCCCCTCCTGCGGATTCCCCGGGGGCACCTTGCATGTACCAGGAGTGGCCAATGTGGTTACTTATCCATTTCAAGCGCATAATCATCTATTTTGTGGAAAATCATGACGACAGAGCCGCCGCACGGTATATTTTGGTGCTAAAACGGAAATGTCCCCTCCTGCGGGTTCCCCGGGGCCACCATGCATGTACCAGAAGTTACCACTTTCGTCGGAAGCCCTCTCATGGACCATACATTACCGTTTTAAGAGAATATATGAAGAATTAGCGATCGAATGGCATATATGGAGCGATTTTTATGCTCCCCTTATATGTCCGACAAGGTCCCGTGGAAGTCGTTTCCCGGTGGCCATTGCTCCAGAACCAGCATATCACCACATAGCCAAAAAATTGATGAGTTTATCTTTCGAACGGTATATAAACTTTGTAATTCGGCTATAATTTGATTGTTTTATAAGCATTTACATTTCTGGGTCAATATGACCCCAACATCTTATTGGTAACTTTTTTTGTGGAGCCGTTCCTGTTGCACCTTAAAATACTTTTTTCATGTCAGATGCTTCATTTCCACAAAATATTAAAAGTCAAGAAATTTCAGAACGATCGGATTATCAGGTAAAAAGTTATTCTACTTTGAAGTTTCGTTTTGGGTCATATTGACCCCAACATCTTACTAAGGTTAAATAGATTTTGTGTGCCACAGTAGATATCGGCACAGTAGCGGTTAATACACAGAGTACCAACCAAAAAAATAAACGGAATAAAAAAAGGACAAAAATTGAAATTTTAAGTGGTTTGTTGTAAATAATAAAAAGTTTCAACGAAATTGACAAATTGCTGGAGAGTTTCCAAATCGATTGATATATAAATCTACGAAATCCATCGAAAGATAAAGGCTCTATTAACGTTCAAAATCTTACATGATTTCGTGACGGTCCCCAATTTTGGATTCTGATTTGACACTCAGTACCTTCGGGTAAAACGTTGTCCAACGTCGAAAAATTAAATCCTTATACAAAAAGTGTTACGAGGAGGATGGTGGGGGTTTAAAATCATCAAATTTAGCGTTACGTAATTTGTGAAAGAACCCATAATAGATCAATATTTTTTGATGGGTCTAAATTCCGGTATGTTTGGGGGGTGTTCAAGTGATCCCGTTGGCTTCGTACTACTCCAGGGCAACATTTGAATAGAGGTACGAAGTTAGATCCGGCAAGAAGATCGTAGAGTTTTCGTGTTGCTTCAACAGAGGAAGCACACGCTTCTGTAGGCACTCCTTGGTGTAGATCTCCCCGTTTACAGTCCCGGTAGTCACGAACGCCGCACTCCGATTGCCACATGAGTAGATCACTTGCAAAATCATGTATTTTTAGGCAAACTTCGAAACTTGTGCTGGGTGGTGAAAAACAGCAACCCTGGAAGCTGTCGGAAGTCCACCTTGACGAGACAATGAGACGAGACAGCATTTGGGTGAACAGTTTCCGGAACCGTGACTTTCCCACCATATTTTGCCGTTCGTCACGATTAGGAGCCTTTTTGTACATATCCAGACCCTTCTTGTCCTTGGCGCTATCTGAACGAAAGACTTCCCAATGTCCCTATGGAAAGTTGAGGATTTTCCAGGTGCTTTTGCAAAATCAATTTGTGACGTTGTTTTTCGCGCGACGCCATTTTTTTTTTCAATTTTCGAAAAACTGATAACGATAAAAATACAGTGTACAAAATACACTCTAAACTACTTCTACCCATATTTCCAAAAGAAAAAAAAATACCCTATGAGCAGGGTTTCGACTTTTCGTTTCAATAAGACCAAAACAAGCGTTTTTCGGGCCAAGGGAAAATCTTGTTTCGTTGTTTATGGTGAGGATCATCTTTCACCCATCAATCTTTTCTCTAGAATTAACATTGGAAGAAAAACGAAAATTTGGCCTATTACCTAGGGGAACTATTCCGTTTTCCATCTCACTGTACATATATTCATCTCATCGCGAAACAAAGAAATTCCGCATCAATTTCGTCGCTTCTTTTTGCTAACATGCATGCTCACTGCTGAAAAAAATCACAAAAATATTAAACAAACAAAATACCTTTTCATTGCTTTGTTTTTCGTGAGACCAATATCGGAGCTATGAGATGAAGTCCAGGAGCAGTAACCCTAGATGAAAATAATTTTTCGTTTCATATATTTCACTCATATTTCGCGAGAATTATCGCAGAACAATTACAAAATTGTATGGCCGCGCCGGGATTTGAACCCAGAATAGTAACAATAATAGCTCTGGGGATGCGGTTACTTTAGCCACAACACCACGCTATCTGTATGAAAGCGTTAAGTTATTTGTTCCACATAAGCTACTTACTATTTGCCTTTATGATGCCACGAAAAGACTCGAATATGAAAGAAAAAGAGCAAACCAACGTTTGGCGGCTATCGAAGTGAGCGAAAAATGGTTATCACTCTCCAGGCTGTTTTTCTTTCCCGAAAAGCGATTTCTCCCTGAAAACTTCCGTGAAGGAAAATCATGTGCTCCTGAGATTGAATGAGCATTACGAACCCTGCCTATGAGTAATTTTCAACAGCGTTCTTCCTGATGCAATTTGATGGGGGACACTTTATAAGTCGACTTCCTTATGGGCCAAACACAATTGATACGTTTGCGTGCGTTTTGACAGTTTTTCCATGGGAAAACTGTCAAAACGTACGTAAACGTATCAATTGTGATTGGCCCATTAGTTTGACTGCTGCACCATGTTAGAGTGACAGTCACGCATACAAGGAATGACAATATTATGGAACTGAGATGAACCTCCGATCTATTGTCACAGGATTTTAGTACTAATTCTCTCCTTTCAGGCGATCATGCGATCAAAACATTGTATCGGTGAAATTTTGGGAAAATCGAGTTTTTATTTTTTTTTTACCGTTTAGCACCTGCGTGGTCCTGGAGCGCTCATGCAGGCTCGCTCGTGCTGTGTATCGCGAACGATGGTTTTCCGATAGTGTTATTCAAAACACAACAGCGCGCGTGCTCAAGTATTAACGTAGTATAGTTAAAAGATTTTTTTCTTTTTTCAATATATTCTCCAATGTTAGTTGTTAAACTATTTTATCAAAATTCAATGATGTTTGAAAGATGACAATTTTATTTGATTCATTAAATACGGCTACTATTCTAAACGACTAAAGCATTCAAAAGTTTTGTCTTATATTTTGCATGCGTTTTTGGCACCATGTAGTTTTTCCGAATTGCTGCAAAATCACTGTGAATGGTTCGATTGTTTATGCAGATGATCGTGATAAGCCTTAGCCAGTAATTTCGCAATAGTCCGTAGTATGAAACTTTTTTATGTGTTGTTTCGAAGTGATATGTAGATTTGTCGATACAGACATGACAGAAGACCTAACAATATAGTTTTATATCCTTCCAGCAGATTTTTGCCTAAGCATGCATCTAACATTTCTTGCAAGTTTTACAGAAGATCTGCGCTAAATAATGGGCAGCAGGCCTTCATTCTTCAAAATCGTCCGATTGCAATGTATCGTGCAATACGCACACGGATGGGATGCACTATTCGTTATAACTTCTGACAATATGTCAATGACTTTCGAGTAATAGCTTTATGCTGATGAAGTATAACATGATTATATGTGATATATACATGATATACATGATTAACATGAACAACTCATATATGTGAGTCAATTTAATAGTGGGGGGGTAAATTATCAAACATAAAAAATAGAGTATGAAAACTTAGAAGAAATATATTTTTTTAAGCTTACATTCAAATCGGTTCTCCACGCAATTACATTCTCATGAGCAAATTGTATGGATTTTTCATTCTTTTCTGTAACACTATTCACTCTTATAACTCATGTTGTCTTACCGTGCTCATTGGCAAACGAAATGTTTCCATATTCCGATGATAGATTTTCTTGGAAGAGCTTCGCTGTGAGTGGATCCTTACAACACTCCGCCATATTCGATAATTTCTGTAAGTTGGAACGCTTTCAACATTCATATGACTTGAAACTTCTGATAATCACATCGTACAAACTTTCCTAAACACTGGTTTCACTCTTCATGCTTTTTCAAAAAACAATCGAAAACTTTGAACCGCTTTTCATTGTGATTTCTCATGATTTTAAATTGAAACTCATCAAGTCAGAACTTAGAACATAATTTGATACTACAAGCTATGAAAACACCTTGTGAACTTCGAGGCCATGCGGATAGCGGCGACAGTCGTCTATCCGCCTTTGCTAGCTGTGGAGTATGGGTTCAATCCCCACCCTTAAGTGGGTGTTATGTTAATGTCCTGTTCGTTGTCTAATGCTAAATGTTAAGTATATCTGTGCCAGCTCTGGTCAAAAATTGCGTTTCTGTGTTTTATCGTTATATGCATTTATCGGGAACCGTTACCTACTGCACCATATTTTTTAATTTTTTTTGAGTGCACTAGTAAACTACATCTTTTTCAAACTATTTAATTAGGAATATCTATAAATACAGGCAAACAAGTGCACGCACTAAATCCGAATTTTCAACTTTAACGTGCAATCTGCGCTGTTGCATATATATGCTAGCGAAACATGGTGTATATCAGTGAAGAACACTCAACGGCTGCAGGTATTTATCGACAGATGCCTGCGGTACATTTAGGGCTGGTTGCCTCACAATTTCAAACAACGAGGTCCATCGCCGTTGTCACCAGAGGCTAGGGTGGCTCAAATTAGTATGGGAAAAACTTTTTTCAATTTTTTTGAAGGGCCGCCATCTTATTCGGTTCTATTTGATGCCCTGATGCTCTGGACAAAATTTCAGCCAAATCGGTCAACGTTTGGGCGGTGCTAAACTCGTTGGAAGTGTATATGCAAAAATATATGCAAAAACATCCAAAAACAGTGAATTGCAGTTGGACGGCACAAATTACGATCAAGAACTATGATACTCATTCAGATCTTGAAGAATTTAATACAGAATGTTATGCAAAAAACCGCGAGAGGATTAGAGTTTGCTTGGTTATTAGCATTTCTCTGAAGTGGGGTTTGAGCAAATTTCGTTTCTTTTACCTTTGAAAAGAAATAAATTCACCCCTACAACACTCCAGTAAAATACTAATATCTTTGCCTGATAAACTCTAATCTTCTCGCGGTTTTTAGCATAACATTCTGTATTTAATTTTACAAGAACTGAATGAGTATCATTGTTCTTGATCGTAAATTATGCCGTCCAACTAAAAATCACTGGTTTTGGATGTTTCTGCATACATTTTCCATATAAACTTCCAATGAGTTTAGCACCGCCCAAACGTTGACCGATTTGGCTGAAATTTTGTCCAAGGCATCAGGGCATCAAATAGAGCCGAATAAGAGGGCGGCCCATCAAAACATTTGAAAAAGTGATTTTTGAGCCACCCTACCAGAGGCCGATAGCAACAGAAATTCGGAATCGAAAGTGTGGCTGGGTTGGCCACACCACCCAGCATTAGACTGGAATTCAGCGGGACATCGCAGCAGAAGAAGACCCAGAGGCTCATGGCAGCGAAGCCGTAATAAAGAAATAAAAGAAGTCGACCGAAATCTAATCCGGAAACAGGTTGAAGCGATAGCTGGACATCGCTCAGGATGGAGCTCTTTCAAGTCGGCCCTTTGCACCACCGGAGGTGTACAGTGCCCATAAGCAAGTTTTTTTTTCTAACAGGAGTAATTGATTCTAACCTTGAATTTTGGAACGGCGATTGTTCTGTTCATTGAAACATTTATGGTGAACTTATGTGCCTAACAGAAAGAATAGATTCCGATCTATCTAAGAGTAACGTTAGTTAATCGAAATATACTGTATTAAGGTCAAATTCAGTTACGCCTATTTGAAAAAAGCTCCTATAAATGTCTGTTTCTACCATTAACATATGGTTCAGATGTAAAACAGTAACTGTGGCACGCACAACACGTGTTTTACTAAGTTGATTAGAATGCTTGAACAATTCCAATTAAAAAATATTGAAATTCTTAAAATCTATTTTTTTCGCAAATTTCACCGATAGAATATTTTTATCGCATGATTTCCTGAAACGGGATAAAAAAAACGAAGGAGGCTTGGACCGGGTAGGATGTGTTTTTCAACGCTTGACAGAAATTTTCTTTTTTCAGGGTGAAGATTTCTGAGATCGTTGGAATTGGCAAATGAAACTACTCCCAGATTTCTTGTGACGGCTGCTTGTACAACGAGCTATGGATTTTTGCTGATTAACGTTGGAAATACTTTCATATGGGAATCCAATAAGTATACTTTACTTCATTTACGCTTCTTCATCCACTCAGTACCAGTGCTCAAACTCTAAATTTACAACTTACTGCTTTTATTCTATTTTTACAATTATAGATAATGAAAATTTGATGGTTTGACAAACTTTCGATAACCTTTTAAAACTGACAAAACATAACACATTGACATAATTGCATCAATGATTACACCTTTTTCGCAGATAAGCTCTTGACATGTACTGGTTCAACAGGTCTTTTGTTTTAAGCTTTATTCGAATGATTTTTAAAGAAATTTATAATTTTAGCATTGAGGGTTTCATGATTCTTTACAAGTACTGTATACAAATCTAATAATTCTATTTGCTGACGAAGAAGTAGGAATTTTACAGTTTTGTTTGTACCTGGATTTGTACGATTTTTGTGGAGTTTCTGCGTGAGATTTTGGCGCCTTGTTATTGTAAATGAAAATGTATTAATATCCTATACACCTATTCATTCTGAAAGGAGAGAATTAATCTGTTGAGGCAACAATGCCGGACTGCTCTTGTTTTCAGATAAGAGCAGTCGGTAAAACTAGCGACCGTAAATAATTAGTTAATAGCGTAATTATTTTGAAAACCCAAAAGCGAAGTTTCAATTGAATGTACTACGCCATCCGATAGGTTCTATATTTAAAAGTGGTGCTGGTGTGTTTTTTTTAAATACACAATCGAGATTCGGATTTTTCTAATGCAATAAGTGTACACTTCTTCCACAGACAAACAGACGTAACAGCTTGAACATTTTCCTGAAAAAATCATCGCCTCTACCACCATCTTGCGAGCATGTTACACGAAACAATGTTTCGTAAGACATTGTCGCCAGAAGGCGCTGGAGTGAAATGTCAAACTCGAAGGATTACGACGCTAGCGCCTCTAGTTGTGAAGCGCGCAATCAATCAAATTCAAATTGATCGTTGAAGTCATGGACGATAGTAATTTATCTAGTGTTACGTCTGTTTGTCTGTGCTTCTTCTATCACTTATTTCTAGAGCGTTATACAAGTGGCGTGGCTTTATAACTATTTCAAACTGAAACAGGCTTCGAAATGCTTACAAATAATTTTAATTGATTGAAAGATTGGTTAATTTTGATATGGGGTAGGCGGTATTTTAGCTTTTGATATGGGGTAGGCGGTATTTTAGCTCGACTCTAACGAATAAGGGTGAATTCGAATCCTAAAAAATAAACGTTCTGAGTGGGTATATAGATTCTTGACGTTGCTTTTGCTTTCGAGAAATTAATTAAAGGTATACAGTTATTGGAAAATCTTTAAATATTCCATCTTTGTACGCAAAGCAAAATTTGATTTACAAATTTATATAAATGTTGTATTTTGTTCCCCCAAAAAATGTTGTGATTTTATTAAAACATACAGCCCCTGTAAACACATAATAGCCCCATCTTTGCTGAATTTCCTATTCAATAGGAACAAACATGTGATTATGAGCAGTATGTTTGTTATGAAACGAGGTGATCCAAACTAATTGGTATGTATCATACATAATTTATTAGCATTGTCAAATAAACTACATATTCTCTAATATTTGACAAATTTTGTAGTCAAATCTAGCTTTATTATATGAAATCCATTTCAATATAGGATAGCTGGCAGTATACTTCCACGTTTAGAAAACAGAGCTAATGTCGCTGAGAATATTCTGCAGTAGTTATCTCAATCCATTGAGAAATTGAAGCGAATAATGGGTCCATTTATTTGAATACTTAATGATTTTTTCTATATTTTTAATACGTATTAATCCGATTTCGTTATATACATCGTATTTTTGAGTTCTAGTTACAACGAAATCGTATAAACATTCCCTGCTCCCCACTATAATCGTGATGGAGTCCATGAACGTGTACATTTTAGTTTTTTGATTGATTTTGCCTTTGCTGCCCAAATGCTTATTAGCAACTAAAATATGAAAAAAAAAACACATTTTTGCCATTCTCGTACAACAAAGTTGTACCGAAAGGCTATATCATTTCACTCCGAATACGAACTTTTTATATAGGTCTCGGAGGCCCATAGTGTTATATACCAATTGACTTAGATAGTAACATGATCATTCATATATGATTTAAAAACACTGATACACTCCATTTTCATTCTCTTGTAGAAAGCGTTATTCAGCTGCTAAATTTGCTGAGCTAAACCAGTTCGAATTTAGCAGCGACAGCAATACCCTGGGCATTAAGGTGGTTATACAACAAAGCCACAAATCGGCCATCTTGGAAACCACGTGCTTTTTCTAGTGATTTTTCAAGAGCACGAATTGAGAGAACCACAACGTCCATGGGGATGAAACATCCGTAGATCGTTTGCTTACTCATGCTACACAATCGACTTTATTTTCAGCATTGTATGAGCATTATTACGCTAGATTTCAACTTTTGATAATAGGAGTAGAAAATCGTGTGGTGAATTTGAAATTCACTACATGGCTTAATTGTATAATCACCTTAAAAGGCAACGGAACTTCTACAGCTTCAAAACTGACGAGCACCTTCGCAGCCGCCGAAACGTCCGCAGTTGAGCATTGCTGCAAAAGTTCTGATGGGAGCAAAGTAGGTTGAGAAATGCGAAATGCATGAAACTTATGTTGAAGATTCGTGGTGCAGTTCAAAACAGAAGCTATTTCGATAGAAGAGGAACTAAACCGGTGAGCACGTTCCAATTCTGTACTTTCAATGTTTATTGCATTGTTTATAAAAACAAATAGATTCTTAAAAAAATACCACTAAATACGTACAGGGCATCGTTTGCTTCTATTGCCGCGGATATTGTGGGAGTCCCAGGTATCCGGTTCACGCTTTAGTTAGCAACGGTGGCTCTTCTCGACCTTCTATTCCCTGAATAGTTAGTACGAATAAGGGCGTCCTTGTGAAGTTTTGCTGTACCTGTTATGTTCCCTACACTCTCTGAAGGAACTTTTCTTGCTTCAGAAGTGAATCCTTTTTGCAGTACTAGTCTTCATAACAAAAAGGGCACCATAACGGAGCATGAGATCTGATCAAATTATTCGTAGTACTATTTGACCAACACTCCCAGCTGAGTGAGGGATAGAGGATGACAAACACAAACACAACATGATTTCCTGAAAGGGGATAATTAGTACTAGAATCCTGTGAAAACAGATCGGAGGTCAGTTCCATAATATATAATCCCTGTACTATGCAGTGGCAGTGTATTCGTGATTTACCTCACAAGCAAATATCGCTAAAAGACATTGTAGCCTTCGCTCCATGGCTTAGATTATGAATAATTAATTACTAATCAATTTAAAACTTTTAAATAGAATCGCGCCAAAATCTAGCCTAGCACGATCAAACGGGGCGTCATTAAGCGCCTGCGTGATTAAAGTACTCAGCCAACAGCTCCGAAGGTCAAGTTTATTTGAAATCCGCCGAAGATGTTGAGAGAGAAAAGGTCGCGGCTGAACCCGAAACATTAGCGAACGCCTCAGCGTAAGCTTCCAAACTTCCGAACTATTTCAATGAAGTTCGCGGGAAATGCCGAATCCCTGTTCGGCCGAGGTCACCATCCTTAATCTGAGTCAAATTCAATTTCTCCCAAACCGCCAACTAAAGCAGAAGTGTCGCGCCTTTTTGTCCTTGATTCGTTTCTTGTTGAAGTGTAAGTTAAGCAACGTGTTAGATTGTCTTTATTTAATTCTATTTCTTTTTGTTAAGTAGTGTCAAGTTTGCTTAACAAACGTAGTGTGTGCGTTAGGATCAGTTTTGTGCGTTTCTCGAAGAAATTGTCCAGGTAATGTGCTCCGCGTGCTCGTTGTTTCCCGTGCATTGTGTATAATTAATTGTCCTTTATGTAGCCGACCGCTACGTTTGTCGCAGGCAACCGCGTCACACCGCCATCGTTGGGACGAAAGATTCCCGGCATCCGTCGCCGGAGGGGGCCAACCCGTCAACACATTGGTCCCGATTCCAATCGTGGTCGCCAATTACCACGCATCGTCGCTAAAAGAGGTCAGCGAGTACTGAGCCGCCGACACCCCCCCCCCCCTGTGGGTGAATTGGCCACGTCACCAACGGCCATTCAGCGCTGCGAACGCCGATCGCTCTTCACCATCTACCAAGAGCGCAGCAGTACCGGTAGGCGAACAACAGTCGGTGAGTCCAGCGATCTCTTTTTTGTCGAGTGGGGCGTCCAGTGAGGACGCCTCGGAGAACTTTTTTTTGTGCCGACCGTAGGTCGATGACTGACTGAGTCAGGAATTTGGACGCGTCCATAAAAGTTTGAGGTTGGATGTGGATCTAATAAAACGTGCGCACGTTACGTGATTCGTGAACGACCCATCCAACCTCTATTGTAAGTCACCCGGGTGTGAAGCTTCTCGTCGTTCGTCACATCGTCGATTGCTGAATGGGAATGGGACGATACCAGGGGGAGAAGGCGGAGCACTGAATCCCTACCCCAACATGTGCGACATCTGGATTTGGTTTTAAACTGTAAACAACAGTGTTAATTCTCTACCACCTTTTTGTTATGGCGAGGCAATTTTTATGCACACTTTTGTTTTCGATATTTTAACAAAAGTAAACACTCAATCATGCAGCATTATAACGATGTGGTATGCTTGAGATACCTGCTTGATTATAGGGACTCGAAAAAGAATTAATTTGCAGTAACTAACCGAATATAAAAATGTTCGCATTAACGATTGCGCCCTAACACCGGTTCTAAGCTTCGATGCAGAGTACACGAGCTTTGTTTGCCAGTGACAGGCGTATGAGGCCCTTGGACGATACACAGTGCATGAGCACAAGTAGATAGAATAGATAGAAAAAACGCACACACCGACAGAACAAATGTAGATAGTATGTAGTAGAAGAAACTTAATTGACAAAATACAATATCAAGCATGATCAAACAATAATTAATAGTCTTACCTGGAAATTATGTATTGTTGTTAACTGTTGAGCGTTATAGTGTTGAAAAGAGAAAGTGTTTTCCCGTTGCTCCGGTCGTTTATGTTGTATTTGAATGTCTTTCGCGTGGCGGAATTTGACTGTTTGTGCATGCTCTTCCGCGTTGGTTGCGCCTCTGGTGGACTTTAGTTGAAGCTACCAGTGCTGAAAATAGAACGTGCAACGTAGCATTGCTGGTTGCAACGTTGGAGGGTATGCGTGATCTCATACCGCACTTTGGAGGAATAATTTGGAAGTTTTGAGATTTATGTTGAGGTGTTGTAGGGTACTTTCCCGAGTTTCTGCTTAGTTAGTAGGCGGGCTGGCTCGATCTCCTCTTCGGAGTTTTTCAAATGGACTCGCCCTGAGGCAGTCTCAACCGGGCAAATTTAGACGCGTCGTGTGGTCTCCGAATGGAGTGGCGCTTAAGCCGCACGATTTTTAGAGCATCGGCCAGCGCCGACTACAACATATCTATTGCCGTGGGTGTGTCCCACTGGTATTAGACCGAGAAAAGGAAGAACAACTACCTGCAAAGCTGACCACAGGTCATCCGAGGTCAGCTTGAATTCCGTGAGTTATCTGGGCGAAGGATATGTGGCCGTCATCCAGCCCCTATCTTAATCGTTCAACGTCGCAAACATTATAAGACAAGTAAGCAATTAAAAAATGATTTCAAAAATTCGGTTATACATATAGGACATTTAAAATGGACGGATGTAGGTGCAATAAACGAGATTTTTGTCCACCGAAAAGTGAACTATTCGTCTGATCTTTATGTGTTCTTTTGTATCTTACGGTTTTGAATCTTACGGTAACGACACCTTCCACGTGATAAAAATATCATATGGCGTCTCTCATCATCGTATCAATGTGATTTCTTTCACAGATGCTGCCTTTTGTTGAGTTTTCAGATGATTAATTAATATTGAGCTTCTTAGGGGAAAAAGGTTAACATACTTCACTATTCCATTTACTTCCGGTATATTCCGTTATATATTATAGCGGAAGCAAATGGAATAGTGAAGTATTTTAACCTTGAGTTTTTAGAGTTTCTGTTTCTAGTTAGGTATGAAAAAAGTGGTACATCGTCGCTTGAAAAAGAACCTTGTCGGCCTCATAACAGGTCGATTTATCAACAAAAAAATCAACAGACTTGTTTGATGTCTACTGAAGCATTTCAACATCTACAACTCCGTGTAGTTGGAAGATACTAATTGATATGATTGCTCTAACAAAGCCTAAAAAGCTTAATCATTTTTATTGACAAACTTTTCAGAATCCAAACAACAACCAACCTTGCTCCACCTCACGTTTTCTAGGGCATCAAATCTCACTCAACAAAGAAGTTACGATCAACATTTTTTTAGGCTAAAAAGATGTTGACCGTTTTCCGTTGCTTCTTTGTTGAGATTAGTGTTTCTGTAAGTGAACGGTGATTTGGTTATTATTAGTTCAGAGCTGGACAGTTTATACTGGCCGAAGTTGTGCCCGACACTTTTACAAGGCATGATATATACAAAATGACAACTTTTATGATCATTGATGTGATCTTCCAGCGCCGAACACTTCTCAAAATGACACTTGCAGATCTTCATGTTGCAAAATTTGAAATTGATCATAAATGCCAAAAATTTGCATGTTTCGCCTTACTTTAGAAGTTTTGAATCAACAATATTTAAAATAATCGAGTGCCTTCTGATTATGTAGAGATGATTAATGTTAACCATATTTTAAATAATGATCATTATTTGTTAGATATATAATGTAACATGGTTGTAAACGACTGATATGTTATTAACTGGAAGGGTTTTCGGCTTATAGTGTTTGAGATTAGCTGATTGATTGTTGTGTACTCATCACCTATGATTACATAAGAATCAATCAGCTTATCTTAAAGACTGCAAGCTGAAAAACGCTTCTAGTGAATAATGTAACTGTGGTGCAAAATCAATTTCTGTATGCGCTAGCTGTCCCCCGGGTCCGGGCATTGAGCTTTTTCATGTGATCAAATAGCCATTCTTTACACCTGTTTTGTAAAACTCACTTCAATTCAATTGTTCTTCGGGTTAAGGTATCAGAAAGCCACAGGAATAAGCAGAATCAAAAATCTAAGATTTCATTGATAAAGGTGAGCATTTCGAGTAGGATCATGTGTATATGGTATACAAGTAAATGTAATCTGGATAAATTGGTAGTTTGTCGTTAAATGGCTTATATGTCTAGCACTGGGGGATCTGTCCTTACATTATTTTTCTCAAAAAATCATTAAATATGCGTCACCGTGAATGATGATCAAATGTTAAACTATATATTGTAGGACCATTATATGGTTGAAAATATGTGGTTACGGTTTATTGCCATCGTTATATTTTATGTAACGTTGCACCTGCAAACATTTCCTTTTTCAAATATCTAAGGTTCTTCGGAGCTAAAAACTTTACGACTTACATTCTGGAGACCATCTTAGAACTTTAAACCCTGGGCTTTTTACTATATCGGCGTGAAGTCACCAGTAGAATAAAGACTTCTGCACTGGCTTCCTGTTTTGTTTGTGCCACAATTCCATCCCAGGCCAAATACATTTGGGATGAAACGAACGGAACCATCAGACTGTGTTTAAAACAGTCTCGAAGCGCTGGCAGTTTGAGGCGATACGGTCGCAGATTATTGCTGTGTAGCAGCTCGAACCAGCCGAGCCTGCCTTCGTGGTGCACGGCAGTAGAGTGCTACTCCGGAAAAGTTCACCCACTATTTCCTGTCGCAACACAAGGCAAAAGCTTGTTTGTTGGGACGCAAAGAAGGCAAATGATAGTTAGGGGATGAAAAAACGCTATGGATGGCTTACACGTTTGGCCCGAAATATAGCTACCCCCCGTGTCATCGGATCTGGGAGAATTTTCAAATCCCAGAACTTTTCAGCTTATACATATTTATGCGGTGAAACCGTCCGGCTGGAAAAATGTATTATGTTGCGTGTATAATATGTTTATATTTCAACGACGGTGCTTCCTTAGTACAAATGGTGTGGTACACAACAGAAATGGTAAAAAAACAGGAAGGGTTTTATAAAGCTATAGACGCGTAACGACAATATTTTTCGGTGAATAAAACGCGGGTGGGAAGCGCAATTCGCGACATACCGTGCTGTGCGCTGGTGGTATCAGGATAAGAATTTGTCGGCGGTTTGACTGGTGACTTGTGACAACGGTTTATCGCCACAGGAACCAATTTGAATTTGCTGCTCTTTATTATCAAGCAGAAGTAGTTATTTAGTCTTTTCCTGTTTAAAAATAGCTGGTAGTGGTAGGTACGCAATATGGATTAGTATCTTCAAAATGAACGAATCAAACGGTCATTAATTTATCAAGCTATTTCAAATTCAATACTTCTGTTGCCCATATTCGAAATAATGATAAAATTCTCTAACATGTCATTATTATGTCCAATTTATAAATCTATGAGCTCAATACATGCTCAGGTTTGTTCATAGATACTTGGAATTCAGTAATATAAATAGTTTGTAAGCACTAAAAAAATCATGGAAGTCTTTAAGGTTCATACAGTCAAACCTCCATGAGTCGATGTTCTATGACTCTATATCGACTCATGGAAGCAAATGGTCCCTTCAATATCAACTCATGGAGATTTGACTGTAATTATTCCAGAAGTTTTTTAGGTTTTAAGTACGCTTGTAAGAATTTAGAATTTCTTCAAGATTTCGGGAAACAATAACAAATTTCGATAATCAGCAAATTTTCTTATAGGATTTCAGGAAGTAAATGAAGTCTTCTCGAGGGTTCCAAAAAGTTTACTTCACCAATGCAGCGACCAAGTGAGTATTTAATATTCTAAGTGCCCAACACACGGGTGGATCTTGGAAACGCATGGTTTGATCTTTTAAATCGGCAATGGAAGTATTGCTGGACGGTGATAACAAAGAATTGCTAACGTTTGCGTAATAAGCAGAAGTTATGGTTAATTAACCTACCTTTTGATTCTGAGGAGGGGACTTACCTCAAATCATTTGATCATGAAGTAGGACAATTAGCGATTAGTTATTATTTTCTCAGACTAAGGCCGGAGTGGCCTTTGCAGTAAATAAAATTCTTCTCCGTTCATGGCTGTAATCGATCCACCTTTCTCGCTACGCACACCGCCTTCTTGTGCCACGCGGATCGTCGTCGAGAACTTTTTTTACTGGATTACTCTCCTACATTCTGGCTACGGCCAAGCCCATCGCAATCGTCCAATTTTCGCGGGTGGAATGATGGATGGTTCTCCCAACAGCTGATGCAATTCGTGGCTCATTCGCCTCATCCACGTACCGTCCTCCATCAGCACACCCTCGACACTACAATACACAGCACTTTCCTTTCTAAAATTCCAAGTGCTCGTTGATTCTCCACTAGCATCGTCCAGGTCTCGTGTCTGCAGAGGACTGCCGGTCTAATGGGCGGTTTGCATATAGTCAGTTTGGTATGGCGGTGAACTTCGAACTCGATTTGAGCGTCCTGCGGAGTCGAAAGTGCGTACGATTTCCACTCACTATGCATCTCCCAAGTACACGAATTCTTCGACCACCTCGATTTCGTCATCTCCGATACAAATTCATGGTGGGTGGCTCACATTGTTTTCTCTTGAACCTTTTCTTATCATGTCCATACCGGTTAGTTTCGCTTTTCAGTCTGTCGTCGGCGAAACCAAATAAATGGACGGACTTCGTGAAAATCATACCTCTCGTTGTCTTGTAACCGCCAGATGGTGAGCCGCGGCGTGCGTGTTGCATACCATTGAGAGTTTTGAGCGCATGCATACCGTAACGAGGTAGTGGATTCAATATTCGCACTGCGGTAGGTGCGGACGTTTGTGATGTCGGAGAAAAAATTATCGTAGATCAGACCGTGGTCGATTTAGTTTTCCGTTTGTGAATCAGCGGATCTCCATGTGGCCTTGTGGATATTTTTGTGGGGGTAGAAAGTGCTTCGAACTACCATTCCACGGCTGCAAAGTTTATGCAAACCTCTTGTCTCGTCGGAAGGCCATCGTGTTAGGACTGTTCAGTTTTTTATTTATTATCAGACTAAGGCCGGAGTGGCCTGTGCTGCTCATAAAAGTCTTCTCCACTCAGCTCGGTCCATGGCTGCACTTCGCCAACCACGCAGTCTGCGGAGGGTCCGCAAATCGTCCTCCACCTGATCGATCCACCTTGCCCGCTGTGCACCTCGCCTTCTTGTTCCCGTCGGATCGTTGTCGAGAACCATTTTCACCGGATGACTGTCCGACATTCTGGCTACGTGCCCGGCCCACCGCAGTCTTCCGATTTTCGCGGTGTGAACGATGGATGGTTCTCCCAACAGCTGATGCAACTCGTGGTTCATTCGCCTCCTCCACGTACCGTCCGCCATCTGCACCCCACCATAGATGGTACGCAACACTTTCCTTTCAAAAACTCCCAGTGCGCGTTGGTCCTCCACGAGCATCGTCCAGGTCTCGTGTCCGTAGAGAACTACCGGTCTTATAAGCGTTTTGTAGATAGTCAGTTTGGTACGGCGGCGAACTCTATTCGATCGGAGCGTCTTACGGAGTCCAAAGTACGTACGATTTCCAGCCACTATGCGCCTCCGAATTTCTCTGCTGGTATCGTTATCGGCGGTCACCAGTGAGCCCAAGTACACGAATTCTTCAACCACCTCGATTTCGTCACCACCGATAGAAACTCGTGGTGGGTGGCTTACATTGACCCCTCTTGAGCCTCTTCCTATCATGTACTTCGTCTTCGACGTGTTGATGACTAGTCCAATCCGTTTAGCTTCGCTTTTCAGTCTGATGTAGGCTTCCTCCATCCTCTCAAAGTTACGTGACATGATATCAATGTCGTCGGCGAAACCAAATAACTGGACGGACTTCGTGAAAATCGTACCACTCGTGTCAATCCCTGCCCTTCGTATTACTCCCGATGTTGAATAGCAGACACCATCACCTTGCCGTAACCCTCTACGCGTTTTTAAGGGACTCGAGAATGCCCCTGAAACTCGAACTACGCACATCACCCGATCCATCGTCGCCTTGATCAACCGTATCAGTTTATCCGGAAATCCGTTTTCGTGCATTAGCTGCCATAGCTGGTCCCGATCGATTGTATCATATGCGGCTTTGAAGTCGATAAATAGATGATGTGTGGGCACGTTGTATTCGCGGCATTTCTGCAATACCTGACGTATGGCGAACACCTGGTCTGTGGTAGAGCGTTCACCCATAAATCCCGCCTGGTACTGCCCCACGAACTCTCTTGCAATTGGTGTTAGTCGGCGGCATACAATTTGGGAGAGTACCTTGTAGGCGGCGTTCAGCAATGTGATTGCGCGGTAGTTGCTACAATCCAGCTTATCACCCTTTTTGTAGATGGGACACACGACACCTTCCATCCACTCCTGCGGCAGAACCTCATCCTTCCAAACCTTGGTAATCACCCAGTGCAGCTCTCTAGCCAGTGCCTCACCACCGCTCTCCTGGTAGTTGGTCAACTCCAGGGGCTTTGTTGTTTTTCAGCCGGCCGATCTCCTCCTGGATTTCCTGGAGGGCAGCAGCTGGAAGTGGCACTCCCAACGGAAGAGCAGCTAGACGCAGCATCTCTTGAAGATGGCTGGAGAGATATTCAATCCGCCATTGGAAGCACCGCAACCGCTGCACTTGGCACTTGAGGAGAAGAATGCAGCATGGGCGTGATTGCTGCAACACCGCACGAGGGCGAACGAGGCACGATATAAACAGGTGCGGAACAGACAAAACTCGATTTTCCGGAGGAAAAAGCGCCAGCAGGAAGATCGAGACCGTGAAGAGACGGAGGAACTGTATCGCGCTAATAACGCACGAAAGTTCTATGAGAAGTTAAACCGTTCACGTAAGAACTGTTCAGTGTTCAACCTTATATCAGGACTAGGGCTTGTGCGCTTTGAGCGGCACACGATCGCCTTGGTGGAGCTTGCTTGATACATGTAGCTTTTTATAGTAGTTCAACAGAGCCCACTGTTGAACCCCACCACATCTCAGGCAGGCACCACAACTCGCAGTTGACCTGGAGAGGGATCGTCAAGCCTTTGGGCATAGTCCCTGCTGCCCCGAACCCTGCTGCTTCCCTGTTACTGAACTCGGGAACATATCCAGTTCCAAATGAACATTTTCTGGAAACAACTGACAAGTGAGCATGGTTTGGCAAAATGTCGTGTTTGTTTTTAATAGAAAGGATGACCGTATTCGAAAGCGTTAGTCAATTAGAGGTCATATTCGTAGACCATTCTTCTTCTTATTGGCTTTACACCTCCCATTGGGATATTGCCGTCTCGCAGCTTAGTATTCATACAGCACTTCCACATTGATTAACTGCGAGGTTTCTATCCCAAGTTTTCCATATTTGCATTTGAATATCATGAGGTTACTTTTATGTCCATGGAAGCCGAAAAGTTCTAAGTCGAAAATTTCACAGACCGAAACCGGAAATCGAGCCCAGTATGATATGTCTAGTGTCTAATGTCTAAAGATTAGTTCTGGTTTGAGCACTTGGAAAATAAACCAATCAGTGCGGTCGGAGAGTAGTTCAATCAGTGAGCGATCAAACGCATTTGGTAGCGGACACAGACGGAACTTTCGCCAGATCTGGCTGAAGTTCTGTTTTGTGCAGTAGGAAAGTAAACCAATCAATGCGATTGGAGAGCAAATCAATCTGTGCTCGATCAAACGCTTTTTGTATCGGACGCAAAACTTCCGCGACATCCGGTAGATTACTTCTGTTTTGTGTGGTCGAGAAGTAAACCAACCTGGCTATGTTAGTTCCCCAACATATATGTGATCGAATAGCATATAAGTTGCAGCAATCAAATACATTTAAAATGTGCTGCTTGAGAATCAGTGCTGTCGTAAAGTACATCAATCATTGCGCAATCCGTCCTGTTTTGAGGTCGCGTCTTCTCATGTTTTCTGTTGGACACAGACGGATTGCTCGATCATCGAAATTCTTAGTTCTGCTTTGTCCGGGTGAATAAATTACTTTGACATACCTTCGTATAAAATAATTATTTAGTCGCTTACCAAGGCGGCTTCCTAAAAATTACCTTCTCATCTAACCAACAATCCCTTTTCCGTTACGCTCACGGAATTGCAGAGGATTTCTTCGGTCTCTAGTAGCAATGAGTGTCGAACTGATTTTTCTTTCCTAATCCAAAATTGATTGCGAGAACGTGGCCGACATCGTTCTTCCTCTTCCTATTAGCATTACATCCTCCACTTGGACTTTGCTGCCTCGCAGCTTAGTATTTATTAAGCACTTCTACATTTGTTAGCTGAGAGGCAGTGTTGTCCTGCATTCAGTGGAAAAAATTCTACTCTTTAATTTTACTCAATCTAATCGATTTTACAATTTTAGTAAGCAAAAAATTCTACTCTTTAATTTTAATCCATCTAATCGATTTTATAATTTTAACTAAGTAAGTTCAACTAAAGAGGGATATTTGAATTCTCTAAACATCATGGCAAACGGTCAAAAACTGGACGTCAGAGCCACAGAAGCGCGCGCACTAAAATACATTCAATTGGTGATCGTTTCTCGGCCAATCACGACTAGCAACCAAGAAGTGTACAATCATTCAAGCTAAGCTTTTCTCTCTGTAACGATTTTTTTGTATCCTCAGTTTATGTTCAGTCACATAATTTTGAACCATTCAACAATGAACGCCCTTTTCGACTCGTGAGGATTTCTGAATGTTTGGAAGGATTTCTCAAAGACTCTAAATTACTTAGACGCTTGAAGATGGTTAAACAGTCTTCCATAAATCAACACGTACATTAAGAGAATCTTGTGGGATCACAAAAGCTTTTACGTTATTGAACTTCAAAGTATCTTTATGTATTACCTTGAAACACCCCTTTTAAAGCTTTACAGTGTCTTATTTGCTGAATAAACACTACCAACCAGCCCTTAGCTGGTGGAGTTCAGCTGACAATTGTCGTTATGTAATGCATGCTTATTAAACTACATTATAAAGCACTCAACCTAACGAATTGTGCTCTCAAAATCTCGTTGACATCACCTTATCGTCGCGTTGAACAACTCCAATGTGAAAGTTTCCGAATGGAAATAAATCTTCAATTGACAAATCAGACAGAATGCGTTCAGTATATAACTCTTCGATTTTTTTGGAATACATGAGTGCTCACTGAAGACTCTCCTCTTCGGCCTAGTAAGCTGGTCTTATGCTTTGTGTTTTTATGTGCCCATGTGGAGCATTTTTCTCTCAATCCTGTACGCTCTTGTATGCGGACATATTCGGTTTGATGTCCGCAAAGTGAAAGGAATCATAAACATAAAACATTCCATAAATAATCATTTTATGCTTCGGGTTTTCACATAATCTGAGTAAGATTCTGGATATTGTGGTTTGATGGTTCTTACCATTGAAGATATGCAGAATAGGAGAAATCTTTCTTCATTGTCAACATTGAAGTACTTTTAAATGTTCCCAGTTTACAAGGTGTAAAACCAGAAGGGCTGAAATCTGTTTTTTGCTCTTAAAAAGTCCCTGTATATGTGATCATAAATATACGTTCGCACGTGGAACTTTTCCTTGCGGTGAAAATCATTGTCGGTTCCTAAGACTGAAGAATGTGAAGAAAATGGAAACATACGCCTTCGAAATTGAATGCAGACGCATATAAATCGTGTAAAGCAGTACAGAGGGGAGAAATTGGCAGTGCAATTCTTTATCACTCATCCCATTGCATTGGTGGAAAATACTGGTATGGAAAGGCGATACAAGTCGAAAGGTGAAATAGATACGGCGCCCCCCTTCGATGTTAGTAAGTATCTGATAAATAATTTAATATAAGAAGCTTGTTACCTTTCACTGGGGTTACTTACCCAGTTGAGGAAGGTAAAAGATGGCATGATTAGGAATCTTTCCCCAGAGCATGATTGTTCTTCCGACTTGTGGACGGGGCTCAAAAAATGGTGTATTGTTGGCTTTTCAGATCGTCAGATGAAACATACTTATCTGGTTATCTGGATGGCTACCACTAAAGTTTATTGCAGTATAGAATTACGCAAGGAGGATCTGCTAAAACTGATTCTGAACGATGCTCATGTTATTATTTTGGAAGCTTGCATTTTTGATAAAACCTTCAAAGAGTTCATTTCTAAAGCTTTTAAATTCGATGCCCATGAGTTTCATATTGCTACTTTATTGGGACACAAACTAATAAAAATATATTTAAATTTGTTAATATGTAAACAGAAAAGCACGCCAACTTTGCCTATGCTAAGAGGTCATTTTTGCGTAGCCAATATCAACACCAACACCTAATAACGTAGGGGAGAACAGTTGAAAATGCTTCCCTTAAGCTTTTTCGATGTTTTCACCAATAAAACAAGAATACCGAACAATTTCAACGTGCAGATACCGGCATGTCGTATTCGATCACAGGGAAGATGATTTGCGTGTAGACAGCTAGATTATTTTTCAGGGACAATGACGACTGGCGGTTGATAGGTACAATAGTTTCGACAAAACGTCACACTGCGTCACCGTCTGGTCAGTAGGTATATGATTGATCGACCGCGTTTTAAACCAAACTGTTCCTGTGAATCGGCTGTGAATCGCCTCTTCAAACAGCTTGGATATCCCTGAGAGACAGCTGATGGGACGATAACTTTTTGGCAAGGAAGGATCCTTCCTCAGCTTCCGGATGGGAATGACATTGGCTGACTTCCAGGACGATGGGAAGTAGCTGAGACGAAGACAATGATTAAAGATCAGTGAAAGATGGTCGTAGAATGGAGCACTCATAGCGTGGGGCCATTATATCTTATACAATCAATATAATTTTATTACACAGTTAGTAGGAGAAGAGAAGAGTAGAAGCTAACGTACTCGTGGTGACCCGAGGTTATTATTATTTTTATTATTATAGAGTTTTGGCACTTCCTCAGTAAGCGTGCTGGGAATTTTCACCTACCCCGGGCAATTTGAATGTCAAAAAAGGGGATTAGGCTCTGTGGATCTCATTCGCCGGTTGACTCAAAATCCTATAATAAACGTTTGCACCGGATGTATTAGTTATGGTGGTTCAGGAATCTTCTTACGATGCTGCAAGTTCCAAGAACTACTGTCTTTTGGATGCTATGGAGGTTATGAGATAGTTCCATCTCTCCTAAGGATCTCAGAAGAGATTTCGGGACGATTCCGGTTGCTGAGATAACAATCGGAATTATACGCACGTCCTCCAGGTGCCACATCTGCTTCAACTCCTCCGCCAAGTCGTGGTACTTCGTTATCTTGGTGGAGAATGTTGTTTGGACATTATGGTCTAGCGGTACAGCAATGTCGATGAGGGTTACTCGCTTCATCCTTTTGTCGTAGACCACAATATCGGGCCGATTAGCACGAATGAGGACATCCGATATGATCTCGCGATCCCAGTACAGCTTCACGAAACTATTTTCCAGAACCGGGACAGGCACATATTTGTAGTAGGCGACAAACTGGTTAACCAAGTTGTGCTTTAAAGCAAGCTGTTGGTGCACAATCTTGGCTACTTCGTTATGACGACCGAGATAGGCTGAATCAGCTAAGGCTGAATACCCGGACACGATATGTTCGATCGTCTCTCCTACTGAATTGCACTTCCTGCAGCGGTCCTCCACGTTTTCGTGCAATATATAGTGCCGATAGTTCTTCGTCGCAATTACCCGGTCCTGGATGGCTACCATGAATCCTTCTGTTTCTGAGAAGAGTTCACCCACGTATTCGACGCCGCTTTGTCGATATATTCCAGCTCCAGTTGATGGGGGTGCGTCCCATGCAACTCCTTCTGCTTCCACGATTCGATCATCTCGTCGACAGATTTGATGTCGTAATTCAGCTGATAGTCCTCCTGCGCCAGATGTAGGGCACTGAATCCGTGGTCAGCTTCACACACAGCGCGATAGATTTCGTGGCGGTTCTGGCTTTGCACGAAGTTTCTTCGCAACTGCTGGATCTGGGAAACACATAGTGTTTGTATATCGGTGACGCCTTTTCCTCCTACTGTGCGTGGCAGGGTGACTCTCTCAATGGACGATTTTATTATTATTTATTTATTTATTTATTATTTATTATTTATTTATTTATTCTATTATTTTGATTATTATTATTTTTATTATTATTTTATTACTTTATTATTGTGTTTTTTTTTCAATTATAAACTTATGACACAGTTCAACACAGTGACTCGAGGTTAGTTTAAAATGTTTAAAGATGGATGGGGCTTATGACTTGAGAAAGAGTTTAGGTTGGATTCAAATAAGTTTAACGTACGTAATAGAAAGTGCTTCGGTTATGAGCATACGAGACCAAAGCATAACTAGCTACACCGTAGATATGTAGCTGAGGAACACAAAGCTTGCATCTGTCAGACCAAACCGAGGTGTCTGATCTGCGCCACCGAGGTGTTTAATTTTAACAGAGAGGGGTTGTTTACCCGGAAATTATTTGGCAGAAAGCCATTTGGCCGATTTCCTTTTGGTCGAAACGATTATTAGGCCAAAAACGGTCAATTGTTCATTTGGCCGAAAGCAACATAAGGCCGAAAATTACATGCATCCGAACTGGTCATTTGCTTAGCTTAGTTTAGTTTTCACTGACCACGTAACTACACATATGCATCTATGGTTGCTAATCCGTGATTGACCAGAATTATGATTAGTCAAACATTCTCAGAGTGCAAGTTCCACAAAACAGTGTGCAAAAACCAGATGAAGGAATATAAGTTGGTTGATAGTGATCGTTGAATCTAGATTCACTCTCATAAGTCAGCGATTCGCAACCTGGGGTACCTTTGCCGGCCCTAGGGATACATCGGACCAAAAATCGTAATGGCGGATGTATTATAATTCCAATAAAATTTATTGATATAGTTTTGATAAGGGACCTTTCCCATGACAAATTTTAATCCGCTCGACCGATCCTATATTTTGTTTAAGGTCAACTTTCCATAAAAACTCATATTTTTTCACGCCTTTGAGAATTTTCTTTTATTCCTTTCTTTATTTGATAGGCACTCTGTGTTTTTTACCCGCTACTGTGCCGTGATGTACTGTGGTATTTTGCTGTAGTTGTCAGTCGTCATCAGGCAGACATGACGGTAAGGCGCGTACCACAAACGCCACCGTATGGGCTGCGGTTCTGGCGACTGACGAGGGCTTGGTGGAGGGGCTGGTTTTCGAGATTGGCCAAACATTTGCTTGATTTTGTTTACCTTTGGAGAACTTTACCAAAAAATCGACTAGACTCAAAAAATCGACAACCAGCATAGTGAATAAAGGTGTGTGCAACAAAAGATTAAAAGATCAAAAAGTTAATTGACTAAAATCTAAAACATAGGGGTTTGGAAACCTCTATTCAGAAGGCATGAAGACTGAATGCTTCGTTGATAAAGGCTTAAAAGTCTTCTTCTAATAAACTCGCAACCTTCCTTTTGAGAGGTTCCGAAACCTTTGACAGCTCGGAAGCCTCCTTTAAAAAGGGTTCGGAAACCTCCTTTCAAGCGGCTCGGAAGCCTCCTTTCCAGAGGCTCGGAAGCCTCCTTTCCAGAGGCTTGGAAGCCTCCTTTCAAGAGGCTCGGCAGCCTCCTTTCCAGAGGCTCGGAAGCCTTCTTTCAAGTGGCTCAGAAGCCTCCTATTAAAAGGCTCGGAAGCCTCCTTTCAAAAGGCTCGGAAGCCTCCTTCCGAAAGGCTCGGAAGCCTCCTTTCAAGAGGCCTTGGAAGCTTCCTTTCAAGAGACCTTGGAAGCCTCCTTTCAAGAGGCCTTGGAAGCCTCCTGTCAAGAGGCCTTGGAAGCCTCCTTTCAAGAGGCCTTGGAAGCCTCCTTTCAAGAGGCCTTGGAAGCCTTTTTTCAAAAGGCCTTGGAAGCATCCTTTCAAGAGGCCTTGGAAGCCTCCTTTCAAGAGGCCTTGGAAGCTTTTTTCAAGAGGCATTGGAAGCCTCCTTTCAAGAGGCCTTGGAAGCATCCTTTCAAGAGGCCTTGTAAGCGTCCTTTCAAGAGGCCTTGGAAGCCTCCTTTTAAGAGGCCTTGGAAGCCTCCTTTCAAGAGGCCTTGGAAGCCTCCTTTCAAGAGGCCTTGGAAGCCTCCTTTCAAGAGGCCTTGGAAGCCTCCTTTCAAGAGGCCTTGGAAGCCTCCTTTCAAGAGGCCTTGGAAGCCTCTCTTCAAGAGGCCTTGGAAGCCTCTTTTTAAGAGGCCTTGGAAGCCTCTTTTCAAGAGACCTTGGAAGCCTCCTTTCAAGAGGCCTTGGAAGCCTTTTTTCAAGAATCCTTGGCAGCCTCCTTTCAAGAGGCCTTGGAAGGCTCCTTCCAAGAGGCCTTGGAAGGCTCCTTTCAAGAGGCCTTGGAAGGCTCCTTCCAAAAGGCCTTGGAAGCCTCCTTTTTTATTTATTTACGATCAACAGGCTGAATATAGCCCAAGTGATCTACTTATTCTATATTACAATTTGCAAACTTTCGGACAACCGAATAAGCCAGTATTATAGTACAAAGTGCAATAACAGAATCGGTAGCACACAAAATAAATAACAATTATTTATAGAACTGAACAATACGTCTGCTTTTCAATGGCTCCCAGTAATTGGTTTCCCGATGCACGAATTCTCGAAAGAGTAATCCCGTCGGCGACGTTGACTTCATAAGTGCCTTCTCTTTCAACATCCAAATAACACCAATTTTGAAGGAAACATATTTCAGGTTTTCGGAATTGATCCAATTCGGAACCATCTTTGTGACATCGATTCGATCAGTCGAATGTAAACAGCTTGATACTATTTCCCGCATTGTATCCGTCGAGACGTGCTTTGCAACTCTTGCAAAAAATATATAGAATCTTCTAGATCCAGTAGATAAAATTTCGGAGTTAGAACCACTTCTCAATTGAGACGAATCGTTGATGTTTTCGCGATCTGAAGTTCGTTGCGGAGTAGATGTCGAATGTACCGGTTGGCAACCACTGTTCAACGTTAGTTGCAGTTCTGCGAATCCTCTCTTCATCGTTGAAATTTCCTCCCGAAGCTCACTCACGACGCGATCGATTTGGCCCTCCATGGTTATCTTCCAGAATATTCTTTTGGGTTCAATTTTAGATGCTGCATTGTGCTGTTCATGAAACGAGGATAGACAAGCCTCACATAACCAGAGCACGTTATCAAAATCTACGCATACTCGCATCTGATACGTATTCATGTTTGTACAGCTCAAGTGATATTTACCACTGCATCCATCACAGACAATATACTCATCCATACCACCGATAGGACGCGAGCACTTGCCACAACCGAAGCTCATTATTGTGCGAAGCAAAATTGCGATTATTACGAGTACGGCTGATACGGCACACAATAGTAACGGCAATGGATGATTTGATTGGACACTTTTTCCGTTTTTCTGACTATGAGAACGATGCAACGTAATGCTGATATATATCGTTGGAATCGGGCGTGAATAAACTAAATGCCTTTGCGCATGTCATTTATTTATGTTTAACAATTTTGCGTTAGTTGCTGTTAGCCGGCTTGGGACAGCGCCACTTGGATTGCGTGCAGCTATTTGTCGATTTCCCCCGGTGTAGCGTTGTCGTCGATGCACCTTTAGAACTGACTCCAGTATACTCGATTATAGTAACGCCTGGGACTGGTGATGCCGATTAATCGAAGAGACCAATTTCGCCACCACCAGCTGGGTTACCAAGCTGGGCTCCTAGTAAACGACCGGGTTGAGATGAGGTCGTTCATGTTGGTTATGTACACTGTACAGTTCTATTGTTGCATAGACTCCGGACCGACTAAACCGAGTTCAAGTCTAAGGCAATAATATTATTCTGACCTTGTCTTTACGATAGCTTGACGTTGACCCTCCGAAGGGCGGCCGATGAT
The DNA here is from genome assembly GCF_024139115.2 of Armigeres subalbatus. NCBI lineage: Eukaryota > Metazoa > Arthropoda > Insecta > Diptera > Culicidae > Armigeres > Armigeres subalbatus. Next base: position 262,152,008 of record NC_085141.1, on the reverse strand, counting down.
CCATCGCCTGCTTTGGCTTGATTTGGGCAGTACACCGCGAAGAGCGTGATTGTGCCGGCAAAACGGCTGGTCGAGTCTCACGATGCAGGAATGTTGACGTTTACCTCTGGTTTAGGTGCGTTTTAGTGATGAACGCCACGTCTATTTCCTTATCCTCAAGCCAATCCTTCAACTCGATGATTTTGCACTTAGGCGTACAAGCCTTCTTGTTGGCCAGGCTCACCTTGGGCTGCGAAATGGTGAGTTGTCATCTGGGAAGGAACGACCTACACAGCTCTGGTCCTCACAAGTTCCAATCTCACGCTTTCACGGGTCTTCCGATGACAATCGACTGCCAGCTAAGGGTTTTGTACTTAGCTGGTAGTGCAGCCAGCGCACTGTTGTCCTTCTGACATCAGCTAGAGAGAGTGGGTGCGACCAAAGGGACCATCGTCCCTAACCCCTAATCCAAAGGCGTTAAGCGACCCGTGCCGAGGGGATGCATGGCCAAGGGGGTGAAATAATTAGCTAGCTAGGCCTTTAACGAAGCCTATGGGGTACCTGGGAACCCTCCACAGTAATTGTCCCTTACCGTGTCATGCTGGGCTCTGGCATGGTGGACCTCTTTTCCCGAGCAACTCGTGGAACCAAAATGGAAAAACAAGTCAATTCTTCAATTAGTGGTAGTAGTGTAGGCGACAACCAAAGTCGCAAGAGGTGGGTTGTTCAGGTCTCCACCTAGGAGGCCAGAAGCAATAGTCGGCAGCTTGGTGCGCAGCGCCAGCGTAGGTCACTTAATCATCTCCCAGGCTACGCCGGTAGAGGTTATAGACGGCCACACAAGCGGGGTTTGTGAAGGCGATGAACCGCAAACGCGATGGGCTTTCGGCCTTCGAGGTGGCGACGGAACAGCTGGAAGCCATCATCGACTTTGCGTCATCGAAGCATAATATCAGTAAGGACCTCAAGAGGAGCTTGCTGAAACTTCGAAAGTCGATGTTGGACGCCAAGCTGGAGAGGGCGGTCGGGACGGCCAAGTGCAAACCCGTGAAATCCGTGGAGTCGAGGTCTACCCAGACTGAGGCCCAAGTATTCGCGGGCACGTCGGGGGTGACTGCTCCAACGGAGCAGACACAAAAACGGGGGAGACAGTCTCCAGGGGATGAGCTCCCTGGGGGCCGCTCCAAAACGCGGAGGGTTACTACTCCGAACAAGGGTAGTGGGGCTGGGAAGCTGAACCCCGGCCAGGTACCTCCCAAACCGGGGGAGGAAGGACCTGGAAAGTCCTTATAGTTGTATAGTTGTCGCACTTCGGATCGGAACCATCTATTCTGTCGCACTGGTCGGTGGGATGGGGATCACCACACTTATTGTAACGAGAGGTCATATGGCAATTCCGAGTGCCATGCCCAAAAAAACTTGTGAATCCCGAAAACCGTTTTAAACTGCAAAAATCTCAAAATCCGCGAAAAGCAACTCCATCGAAAATCGGGTTTTCGCTGACTTTTTTGGGAAAGCGCGTGAAGAGAAAAAATGATGAAAAATCCCAAAATCCTCACAAAAACGTATCCTCACATAAATCACGTAAATTTCAAACTCCGCGTAAAAATAATCGCGTGCAAAACGACCCGCGTTGAAAAACTTGTTAAAACTGGAATGGAACTCGGCCAAATAACCTTACCGTAAAATTGGGATGTTTTTCGCTAGCAACTGCAAGGCGATCTAGCGATTGGATATTGACGTCAGAGGAAATCACAAGTAACATTTTGAGCTTTATCATACTCTATTAGCAGTTTTGTAGAGCAAATTTTCAAGACTAGCAATAAAACTCAAATCTACATGACAACCTCTTGATGACCGCTACAAGATTATGTTATGACTAAGTGGTCCACTCTTGAGATATTCTTCAAAGCAAGTTTAAGGTTATTCATCAGAGTTCAATAAAACCGCTGTCAAAAAAGGGAATTTCTTTTCCGTGAAGCTTTTGGTTATTGTTTTGAAGAAAAAGGATAATCATAGAAATGGAAGAATGAAATAAAAAACAACATTACGGACATGGATGAAAATAATGTTCAATTATTGGGATTTGGATGCCCAGCATTCGTTCACGTGGTTGCAAATTTTTCTGCGCGTTCGAATTTCTGGTGAAAACAGGTAAGAAAATCAGGTTTTTCAAGTGCGCTGTCGTAATACTGTGATTTACGGCCAATTAATTAGTGTAGATAATAAATCGATATACTGCCTTTTCCTCTGGTGGCATTCCGATTTGCAAGGAAGCATTTCTCGTGCTTCTAATTTTGAAATGCAGCGATTATTATTAATGACAATGGTGATGCGTAAGACAAGTCTTAGACCAATATATTCGGCTTTATGACAGTTTTCAAAATTGGTTTTATTAGAGTCCTCGAGATAATCATTAGGCCCCTAATAAGCTCATAAAGCATTTGACATTTGTGGTTTTATCGAATGTTTTATTATGATTTTGAAGATAGCTACAAGTCTTCCAATAAGGCTAATCTCGCGACATTGAGTAAAGCAGCGATACAGCCGTTAAAAAAACTGAAATAAATCCATGAAGCCTTGGAATTGTTACTTGGGAATGAAGCTGAAACAACTGAGAGTGACGATCATTGATGGCTGACCCACTGGCTCATCAAAAACCTGTTGACTTGGATGAAGAGAAAACATGGAGAGGTGAACCCCCACTTTCCACAGTTCTGCGAAATTTACAGCTTTAATGTTTTAACCAATAGATAAACTAATCAATTTGCCTATCAAAAATTGTTTGCACAACTAATGGGCACACTGTTCCTTTAGTGGTGGTAAAATTTAATTTTGGTTCTCATAGTGGTGCTTTCTATTGATTTCTCATGAGACTCGCCACTATTGGTACAGTTAATCTACTATACTGCCGCTAACCGCAAGTCAGACTTATCTGTATATGGACGCCATATCTAGCGGCAGTATAGGTACGATGGAGTTAATTTTATTGAAGAAATCGTTGTTTCCATTAGTTTTTCAAGCAAAATCTTAGGGTAAGTTGTATTTAACAGCATATGTATAGCACGATGCGTTAACTGAAATCATCGTAATGTGTATAATTATGAAAAGGCTCATCAAAACACCAATATCTCCACTATTGGTATTATATATGCGAGGTTTGCAAAAAAAGCTAATGATCTATAAAACCGTCGTTACCCAATCCGAGTAGCACATCTCTGGCCGATCTGGATCCTACATTCCTAATTTGACCGCATTTGGCCGTACACAAGTTACATGCCGTCTATGACAGGTTACAAGTTACAAGTCTATAATGATAAATTATGTCAACATATAGAATCATGCCAAAGCGATCATGCTTCATATTATAACTGTTGTTTTACGGCAATGTCACATTGTCGGTCACATTGGATTATACAATTTTACATTATTCGTAAACTAAGTTTTCAAACGATCTGTATACAATTCTGCTGTACAAGAAGAGTAACATAACTAGTTTTCCTCGCTTCATCTGACTAATTGCGATAAACGTGGCGCTGAGCTATCATCATTGAGATTAAGTTAGGTTCTAAGCGATCCTACTTAGTTTGACAACAGTCGTGAGTTTGTTCTGACACGATGACATCGTTCGTGCGATCGATCGTGTTAAGTGTCGGTTTTCTGTCGATCCTGGTGAAGGGTCAAGAATTTGAGTTTTTCACTGATACTCCTCCGGAAGATTATTTCCAAAGGCAATCGTTAGATGGTACTTGCATGTCGATTGCTGCAAACAGTTTGGTAACTATCGTTATCTTGGTGTTTCAGATTGCCCATCAAGGTTCTATCCTGATCCTCACAGGTTTTCCGTTTCTCACGTGCTCGGAGGAGAACGAGCTATTGCGGGGGAGTTCATGCACATGGTTTGTAATGAATAATTGTTAAAAACGACACAAATGTGAATTATTTATGCTCCAGGCGTCTATTGGATGGACTACAGATGGAATAACTCAATATTTGTGTGGAGGAGCATTGATTTCTTCAAAATTTGTTCTAACTGCTGCTCATTGTGCTGTGAATGGAGCAGGGTATAATGCTTTCGACTATTGGAATTCTACTTGTATATCACGTTTTCTTGCAGTAATCAGCCTGACACGGTTCGATTGGGCGATACGAACTTGGCCGCAGTTGAGGATGATGATACCGCGCAGCAAATTGGAGTACGCAGTTTTAGAAAACATCCTGAATATCGACCAAGCAGAAAGTATTTTGACATAGCCCTTATTGAACTAGAGACCGAAGCAGTATTTAACCAAGCTATATGCTCAGCTTGTTTGTGGTTAGAGGCGGATGTACCTGAAGAGCCTATGCAAGCTATTGGATTTGGTGCAACCGGTTTTGGCGAAAATTTGAGTCCCACTTTGCAGAAAGTCACATTATCTGCAATCGATAAGAAAACTTGCACTGAGCAAGTACCGGTTAGTCGCCGACAACAGCCAAACGGCTTCGTCGATGCACAATTTTGTGCCGGAAGTGATCACATGGACACTTGTGAGGTAAACATTGTAGAAGTTTCAGGAGACGAATATTGTTTTTGCATTTAATTTTAGGGTGATTCTGGAGGTCCGATTCAAATCGAAAGAGAAGATATTGACGGATCTTTGGTGCCTCTGATTGTCGGAGTAGTGTCATATGGGACGCCTTGTTCCAATGGATCGCTTGGTGTGTATACTCGTGTTGCTTCCTACCGAGACTGGATTGAACAAGAGTTAGAACATCATGTTGATTATTTGAGTGAGAAATTGAGATTATTTTTTACGGTGAAACCATTATAAAATTGCATTTTGTTTTAGCATGTACACGAACATCCACCTGTTATGGTAGAAAACATGTTAACTCGATAATAAGCAATTTTTGCTTTTTGGGTCCCATTTTCCGGGTAGGGATCCTATGGAACACCACCGCGCTTAATGCTTTTGAATGCGGAGCAACCATTATAGACTATCGCTTTGTTATAACTTCTGCATCCTGCCTACAATTGAGGAATGATAAGCCACACAGTATTATATTAGAAAGCACTGGAGAGACTGTTCCAATTGATGAAATTACTATTCATCCAGAATTCAACGCTGATAAGCCACAAAACGACATCGCATTACTGAAGTTGTCCAAATTTGTCAAACATGATATGAAAGTAGTGCCTGCATGTCTTTGGAAACAGAATGACACAGATAGAGAGGAAGGTTTACAGAGCGTATCGGCTTACGGAACTAAACGAGCAAGCAAAGAGTTCTTCAAGAAAGATGATTATGAACGATATGTAATCGATACTCTAACAGGCGCAGATGATAGTGAATTATGCCAGAATTCGGAACATGCACAGAATAATCTTTATTGCTTGAACAATTTTATCGAGTTAATTCCAACTGTATGCAATGTTAGTCGTTAAAACAAAATTATTGTAGGTGCATAGCCTAAATTTAATTTCAATTTCAGATGGACTACGGAGGCCCTGTCACCCGGAAAAGTTTTGTCACACCTGTGCCGTACCTTTTTGGATTGGTTTCCAAGTTCAGTGAAGGATGCGGAAAAGATTTAGTGGTAACAAAAATAGAACCACACATTGAATGGATAGAGAGTGTTGTTCTGAATGATAGGGATAGTGATTTGGGTGTTGAATAAACTGCGTTTTTAGCTAGTAATGATTCTTGTTGATAGGTTGTTATTTAGTTAACATAATTTCATTAATTGTTGTCCTATATTTATTTTGAGACATCAACACGTGTAACCCGAAACATTATCTAATGCTTATCTAAAATAAAATAGCTGAAAGGCTTGAGTTGAGTTGTGGCTCTTAAGTTGAATTTGTTTGTTTATACATGTGTTCCATAAACAGCTATATTTTTTAAGCCAAGACGCTACAAAATAGGTGCTCGAGTAATGTAATTATTTTGGATTGATTCTTTATGGTATGCGTTGTATTGGTCATAATTTATTCTTTTGACCTTCCGACATACGGATTGCTACCGGATACTTAGCTAGATAAAGAATAAAAGTATAAGTTAATCAAAAAAGCCTAATGTTTTAATGGTGTATTTTTGACTTGTCATAAGACGAGTTTGTACAATTCCACCACTTGATTTTATCTTTGACAGATACGTATTTCGACTTGAACAGTGGGTTCGTCTTCAATATCTCGAACTTGACTCGACTTAAACTAACAGGGACCAAAAAGCAAATTTCTAAAATAGTAAATAGATCTGAATATTTCCTCATTCCTCATTGCATCGTATGTTTTCTATGATCAATTTTTCGGCAAAGTATCGAGTTTGTCTTTGCAAAATGTCAAGTGCAAGTCATAGATTCATTTCATATACATTTTCAAACAGATTTTTCAGATTTTCAATGCTCATCACTTTCATTGCCATTATGTGTTAGCAAAGCGTGATACCATTCTGGTTTAATAATTGCATCAAGTACAAAAACCAGATTGTTTAAAGAATTATGCATTTCTGTTCTGACTTCTAACTACTATTAAATTTAAATGAAGCTGGAACATGTTTATTTGGACTAGAAATTAATAAACTGTCTACACATATTCTTGGCCCCTATGATTGTATGCTCCTAAATCCAACCAATGGGAGTTCAAACGATATTTCTTTAGTAAACCTTTCCAAAGTAGAGATTAGAATCAATTGGATATTATTGAGGTATGCTGCAAAACAGGTGATCAAATTCTAATAAAGTTTCTTTTTCAGTAGAATGTCCTTACAAGTCCAGATGATATGTTTCCGTCGTTCAGCAAAACTCGAACTTTTAACTTAACACATTAACTTAACTTAACAGATACAAAGTTGTGGAATAAGGAAGAATAGTTCTTTTATAGACTAGTTGAATGATTAGTGGTGAAATCATAAAATAATTTAAAAAAATCAATCTTATTAAAAGAAAAGTCAAATGATTCCAAGATTTGTTCTTTTTTTAGTCCTTCCGAACTCCCACTAACTATGCGTAATAACAGAAATTTTAAACTATGACGAAAACTTACAAGAATTTCTCACAGAATATTGTAGTTTTAATAAACCGAAGTGAGCCTGGATCTCAATCCTTCCAGATCTCAATGTTTTTTTTTCAAAAATACTTATTTCCAGAATAAAAAAACAAAAAAAAAATTATAAAAATCTCGAAGAATCTCAAACATTAGTGTAAATATTTGTTTATTTGATAGGCTCAGTCGTGTATGACACGTTGCGAAGCCCCATTTTTTTCTGGGCTCCTCGTCTCACCATATCAGATTTTTTTTCATTTAAATTATGTTTTTACCTTTCTCGTACAACAAAGTTGTAGCGAAAGGCTATCATTTCACTACGAGAACGATCTTTATTATAGAAGGCTCGTAGACCCATAGTGCTATATATCAATCGACTCAGTTCATCGAACTGAGCACATGTTTGTCCGTGTGTGTGTATGTATGTATGTGTGTGCACAAAAAATGGAATAAATTCTAACCAATTTTTCATTTGGAAATCCTTAACCAATCGATCGCTATTGAATTTGATAATAATCGGTAATGGCGTTCAAAAGCTGTAAAGAAAATGATTAGCCAAACCAAAAAGGTTGGTGTCTTGGCTAAATGCGAGGAAGGCAGTACCACTACTATGTGGTTTAATTTGGTATTTATTTATATGGAGACTGAGAAAACAACAGAATTTTTCCATCCCTGATAGCCCTTACGTAATTAGTGCACGGCCATCGCAACCTTCAAATTGCTCTGAGGAGAAAGTATGAGAAGAAAGTATGAAGCTTTCCGCATATCATACAAACATTAATAAAAATATCCTAAAACTGCAAAGCTGGCGCACTCAAAATTGATACACTTGAAGGACATCGTTATTGAGAATCCTCAGTCTGCAACACGCATGTATCTATAATATGCACAATGAATATGAAAATTAGATACGTTTTGATTCAATCACGCCACTATTAAAGCACAGTTTAATTGTTCGCATAATAAGTGATTAACAACATGACAAATGAGCAGCAGAAGCATAAAAAGAACCTTAGAAGCCCATGGCCCCCATAGACCGGGACTCTAGTTATGCCTATGCTGTTCTGAGAAAAGAAAAGATTTTCCGCTAATTTTTATCACTGTGATTTCTAGAGGAATATGCGAAAGACTTAAGGACTTTCGTATTCAATTTCCAGGGGAGAATTTCTTCCTAGAGTTTTTGAAGGGTTTTCTTAAGGAATAATTGAAAGGATACGTTATGGTCTCCAGTAGCCTTGCGAGCAAAGGCGTAGGATTGCCAATCCGGAGATAGCGAGTTCGATGCTCTGTCCGGTCTACGATGTTTTAATGTGGGAAACATTCTCTGAGCATAGTGTATCCTTTGTACTTGCCACACAAGATACATACTCATGCAATGGCGGTTATAGAAAAGCTTTCAACTAATAACTAAGGAAATGCTAACAGAATACTAAGGTGTAAAGCAGGCCAAGTTTCAGGAGGAATTCTTCCAAGAACTCTTCTAAGAATGTTTCAAAAAATCCCCCGGAAATTACTTCGGCCATACAACTTGGAATTCCTTTGGAAATTCCTCAAGGTATTTTTTCGAAAATTCAATAAATCATTCGGAAATTCCTTAACGAGTTCTTTTAGGAGTTTCTTTAGAAGTTCTTCTAGAAAGTTCTTCGATTTTTTTAGGGAATTCCTTCAGAGATTCCCTTAAGATAAATCCTTTTGTATTTTTAGGAATACTTTTGAATATTCCCTCAGAAGTTTCTTCGGAATTTGATTGGGTGATTTTTCCGGAACGTATTTTAAGATTTTTTTTTATCGAGAAATATCCTCGAATTTGGAATTCCTTCAAAATTCTGCTAAGGAATTTGTTCAGAACCGCCTCCAATAGTTCTTTCATTCAGACATTCTTTCGGTTATACTTATGGATTCTTTCAGTAACTCTTCCAGAAATTTCTTAAATCCTTCGGAGACCCATTTGAAAATCCTTCGGAATTTTCTTTGAGCATATTTTCGAGAATCTTCTCAGAAAATCATTCAGAAACTATTTTAGGATTATTTTTGGAAATTCCTTCGAGAATTCCTTTAGAAATTTAATTCGAAATTCCTTCAGGATTTTTTTTCTGGAATTCCAAAAATTCCTTTAGGATTTTCTATTTCATTCTTCAATTATTATCTGAAAGAATTCTTTCAACAAAATTTTTGGAATAAGTCTTGCACGAATTTCAGATTGAATTTTATATTGCTCAACTAAAGACATTTCTGGAGATATTTACAAAGACCTTTCAGGAGGTTTTCCGAAAGAAACCCTGAAGGAATATTCAAAGGAACTACCTACTGAGGCCATTTTATAAATTATACCTGGAGGAGTTTCCGGAAGAAATTCTGGAAGATTTTCAGGAGCCAGTAAAGAAGAAATTCTTTGAGTAATTTCCAAATGTATTGTATTATTATTATTATTTATTCAGACTAAGGCCGAAGTGGCCTGTGCGGTATATAAGAGTCTTCTCCATTCGGCTCGGTCCATGGCTACACGTCGCCAACCACGCAGTCTACGGAGGGTCCGCAAGTCATCTTCCACCTGATCGATCCACCTTGCCCGCTGCGCACCTCGCCTTCTTGTGCCCGTCGGATCGTTGTCGAGAACCATTTTCACCGGGTTATTGTCCAACATTCTGGCTACGTGCCCGGCCCACCGCAGTCGTCCGATTTTCGCGGTGTGAACGATGGATGGTTCTCCCAACAGCTGATGCAACTCGTGGTTCATTCGCCTCCTCCACGTACCGTCCGCCATCTGCACCCCACCATAGATGGTACGCAGCACTTTCCTTTCGAAAACTCCGAGTGCGCGTTGGTCCTCCACGAGCATCGTCCAGGTCTCGTGTCCGTAGAGGACTACCGGTCTAATGAGCGTTTTGTAGATTGCCAGTTTTGTACGGCGGCGAACTTTATTCGATCGGAGCGTCTTGTGGAGTCCAAAGTATGTACGATTTCCAGCCACTATGCGTCTCCGAATTTCTCTGCTGGTATCATTTTCGGCAGTCACCAGTGAGCCCAAGTACACAAATTCTTCTGCCACCTCGATTTCTTCACCACCGATGCCAACTCGCGGTGGGTGGCTCACATTGTCTTCTCTTGAACCTCTTCCTATCATGTACTTCGTCTTCGACGTATTGATGACTAGTCCGATCCGCTTGGCTTCCCTCTTCAGTCTGATGTAGGCTTCCTCCATCTTCTCAAAGTTACGCGCCATAATATCTATGTCGTCGGCGAAGCCAAATAGCTGGACGGACTTATTGAAAATTGTACCACTCGTGTTAATGCCTGCTCTTCGTATTACCCCTTCCAAAGCGATGTTGAATAGCAGACACGAAAGACTATCATCTTGCCGTAACCCTCTGCGGGTTTCGAAGGGACTCGAGAATGCCCCTGAAACTCGAACTATGCACATCACCCGATCCATCGTCGCTTTGATCAACCGTGTCAGTTTATCCGGAAATCCGTTTTCGTGCATTAGCTGCCATAGCTGGTCCTGATCGATTGTATCATATGCGGCTTTGAAGTCTATGAATAGATGATGTGTGGGCACGTTGTATTCGCGGCATTTCTGCAGTACTTGGCGAATGGCGAACACCTGGTCCGTGGTGGAGCGTTCGCCCATAAAACCCGCCTGGTACTGCCCCACGAACTCCCTTGCAATTGGTGGTAGTCGACGACATAAAATTTGGGAGAGTACCTTGTAGGCGGCGTTCAGCAATGTGATTGCGCGGTAGTTGCTACAATCCAGCTTATCGCCCTGTTTGTAGATGGGACACACGACACCTTCCATCCACTCCTGCGGCAAAACTTCCTCCTCCCAAACCTTGGTAATGACCCAGTGCAGCGCTCTAGCCAGTGCCTCACCACCGTGTTTAAATAGCTCTCTTGGTAGTTGGTCAACCCCAGGGGCTTTGTTGTTCTTCAGCCGGCCAATCTCCTCCTGGATTTCCTGGAGATCCGGAGCCGGTAGAATTATGTCCTGCGCGCGTTCCCCCAGGTCCATCACCATACCGCCATCTTCGTCTGCCACATCGCCATTCAGGTGCTCTTCGTAGTGCTGCCGCCACCTTTGGATCACCTCACGCTCGTTCGTAAGAAGGTTCCCGTTTATGTCCTTACACATATCAGGCTGTGGCACGTGGCCCTTACGTGAACGGTTCAACTTCTCGTAGAACTTTCGTGTGTTATTAGCGCGGTACAGTTGCTCCGTCTCTTCACGGTCTCGATCTTCCTGCTGACGCTTTTTCCTCCGGAAAATCGAGTTTTGTCTGTTCCGCGCCTGTTTATATCGTGCCTCGTTCGCCCTCGTGCGGTGTTGCAGCAATCTCGCCCATGCTGCATTCTTCTCTTCTACTAACTGCTCACATTCGCCGTCATACCAGTCGTTTCTCTGATCCGGGGGCACCGTGCCAAGTGCAGCGGTTGCGGTGCTACCAATGGCGGATCGAATATCTCTCCAGCCATCTTCAAGAGACGCTGCGCCTAGCTGCTCTTCCGTTGGTAGTGCCACTTCCAGCTGCTGCGCGTATTCTTGGGCTAGTCTACCGTCTTATAGCCGCTCAATGTTAAGCCGCGGCGTCCGACTTCGACGTGTGTTGTACACCGTAGAGAGTTTTGAGCGCAGGCATACTGCAACGAGGTAGTGGTCGGATTCAATATTCGCACTGCGGTAAGTTCGGACGTTCGTGATGTCGGAGAAGAATTTACCGTCGATTAGAACGTGGTCGATTTGGTTTTCCGTTTCTTGGTTAGGTGATCTCCATGTGGCCTTGTGGATATTTTTGCGGGGAAAGAAGGTGCTTCGGACTACCATTCCGCGGGAGGCTGCGAAGTTGATGCATCGTTGGCCGTTGCAGTTCCATGTTCCAAGCTTCCAATCGTGATCCTTTATTCGTCGCCTAGGTCTTTGCCGATTATATCGAGTCGCATTATCTCTTATATTGTTCGTAATGATTGGTTTTCCAGGCGGCATATTGGGCCTGCGCAAACCTCCTGTCTCGCCGGAGGGCCGTCGTGTCAGGGCTGTTTAGCGTCCCACCTTACACCAGGACTTCCAAATGTTTTGTATTTCAGGAGAAATTTCTGAATGAATTCTTGAAGGAATTTCCAAAAGGCAACTAGGATAGACTTTTTAAACAAAAATTTAAACAGATTTCTGAAGGAATTTCCTTAGGAATATTTAAAAGAATCTACAAAAGAATTTTTAAAGGAGTTTCCCAACCAATACCTATTGTAATTTTCATACTCCTGCGCAGTGTTGTAAAATGTCATTTGCATTCGTTTGTATAATTGTTCCAGAACTTGTTCAGAAGTAGGCTATCGGCTCCTGAGGTATGTCGAACTTATAGCCCTTAAATTTGTCTACAACATTGTCTAATAAGACATTGCTGTAAATATGTTATCTGGGGCGTGGGAGGCAAAATATCATTCAAATGACATTATGTCAAATGACACGTGACATTTTGGAAAGTTTTCACTCTCCAGCCTCAGATGTTGTATTTAGAGCAATGTACCCTTGTACAAAATTATAGCCCTACTCAAGCGTTATGAGTACATCCAAAAATATGAAGTTAATTTGGCTTCTGAAAAAAGTTATGAACAAATTAGTCAAATGACATGCAGATGACATTTTACAAGCCTGCTCCTGCGAAAAACCCTCCAGGAACTTCTGAAACAATTTCTTCAGGATTTCTTTTAGAAATTTCTCCGTAAATTCCTTCGAAAATCCAGACAAAACTCTCTGTGAATCTGGAGTAAAGACATCATGCCAAAAGTACCTGAAAATATCGGGGTTGCAGTCAGTCACAGTCAGTCATCATCATACTTGCTGGCTTCGGAAATTTCTCCTAATTTCCTTCTAACTAATTACTTATTTCGTTATAGAAAAACCAACATCAAAATCAGTTTTCAATTTTCTCAATTTTTCATTTAAAATCCTCGGATTTGTTAAAACAAATTCAAAATTCTCGAAATTTCCCATTTTTTTTGTTGCCCTCTCAAAATATTATTTTGGGTTAAAACATCTGAATATTATTTTGGGTAAAACATTTGGGGGGGGCGGGGGGGAGGTTGTTCCATAATTATTTTTAAATATTTGTATCGGCCGAAATTAGCTAAAATAGCAATTATAAAAAAACATAGAAAAACAAAGAAAAATAAAAGGCAATTATACTGAGCTTTTTTCATAGATGGCGTCTTCTTTAAAAACGATTATTTTCCATGGAAATTTAATTATTTTAATTTTTTTTATGTAAATATTCTTATTTTTCTATTGGTTTTTATTGATTTATTAAAGAATGTTTTTTTTTTATTTTTTATGGAAAAAAATATTTATTTTATGGAAAATTTTGAAATTGTTCATTGCTATTAATGATTTATTATGATAATTTTGTGTTTGTTCAATGGAACCTTTTAATTTCTTCATGGAAAATTCTTTTTTTATAATTGAGGGGGTCAAACGCAAAGGGGTTCAAGTGACAAAAACTTATTTTTGAGAAAAAAGCGTGCAAGTCTATTCAAATAAAAATGAATTGAGAGTTCCTTCCTGACGATTTAACTCACGAACGGATTGACGGATTGGCATAATTTTCTTCTTGAACGATTCGTTTTGGAATACGCAAGGTTTGTATATAAAAACCCCAAATTTATCCTCCTGTGGTGATTATGCCTTTCTCGATTCAATGTGTTGAATTCTTAATTGATTGATTGATTTCTTAATTGATTAATGATTTAAAGTGTGCATGTAAACAGCGTATTTGTTTGTTAAAAAATAGATATATTATTCAAACCGCATGAGTTATTAGCAAACAAAAACAATAGTGTCCAACTGGGAAAGTTTCTCCGTCGAATGAAACTAGTTGCACTAGAATCGGTCAAGTCCTTTAATATGAAACGTGTTACACACTACGGGGCTACACACATACACACACACGCACACGCACAGACGGACATTTGCTCACTTTTCGAGCTGAGTCGATTGGTATATAACACTATGGGTCTCCGAGCCTCCTATCACTTAGGCCTTAGTCTGAATAAATAAAATAATAGGTTAAAAATCATTAGAATACAACAATCGCGCAGAATTTGATCTAGAGTGCGGTGCTGGAAATAGCTCAGCCTGTGACATTTGTAACCCAAATACCCGGGTAAAACTGAGTATATTTTAATAACTATTCCTATATTTTTTTTATTTTATACAGATTGTATGGAAGGTAAGAAAAGATTAATTTTATGAGAATTTTCACATTTATTATAAATATCGTACAAACTATATCAGCATATTGCCGCAAAGCTCTAGAATCAAAGCATTTTTTGCTGTAGTCAACTAAATTTTGACCAATATGTCACTTATACCCCTCTGCTTCTAATCCTGTTAATTGCAATTTTTGCTTTTAAAAGTGCTATTTTTTTTTGTTTTGTGGAAAGTTTTCAATAGTTTGTGGAAATTTTGCCTTATTTTGGAAAATTTGCAATTCAATGTCTTTTGAAAGCCTATATGCAACTCATTGCACAGTGGCGGAAAGCTCAACTCAAATTTTGTTTCGTGATTTTCGTGAGTATCTCCCGAACAAATATGTATGGGAAAATGAAATTTGGCTAAACTTTTTTTGGAAAATATTCGAAAAGATCTACATAATTAAAATCTATTTTTTTGTCTACTTTCCGGTGGTCAGTGTGGTGAATTGCGCATAGCTGCGCCAAAGCGGGAAATTAGCTGGTGCAATGCTAGAATGAGGACGCTGTCTTTGTTCTAGATCCTAAGGCTTGGGCTTGCGGAAGCCCTTGGATAACATAAAGTATGTCGGATAACCATTTTAACCTCAAAATGAATTCAACGTTTCAAAATTACTCTGTGGTGAACTGCCGTGAATCGCATATTTGTCCCATATGAATAGGAAACCCAGCAAAGATGGGACAGATATGCGATTCACGGCAGTGAAGTTTTGAACGCAATCTCAGGTTTTGTCCGGGATTTGTATGAGGGCCCGCCACTGTGCATTGGCCTCAGTCAACAAATGGTCAAAACAAATGTTAATGTTTAATTGTTCATTGAATTAAATAACCATTTTATTGGTAACATTCTCGATATTCTAATTCTCGATGGGTTTGTTTATTACTCGTACTTAAATGACAATTGATCAATAACAAAAGTTTAGTTTGAAGCTTAGAAGTACAAGCGTGCTGAAAGGTTAATCACTTTTTGAATTCATCCAATCAAAACCATGTACCTTCTTGCGTCACTGAGTGAAGCATAACCAGTTTGCTAAATTCCATCGTACAAGGTGAGCTCATCAAATTGATACCGGTATCAGACTCGATTTGCACTAACGAGATGGAAGCAGTTTGACTTCAAGCTTTGTATTATTCTAACGTGATGACACCGTGTGTGCTGTTTGTTGTTTCAGGCGTTTTCATTCTGTTAATCCTTGCAAAAGCTCAATCAGTCGAGTTTTTCACGGATACACCACCAACAGATTACTACCAAAGAAAATCGTTAGATGGTTAGATGAACGTCACCGGTCTAGAATGCGTATGGAAATAATGGGCCTCATATTTCAGACTGTCCGTCAAGGTTCTATCCTGATCCTTACAAATTCCTATCGGTTCAAGTACATGGAGGGAGACGAGCATTTGCTGGAGAATTCATGCACATGGTTTGTGATGAACATGTCTGCCAAATAGTTTTGCAATGATTTAACAGAATATTCTTGCAGGCAGCCATTGGATGGACCACAGGTGGAAAAACTCAATATTTATGTGGTGGAGCACTTATTTCTTCAAAATTTATTCTAACTGCTGCTCATTGTGCTGTGAATGGAGCAAGGTAATTTTTGTTTATTAAAATGCCATACCGACATTATGCGTTTATGAGAAAATCTCGCATTTAGCCAAGACACCAACCTTATATGGCGCTTACATAAATTGATTCCATTTTCTTAATAACTTTTAAACGCAATGGTCGATCGTTATCAAATTCAATATTGATTAACTAGGGTTTGTCCTCCATCGAATGCAACTTGTTGCGAGAAAATCGGATAAGAATTACTATATGAAAAATTGGCTAATGTTTTTCGGTTTTCGTGTGCACACACACACACATACACACGGACAGACAGACATTTGTTCAGCTCGACGAGCTGAGTCGATTGGTATATAACATCATGGGTTTCCGAGACTTCTATAAAAAGTTCGATTTTGGAGTGAAATGATAGCCTTTCGGTACAACTTTGTTGTACGAGAAAGCCAAAAACAATCTATAGGTACGTGCAGGTCCTCCGTTATGCTTTTCATATCTAACCTCTAACTCTTGGATATGATCGTCAAGCTCTTTTGCAACATTTCCTAAAAAATATCAATGCATTTCTTCATAGTCTTTTATTACATTGTTAAAAATCAATTCAGTCTATGCCGAAGTGAAAGCAGTAACGCCGCCTTACGTACTCCACATTCTTGTAAGGTACACCGGGGCAAGTTGAAATGCGGGGTAAGTTGAAACGGAAGGTGTAATTCAGATAGGAAACGACCGAATGGTCTGATAATTTTTTTCAACAAACTTCTCGCCTAAACGCTCCTTCTAACTGCCATTCCCGAAAGATTGCAGCTTTCAAAAGCAATTCCTGCCATTGCTTATTTTTCGCCCTTTGCAAAATCAAAACCAACTATTTGACGTGCCAATGAAACAGGTCTCAAAACGATGTTTGGAAAAGTTCCTTCATCAAATTTTCACGGTAGGTAATCATTCAATGTTGAATAAGCATAATGATTATGAAAAATCGATGAAAGACCCGTTTTAATGTTTGTATTTTGGTTGTTTGATATTGCTTTACATGTTCAACTCATCGGGGCAAATAGAAATGCGTGGTGCGGGGCAAGTTGAAATAACGATTCAGAACGTCACCCTCGCAATTAAGTAATTTTTTTTCGAAATTCAACATGGTCCGTAAATACATACATTCAAAAAACATAAATTTATAAAAACATGCAAACTTCTAAACATAAATTTGATAAATTTCCGCCCATTCCGTCATGAATGCAACTCTCCTACAATCTCCACTAGTATAAAAAGGGATTATGTTTAAACTGCAGTTTTGAGATTCTTAATCTACTGAGCACTGACTCTCAGAAAAATAAAACATAGTGTATGTAAACATTTCGTTAACTTCAGCTTTTACTTCTCCAGCTGCCTAATCGACCCCAGCTGCCTCTAATCGAAGAGTTTATGAGAGATATGATGGCTAGTTAATTAATGTGCATTTACGAAGCAGCCACAGCCGAATTAATCAACTGCGCAATATACAAGTGAACCAAATAATGAAGCATCCTGAATAGTAATCCGAGTGGTCACCACCAGTAGGAGGAAATCAATTTGATAAATTTTTAGCGTAGTGCGTTCACCAGAATTTGGTCTCTGAAAATACGCTTGTGACTTTGTTGTACACTGCCCTTATTCGCATAAGAGTCCCATGTCATTTTCGCCAACTTGAGTAATTTGCCATTGAATTTATCAAACTTGTTTTACATGGAGAAATACAAAAAAAATCTAATAAATTGAAAAAAATTGGTATCTTTCCAAGAATTGACATAATATTCTTTATCCGTATTTATCCGTGTTAAACCATACTTAAGTTTATTTTTTGTGTAAAAGAGTACCTATCAAAATCTGGAATCTGATTTTTATGAGTGTAAATATCAAGATGAGACCACAAAAGTAGGATTTTTTTTTCAAATTTCTAGAACAAAGCCTACCATTTTATCAGTTTTTCTTAAACAGGAGACAATTTTAAGCTAATTACTGAAAGAAAATCAAAATCGTCAAAACTTACATGGGACTCTTATGCGAATCCTGGTCGTATTATAGTCGCCTTTACAACCTCGTGCTTCTTGAGTCTCACTGAGTACATACATTTTGTTATTAATACGGCAAAATTAGCTTACGTCTGAATATAACGCAGTGTTTCAACTTGCCCCGATTCGCGGGGCAAGTTGAAACGATGCATATAAAAAATAATTTACATATAAAAAATATTTATAAAAAAGTTTGTTAAGGTTGCTTATTTTTTATGTATACTATTAGGCCCGAACCAGCAAACACCGCAAACGGATTCAAAATATATCAAAGGGTGATTTTTTTACAGCAATTTGAATTTCAACTTTGAAAAAACCGTTTCAACTTGCCCCGGTGTACCTTAACTGTAATTTCAAATGCAATCAAAGTGTTTTAGATTGTCCCATTTATTCTAATGCCTTTTCTTTTCTAGTGTAAAGCCCGATACTGTTCGTATAGGTGATACTAATTTGGCGGGTGTGGAAGATCACGAAACAGCGCAAAGTATCCCCATTCGTAGTTTTAGGAAGCATCCTCTATATCGGCATAGTAAAAAATATTACGATATCGCCCTCATTGAACTCGAGTTCGATGCTAAATTTAATCAAGCGGTTTGCTCTGCCTGTTTGTGGTTGGAGAAGAATGTGCCTCCCGAAGAAATGCAAGCAGTTGGATTTGGCATAACTGGCATTGGTGAAAGCTTAAGCCCAACATTGCAAAAAGTTACATTATCGGCAATTGATATGAAAACGTGTGCCGAAAGGGTACCAGTTAGTAGACGTCACCAACCGAACGGTTTCGTCGAAGAGCAGTTTTGTGCCGGAAGTGATCACATGGATACTTGCGAGGTATAAGAAATTAAACTTTTCCAGAGTAGGATTGTTTCATTCGTCACTCGTTTCAGGGCGATTCTGGTGGTCCGATTCAAATTGAAAGAGAAGATGTTGATGGAACATTGATTCCGCTGATCGTGGGCGTGGTGTCATATGGGACGCCTTGTTTCAATGGATCGCTTGGCGTGTATACTCGTGTGGCTTCCTATCGCGAATGGATCGAACAGGAATTGCAACATCCTATTGACTACATAAGTAAGTGACTTACTGTAGATGACACCCATTATAACATCATATCTTTTTAGCATGCACACGAACCTCATCATGTTTGAATAGAAAATATGTCAACTCAAAAATAACTACTACAAATTATTGGGGACCAATGTTTCGTGTGGGATTACTGTGGAATACTACTGAAAACAATGATTTTGAGTGTGGAGCAACAGTAATAGACTATCGTTTCGCGATAACATCGGCATCCTGCGTGCACCTGAATAAAGATAAACCGCATAGCATCTTTGTGGAAAACAGTGATGAAGTAATACGAATTGACGACATATTTATCCACCCAAATTTCATGACTGATAAACCTCAAAACGACATCGCGCTGCTGAAGCTGTCCAAATTCGTTAAGCACGACATGAAATTTGTGCCTGCATGTATTCGGAAACATATAGACGAAATGGATGAAGGTATTCAAAGCATCTCAATTTATGGTTCTAAATATGCAAACAAAGAGTCATTCCGGAAAGATGACTACGAACGGTATACCATCGAAACCGTCACAGACTCGAGCACCAATGGGCATTGCAGCAATCCGGAATATTTACCTGATTTTATATATTGCGCAAATAACTCCATTAACCTAATTCCAACTGTATGCAGTGTAGGTTTAGCAATTTTCTTTAATTTTTATAAAAGTTACTATGATTAACAATTTTTCCAGGTGGATCATGGAGGTCCGGTTAGCCGAAAAAGTTTTATAGATCAAGTGCCATATCTTTATGGAGTGGTGTCCAAGTTCAGCGAAGGATGCGGAGAAGGTGTAGTTGCAACAAAAATACATCCACATGTTGAATGGATTGAAGAGGTTATATTAAAATCATAAATAAATTAATTGACCAGGTATCCCGAGCAGTCGAAAATAGCATATCAAATCGTTATTTGATAGATGCATTTTGTACCAAATCCTATTCGAAGCTGGCAGCACTCTCTTAGATTCCCATGAAACTTTCTGGAGGTATACACTTTGTCACAAAAATGCACTACTATCTTTTGTGTGTGCGATCGTTCGTGTTGATGCTGGGCACGCCAGCTTGACCGGCGGAACGCGAAGTGAAAAAAATAATTTCGGTATCGGAAAGCAGAACACTTATTGTGCGGGATCGACCCTGTTGTCCAGGAAGTCGGAAAACATTTCAGTTCAAAAATGTCCTAGTAAATTGAACATCGCCTCTCATATATTGTTATTGTTATATATTGTATATATAACGATATTGTTCCTAAAGTATTAGATTTGGTTAGAACCAAACTCCTTTGTGAAAAATCTGTCTCTTGGTCGATTGTACTCATCTGTGTTTTTTCTTCACAATTCTTTACAACTATGCGTAGGCATAGTAATATAATTGAAATAAAAGTTAAATTAAATGATATTGAAAATATTAAATTTGATAATTAAATATAAATAATTTTACGCCAAAGCATATTTTTTAGAAAAAACTGTTGTTCTACAAAATTGTTCGAAATAGTAAAGCCATCCCAAGTAACATTTCAAGTTTTATTCCGCTCTAGGAATGGTTTTCAAGATCGAATTACAAGAACTGGCAATAAAACCCATTACTACAGGATTACCTTCTGATGACCACTATAAGAGTAAGATATGTCCAAATGGCCCTCTCTAGATTACCACTATAAACCTCGTATAAGAGTATATAAAAATCCGTTTCAAGCCGCCCGCAAAAAAGGGAATTTGGCTGCGGCAGCTGTCAAAAATGTTGCTTTGAAAAAAGAGAAACAAAACCTTGCAAACAAATAATAACAAACTAAAGTGTTGATGAAAATCATGATGAGGATGAATACAAAATAATACTTTTTCAAGTTTTTTTTTTCAATATACTTTCATGGAAATGAGGTGCGCGCTCGATTTCATGGTGAAAGCTAGTGCAAAAATGAGATTAAGCACTACGCGCCCGCAAAATACTATAGTTTTGGGCAATAAATTTAAAATTATTATAACATCAGTAGCGTAAATCTTCACTAAATTTATTGATATTACACCCAAATAAGTTTGTTTTTTATAGCTTTTACCAAAAACGTTTCATTTGCGTTGAAAACACCGTCTAATAATAAATTCCAGTGATAAATTTCACTGATTTGAAGATGGTTCTCCATTTCCAATATGGCCATCATAGATTTCGATCAGAAAAATGTTGCTCTTATTGAACACCGTTGTAAACCCTTTGCAATGTAAATATTTATTCATTTGACCACATTGTGACCAAAAATTATGGCTTTGATCAAGCTTTGAAAATTGGACTTCTTACGCTCTTCGTTACAACCATATAGTTGCTAACAAGACCAATCGGCATTTGACGTTTGAAGCTTTTCGAGCAGATTTATTAGAGGTTTTTTGATAGCAATAAGATCGCCAATAAATCTGAGCAACTAGCCATGGTGAATGCTGTCATAAATCTGCTATAAGAATTAATTAAATAATTCCAACAAGCATGAAAATTGTTACTTGGGAGGACACTTAACACCCAGTGAACCGGTGGATAATTTTTCGATCACGAAAAGTTTTCTCCTTACCGGGGCGGGAATCAAACCCCCGCTCCATAACCCATGCGTCTAGACCAGCGGTTCTCAACCTTTTTCTTGAGAGGTACCCCTTCGAACTTTTGCATTAATTGAGGTACCGCCTGTTTTTTTTTTTACTGTAAATAAAAATAAGCGTAACGGGATATATGGCTCTCCATAAGTTTGGCTGAAATTCTCATTATTCCATGAAACTTTCCAATGCAAACGAAGTTAATACATCAAGCTTCCGAATATTTTGAAAGTAGGCTTCCGAGCCTCTTGAAGGGAGGTTTCTGAACCTCTTGAAAAGAGGGTTCCGAGCCCCTTTAAAGGCGGCTTTTCAGCTACTTAAAAGGAGGCTTTTGCACATCTTGAAAGGACGCCTCTGAGCCTCTTTAAGGTCACTCCTCATAGGATCCAAGTTTCAAAGTGCTCTCGTTTTCGGGGGCACACCACTCGATACGGAGGCGGCGCACAACTGTCATTTTTGTTGATTTAGCTTTGCTGCGTCGCAGCATGCGTGAAATAATAAAAATGACAGTTTTGCGTTGCTTGGTTGTGCGTGGTGTGCCCACCGAAACGCGAGCACTTTGAAACTTGGATTCCTTGAGTAGTGACCTTAAAGTAGGCTTTTAAGCCTTTAAAAAAAATGATTCCGAGCCCTTTGAACGGAGGTTTCCGAGCCTCCTGAAAGGGGGCTTCCGAACCTCTTGAAAGAAGTTTCCTAATCTCTTGAAAGTTGCCTCTTGGTAAAAGGCCTCTTAGCCTTTTGAAGGGAGGCTTCCGAGCCACTTTCAATGCGGTTTTTAGCCACATAAAAGGAGCTTCCTAGAATGTTGAAAGGGCGCTTCTGAGACACTTGAAACAACGCTTCCAAGCCTCTTGTAAGAAGTATTCCGAATTTCTTGAAGGGAGGCTGCCCAGCCTCCTGAAAGTAGGCTTCCGGGCCTCTTGAAAGGAGGAACATAGCAAATAGTTTTGAAAATTCAACGACGTGTAAAATTGCATTCGATATTTAATTGAGTTTGACTGAATTTTACAAGCAAGAACAATTCAAATTTATTTCGATTCAAAAGATCAGTAAAATAGATTGATTGTTACGCTGGTCTGCATGCTCCAAATATTTACCTGGCAACAAAATGACAACTTTCGTGATCATTTTCCAAGGCTCTCATAGGTCTTGAAAATTTATTCGCAATACAAATAGCACGTGCTATCAAAGCATTCATCGTCAGAATCCACCACGAGGCGGCAACATTTTTAAAAATATCGAAGTAGCTTTTTTCTGGAGGTATGTTTTTCTTATGCGACTATCTAGCGCTTATTTTTCGTTACGACCAAAAATAAGCGGTGGAGTTAAGGGTGGAGTAGATTTTTTTTATGAGCGGTACAATACGTGTATGAAAATACATTAAAAATCACCGTGGACTGGCTCGTCTCCGGAAAACCACAACATATTTTTATCTGTGTATGCTTCCGAGCTACTTGGAAGAAGGCTTCCGAGAAACGTAGAAGGATGCTTCCAATCCTCTTGCAACGTGGCTACCGAGCTATTCGATAAAAAGCCTTCATGCCTTTCAAACGGAGGCTTTCGAACCTTTAGACTCTTGATTTTAGCTCAGAAGCATATTCTCAACATATTATTCAACATTTTGTTTCGATCAGGTAGATTGCATTGCAGAGTTTTTTTTTTAATTTGTTAATTCGAAGTTATGTCCTTTTGATCTTTTGTTCCGTAGCCCTCCATACACTGTGCTAGTTGTTGAAGGCAGGATTCAATTGACTTTGATTTATTGATCGCCATGCATATTATTGACAAGTTTAAGTCAAAGTTATGACATAAAAAAATACACAAGTATTAAAATTTTATAAATGAGTTTTGATTGAAATTGTAATACGTCCGCCATTACGGATTTTTGTCCGAGGTACCCCCTGGGGCCAGCAAAGGTACCCCCAGGGGTACATGTACCCAAGATTGAGAACCGCTGGTCTAGACGATTGACGTCGCTAATCGCACGGCCAAGAAGCCTGTGCCCTTTCTTATAGATTGGGCATTTGAGGGCATCCAACCAGCCGGCAGGAAGTTCTTCATCATCCCATATTTTCTGGATAATGTGGTGGGTTGATTGATGCAGCTGCTCACTTCCGTGTCTGAGAAGCTGGACCGGGATCTCGTCGTAGTAGCTTTACTGTTTTTCAGCTCGTTTAGACCCTTCTTTACCTCGTCCAGCGTTGGTGGTTCCACACTAGACTGGCCCAGGAAACAAAAAGTTGTCTAATTCCTATACATTTTGGCTGAAATCCCCATACAAACTTCAGATCAAATGCGCCAGCTTATGCAACAAGCGATTGAGCTGAAATTTTCAGAGATTGATTTTCTCACCCAAAGACACAATTCTGGAAGGTGCCCCGTGGAATTCGACAACATTTTTTTCTCCCCATAGTAATCTGGGCCAGTCTATTCCACACATTGTCCAGGGTAGTCGAGACTATTTCCAATTCGAAAATTGCCTAGACCGGCACCGGGAATCGAACCCAGCCACCCTCAGCATGGTCTTGCTTTGTAGCCGCGCGTCTTACCACACGGCTAAGGAGGGCCCATACCTCACAACACTCTTAATCCATGCCAGTAGGTAATGTAATGTCCTTTGGGTTATGACTAACTAAATAGCATCAATTCTGGGGCACATCTAACGTCATTGCACAAAAAACTGATTTGCTCACTCATTTGATTATTAGGCTAGTCCACATTTAAATTTATCGGGAACTCTTTGGAATTTCTTCGGGAAACTCATCCCAATTCTCTGCGGAAATCCTTTGAAATTTCTTTGGAAAATTTCTAAAAATTCCTCCGGAAACTCTTCGGAACGAAGTTTCCGCATCAAAAAATTTATTAGGAATTTTCTGTTCAATAAAAGATAATTGCCTATTTCCGGGGATTAAACCACCCGACTTGGACGTAAATTTACAATGTTATGAAACTCATATGTGGATATGTACGTTATGTGTAAGATATTGATTTGGAAAATGTATTGGAGGTAACCACTTTCCCTTCGATGGGACTCGAACCCATGACCCTACAGTACGCTAGACTGGTGCTTTAACCAACTAAGCTACGAAGGACCTCCGTCGGCCTTCACAACCTAGCGGCTACTGAACGAGCTCGAGATTCCCAAATTGGACCCATAGTCAAATCACTCTCAATCCATTTTCTCAAGCTAATACTTCCACATGTGTATTGTACACGCTGGCGTGTACAATACACATGTGGAAGTATTGGCTTGAGAAAATGGATTGAGAGTTATTTGACTATGGGTCTAATTTGGGAATCTCGAGCTCGTTCAGTAGCCGCTAGGTTGCGAAGGCCAATGGAGGTCCTTCGTAGCTTAGTTGGTTAAAGCACGAGTCTAGCGTACTGTAGGGTCATGGGTTCGAGTCCCATCGAAGGGAAAGTGGTTACCTCCAATACATTTTCCAAATCAATATCTTACACATAACGTACATATTCACGAATGAGGAATTTTCTGTTGGAATTTCCTAGAAAAACTCTTCAAAATTTCTTCAGAAAACTCTTCAGAATCCCGTAAAATTTTTAGAAATTTCGTCGGGATATTCTTCGAAAGATTGAACCGGCGTGAGAAATTATAAACCAGCGGGTTTTGAACAGCGAAGCGCTGTTGCAAAAATGTCCGCGGCGATGGCGCGACACTAGCTACTTGCAAGAGCTTGCAAGCATTGTGCTTTGCCACACAAGATGCAATTGCAGGCATAGAAAAGATTTCATTCAATAATTGTGGAAATGCTATTAGAACAAATAGAACAAATCAATCATTGTGGAAATGATAATAGTTGAAGTTCCAGCTGGTATGTAAAGCCGTTGAAGAAGAAAAATGTGCTTAATTCGTGTTTTTTCTTTGCTTACTTTAACAAGAAGAATATCGGTACAATGAGGTACAATGAGAACTGGATGACATAGGTATAACATGTAAGCTCAGCTCTACTACTTTTGGAAGTTGTATGGAATATGTATTTCAATTATTCCAAACAAAGATGCATTTATATAGCATGTTGGAAGTCGCCTCTGAATGTGTGTAGGAAAACTAATATTCCTCTTGATGGGCATTCACATAGAGCTTCTTTCCGAAATTAATTCAACCATGAAACCATGACAGCGTTTGGGAGTTAAATTGAATATCCTCCCCCAATATGCGTCGTACGACGATGGTCTGGTTTTCTGTTATTTGCCTTACGCTAGACTGACTGACATATTTCTCCGGACATAGCTCCGCAAAGATGACATTGATCTCTTTGAAACGGCGATGATGGTCTTGATGCGAGAGAAAAAAAAATCCCTGCGAATAGTAGTAGATCAGAGCACGAGGGGTCGAATAGCTGGCCGAAGCAGTGACTTGCTACTCGAACAATACACCCACGATCCTGAAAAAGACTGGTTCACATTAAAACAAAATGAAGAGTTTTACGGCTTGTATAGTATGACATCCTGACATCCAATTGGATTTACCTAGTAGTAAAAATACCTTTTTCACAATTAGAAAAAACACCAAACTTTATGGTTTAATAAACCATTTTTATCATAGCTTTTGAATGCAAAGGATGATTGTGATCAAATTCTATAGTGTTCAGCTTTGTTTTCCTCATCAAAATCAATTTGTTGCGAGATAATCCGTTAAGGATTACCTACTATATGAAAAGTTGTCTAAGTTTTTTTTTAGATTTTGCCCACGTACTCACACACAAATGCGCACATGTACATTCGAAATCAATTTCTCAAACTTCAAATATAGTTTTAACTAAGAAAAATCACTTAATTAAACAGATTTTATTATCAGTTAATATTAAACATCGTTTCAACAGGGTCAGTCTAGCCTGCATTTTATTCAGTGGGTGAGCTGCCCTTCCTGTGTAGACAAACACAATCAGAAAATTATCCCGGCCCAAGCAGGGGATCCGGAAAAAGTCGAAACTTTTCGTGACTTTTGTTTTCAGTTTTTGTTGTCCCATCGAGTCTATTCATTGTGCTAATGTTTGCCGGGGATCCGCCTCTTCTCAATTTATTTAATCGGATGATGTATGTTGGAGTTATCGGTATTTCTGCCCTGATGGGGGCAACATGCGCCTGGCAGCAGCCAGCGTTTCCAACTAAATCCGCATCACAATGATGGTACGCACGGCGACGGGTTTTCGGCTGGAAAAGCTGTGAATCTAATATGTGCTGCGAGATGCCGAAAAAATAAAACCGAAGGAGGAAACCAACGAAGACTGTATTAGATAAACGTAATCAGATTATCATCATTCTCTCGTTGAATGCGGGAAACACTATTGTTGGGCTGCACGAGTTCCGGATGACGATCCCAAAGTTGACATCGATGTCAACGGTAAGGAGGGAAATTTGTTCCAACTCACGATACTCGGGCAAGTTGTTGACACTAGTGCTGTCACTTTCCGGCAAATCATCCTTAGTGGATCCAATTGATAGACATGAATTAATGATGAGTCGGCAGGAAAACTAATGAAGCAATCATCTTCTTGACAACTATCGCTGGGTCTTGGAATCTTGTTTATGTGACGCAGCATTTCATTAAAAATGTGGCCTAATTTCAGAATACATAATACCCTTTACGTTTAAAGAATCTTATTACTTAATTACCTTTTCTGTTTTATGGCTTTGGATATACAACAGTAAAGTACATGTGACGACTGGGCAAATCAAGCATCCGAAAGATATTCAATTTGCCAGAAAGAGCTGACCGCGGTCCGGGACGCCTATCTAGAGAGTAGGAGGTTGAGGGTTCGAGCCTCTCCAAGACACGTGGACGCTTTTCGCAAATTTTATATCAATTTGTTCATTTCGAAACATGTGCTGTTCATGTACACAAACAAGATATTTAACATAAAAATGATTTTCATATGGCCGAGTTGCCGAATAATATGCAAATAATTGTTTTTTGTTGGTAGAATAATTTTGAATATTAAGTCGAATGGATTTCATTGAGTGTCAGTTTTTCTAGTCAAATGTACTGAATTGGATTTTTAAAAAGCTGGAAGCCGAAATTGTATGAATTATTTTAGTGAAATTGGTCACACGCTCTCACTTGACCTCATGTTCTAATGTTAAATGGCGTACCCTGTATCAAAGTAATCGTTCAATATTACCACTTTTGAAATCTAATACAAGTGTGAGAAGAAATAGAATCTAAAAAACAGCTCCCACTGACAATCTATAACAAAATATTATGTTCCTGCTCATTAGCCGTTGGGACTACATTTTTTTGCACAGTTGTGAAGAACAAATTTTTAATCTTCAGCTCTGTGTCTTTCCGTAATTGAAGATTTTTTTTTAAAGAAATTCATCGTGGAGTATAATGTCTCAAATCCGAGCTATAGATGGTGAGTTTTCGAACAACTCTCCAAGACCGACAAACCGTCAATCATTGCGAACATGATGTATTTGTTGAAGCTTTTTTGCGGGGCTTGGCCAGCTTTCGCTTGATCAACGGAACAGCAGTTTTAGCTAAACTGTGGAATTTGATAATAGTTTTGTCGACCTGCTGGCTTAAGATCAGTCAAGAGTAAGGCTAAAGGAGTGAGACTCATTGGCTCACTACAATGATGTGCTGTAAAGAATGACTTCAGGAGAAGAGCAGTAGCTTTGATCCCTTGGAAGATTTATCCCCTGTGTTATAATTATATCCAAACTATTTTCAAAAGTTAGCATCCCCAACCTCTTTTGCGCAACCAATTTTTAATTGATTTGTTTGAAATTTTCAGACATAAACCAGAAATTATCATAGTTTTAGAGGGTGGATCGATTACATTTCTAATTCAATTCGGCTCAACGGTTCCGAATATTTACGGAATCCCAGTGGGGTCTGTCGGGGTCAATTAGAATATTTTTTGACTTTTTTGTGTCATTCGTACCAACATCGTTAACTTTTTCCGATGCCGAACGAATTTGGAAGCATGATAGCCAGCTTTGGGAACAATGGAAGCGGTTACTGGGCTCTAGCTGGTGACATATATCACACTGTATACGTAAAGGCTATATATTCGCTCCAATAAAAAACTTTTTTTACAAGGCCCGGAAATCCAGAGTAGACCTGTGTGCGGTCATATCCTCGGTGGCGGTGGCGGGGTGGTCACTTTTGCACCGGCGGTGGGGGCGTCACGGCGGCCACTGACTTTTATCGGCGGCGGCGGCCGGCGTGGATAAAAAAATCAATGGCTGAAAAAATCAATTTAACCTTCTTCGGATATTAGAAAAAACTTACGAATAAGATGTTGGGGTCATATTGACCCAGAAATGAAAATGCTTATAAAACAGTCAAATTATAACCGAATTGTAAAGTTTATATACCGTTCGAAAGGTAAACTCATCAATTTTGTGGCTATGTGGTGATATGCTGGTTCTGGAGTCAATGGCCACCGGGAAATGATGTAGCTAATGTGGTAACTTATCGATTTCGAGCGCACGTCGATCTGTTCGATGGGAAAACACCAAAAGAGCCGCCGCACGGCTTATGTTGGTGAAAACATGGAAATGTCCCCTTCTACGGGTTCTCTGGGTCCCCCTCATAGGTTCCAGGCGTTGCCAATGTGGTCACTTATCGATTTCAAGCGCATAATCATCTATTTTGTGGAAAATCATGACGCCGCACGGCATATTTTGGAGCTAAAACGGAAATGTCTTCTCATACGGAATACCCGGGGGCACCTTGCTTGTACCAGCAGTGGCCAATGTGGTCATTTATCGATTTCAAGCGCATAACCATCTGTTTGGTGGAAAATCAAAGAGCCGCCGCACGGCTTATATTGGTGTAAACATGGAAATGTCCCCTTCTACGGGTTCCCTGGGGCCCCCTCATAGGTTCCAGGCGTTGCCAATGTGGTCATTTATCGATTTCAAGCGCATAACCATCTGTTTGGTGGAAAATCATGACAAAAGAGCCGCCGCACGGCATATTTTGGTGCTAAAACGGAAATGTCCCCTCCTGCGGATTCCCCGGGGGCACCTTGCATGTACCAGGAGTGGCCAATGTGGTCATTTATCGATTTCAAGCGCATAACCATCTGTTTGGTGGAAAATCATGACAAAAGAGCCGCCGCACGGCATATTTTGGTGCTAAAACGGAAATGTCCCCTCCTGCGGGTTCCCCGGGGTGCCTTGCATGTACCAGGAGTGGCCAATGTGGTCATTTATCGATTTCAAGCGCATAACCATTAGTTTGGTGGAGAATCATGACAAAAGAGCTGCCGCACGGCATACTTTGGTGCTAAAACGGAAATGTCCCCTCCTGCGGGTTCCCCGGGGGCACCTTTCATGTACCAGGAGTGGCCAATGTGGTCATTTATCGATTTCAAGCGCATAACCATCTGTTTGGTGGAGAATCATGACAAAAGAGCTGCCGCACGGCATACTTTGGTGCTAAAACGGAAATGTCCCCTCCTGCGGGTTCCCCGGGGGCACCTTGCATGTACCAGGAGTGGCCAATGTGGTCATTTATCGATTTCAAGCGCATAACCATCTGTTTGGTGGAAAATCATGACAAAAGAGCCACCGCACGGCATATTTTGGTGCTAAAACGGAAATGTCCCCTCCTGCGGGTTCCCCGGGGGCACCTTGCATGTACCAGGAGTGGCCAATGTGGTCATTTATCGATTTCAAGCGCATAACCATCTGTTTGGTGGAGAATCATGACAAAAGAGCCGCCGCACGGCATATTTTGGTGCTAAAACGGAAATGTCCCCTCCTGCGGGTTCCCCGGGGCGCCTTGCATGTACCAGGAGTGGCCAATGTGGTCTTTTATCGATTTCAAGCGCATAACCATCAGTTTGGTGGAGAATCATGACAAAAGAGCCGCCGCACGGCATACTTTGGTGCTAAAACGGAAATGTCCCCTCCTGCGGGTTCCCCGGGGGAACCTTGCATGTACCAGGAGTGGCCAATGTGGTCTTTCATCGATTTCAAGCGCATTATCATCTATTTTGTGGAAAATCATGACGACAGAGCCGCCGCATGGCATATTTTGGTGCTACAACGGAAATGTCCCCTCCTGCGGATTCCCCGGGGGCACCTTGTATGTATAAGGAGTGGCCAATTTGGTCACTTATCGATTTCAAGCGCATAATCATCTGATTGGTGGAAAATCATGACAAAAGAGCCGCCGCACGTCATATTTTGGTGCTAAAACGGAAATGTCCCCTCCTGCGGGTTCCCCGGGGGCACCCTGCATGTACCAGGAGGGGCCACTGTGGTCTTTATCGATTTCAAGCGCATTATTATCTATTTTGTAGAAAATCATGACGACAGAGCTGCCGCACGGCATATTTTGGTGCTAAAACGGGAATGTCCTCTCCTGCGGGTTCCCCGGGGGCACCTTGCATGTACCAGGAGTGGCCACTTTCGTCGGAAGCCCTCTCATGGACCATACGTTACCGTTTTAAGAGAATATATGAAGAATTAGCGATCGAATGGCATATATGGAGCGATTTTTATGCTCCCCTTATATGACCGACAAGGTCCCCGTGGAAGTCGTTTCCCGGTGGCCATTGTCTCCAGAACCAGCATATCACCACATAGCCACAAAATTGATGAGTTTATCTTTAGAACGGTATATAAACTTTGTAATTCGGTTATAATTTGACTGTTTTATAAGCATTTACATTTCTGGGTCAATATGACCCCAACATCTTATTCGTAACTTTTTTTGTGGGGTCGTTCCTGTTGCACCTTAAAATACTTTTTTCATGTCAGATGCTTCATTTCCACAAAATATTAAAAGTCAAGAAATTTCAGAACGATCGGATTATCAGGTAAAAAGTTATTCTACTTTGAAGTTTCGTTTTGGGTCATATTGACCCCAACATCTTACTAAGTACATTCAAAGTTAATTGCCTATATGCCGGGTATTAAGCCACCCGGAGTGGAAATTAATTACTATGTCTGAAACTTGATTATGCATATGTACAACATGTGATAGATTTAGTTCGGAAAAGGTATTGGAGGGTAACCGCCCCTTCGGTGGGGTTTGATCCCACGACCCCAGTTCGCATGACAGGTGCTTTCCCTACTAAGCTACGAAGGACCTCCGTCGTCCACCGCAGCTTAGCGGGTACTGATGAAACCAAATTCCAGCACCAGGTACCAGCCGATCTCTCGCAATACATTTTCAGAACTAACTCTCTCAAATGTATTTTTGTACACATCATGTCAACCAAGTAGGATGAGTATTTAGTATTGTCCGGCTCCTACACACTTGCTTCATCAGCAACGGCGCTCAATGAAGTAGGGTTGTGTGAGGTTGTGCCAGTTTGGTCGTCAGATCCCAACACGACCACACAAGCGAAGAGAGATCGCCACTCGAGATCAGTACATTCAAAGTTAATTGCCTATATGCCGGGTATTAAGCCACCCGGAGTGGAAATTAATTACTATGTCTGAAACTTGATTATGCATATGTACAACATGTGATAGATTTAGTTCGGAAAGGTATTGAGGGTAACCGCCCTTCGGTGGGCTTTGATCCCACGTCTCCAGATCGCATGACAGGTGCTTTCCCTACTAAGCTACGAAGGACCTCCGTCGTCCACCGCAGCTTAGCGGGTACTGATGAAACCAAATTCCCAGCACCAGGTACCAGCCGATCTCTCGCAATACATTTTCAGAACTAACTCTCTCAAATGTATTTTTTTTTTGTATTTTTTTTGTACTTTTTTTTTTTTTTTTTGTACACATCATGTCATGATGTGTACAAAAATACATTTGAGAGAGTTAGTTCTGAAAATGTATTGCGAGAGATCGGCTGGTACCTGGTGCTGGGAATTTGGTTTCATCAGTACCCGCTAAGCTGCGGTGGACGACGGAGGTCCTTCGTAGCTTAGTAGGGAAAGCACCTGTCATGCGAACTGGGGTCGTGGGATCAAACCCCACCGAAGGGGCGGTTACCCTCCAATACCTTTTCCGAACTAAATCTATCACATGTTGTACATATGCATAATCAAGTTTCAGACATAGTAATCTTACTAAGGTTAACGCGGATTTTTGGATTCATGCGGATTTGATTCACATGGTGGGAATCGCCCGTACAAAAATCGACTTCAGTGGATTAAAATTACAATATTCTACGTTTGCTGATCACAGCACATTCTAAATAGTCAATTGTTGGGGACACTAATCAATACGTGATTTCAAAATGTTATTTAAATTAACGCTATTTTGTTGTTCTCTGATTCTGATGAATCAAATTTTAACAATAAATCCTGCTTCACTTTTTGTGATTCCTAAGCAGTTTTGAGGATTAGATTTGGGTGTCATAGAACTAATTTGTTAATAACTTTTTTCAAAAGTTATTTCCAATTCAGAATTTTGATACATTCCAGTCGTTTTACTTTTCAATTTATCAAAGAATTTCAGAAAGAAATTCGTAAAGATTGTCTGAAAAAATCCGTAATGGAAATTTTGAAGGAATTTTCGACGATATTTCGTAAGAAATTTCCAGTTGAATTTAGGAAGGTAATTGTTTAAGGTTTTTTTAAGGAAACTTTTCGGATTTGGAGGAATTTACAAGGAAATTTACCAAGTAGTTTTATCAATAATATTCAAAAATTCATTTCTTAATAAAAAATAGTTATACTGGACAGAAAACTGGAAAAGCATTCACAGTAGGGATTTAATTATTGTGCTAAATTGATTTAAACCAATGTTCAATAGGAAACAATGGGACAGGATTTTCCGTCGAATACAATCCATTGGGAGAAAATCGATGAGGTGCCAAAAAAGTGAGCTAGACTTTTTGCATTCTTTTTTCACAAAAAATAGTATTTTGGCCATAACTTCTAAGCCCATAGTCCGATCCGGCCGATTTTCAATGGGAAACAATAAGAAATGATTCCCCGTCGAATTCAATCTATTGCGAGCAAATCAATCAAGGCTAAGTGCCCAAAAAAAATGAGCTCGAGTGTTTCTATTTTAAAAAAGTTGTATTTTGGCCATAATTTCTGATCCCATAGTCTGACCGACCAATTTTCAATGGAAAACAATAAGACAGGATTTCGCATCAAATGCAACCTCTTGCGAGCAAATCGATTAAGGATAAGTGAGTGCCTAAAAAGTGAACTAGACTTTTTTGCGCGTTTCTTATTTAAAAAAGTTGTATTTTGGCCATAATTTTCGATCTCACAGTCCGATCCGATCAATTTTTAATAAGGCAGGATTTTGCGTCGAATGCAACCTGTTGCGAGCAAGTCGGGTAAGGGTAAGTGTCCAAAAAGTGAGCTAGACTTTTCTGAGCACAGGTACACACATATACTCACACATATACACACACATACACACATACGCAGGTCAACAGTAGTGGCGATAATCCATACTAATCTAAATCACTGCGAAATCGCAAAGCAACTGTTGTGGCAGTCAACAACGGAAACGATGTGCGATGTCGTGATAATTGCAGAGCCGCACAGTGCTTTGTCCCTTGGACAAAAATAGAAAAATCGACTCTCGTATTTAGTCGAATCAAGTAGACCATGATATTAACATATGTTTCAATTATGCTGTATGTGCATTTGTATCTTTGTGAGATCACTGGGACGATCCAAACAATTCGTGTTTGTAAACATTTCCATCGTTGAAAGTGGATGATTTATCACCTGTTAGTGAAAAGCATCTTTTGCATTGCCTAAGTTTTCAAACGATACCTTTCACTGTGAAAATCGATATGGAAAGCGTAAAATCAAGTAAGTAAGATCCAATTTAATGTGTTTCAGTTGGACATATTTTGATCATTACAAGTCGTGGGCATGAAGTTATATAGGAAGAAATAATCTACAACTTCAAACAGCTTTTTTAAAAAAAGTACATCAAAACACATCTCTGAAAATCGCACCAATGCTCACTTATAGTATTCTTAAGAGAATAGAAGTGGTTCCAGCTGCTCTTATTTGCTCTATTAATAGCTTTTAACAATTTCTCTTGCGCTCTATAACATAGATTTTTACAAACAATAGCTTTCCATTGATCCGTCCCAACGAAAAGCTATTGAAGTTTCTGTCGGATTTATATAATCCAGATAATTTCTCAGAGGAACTTGAAAAAGAACTAAAGCAGTTTTGCAAATTCTTTTGTTTAAAAATGGTCTCACAACTTTCGATCATCCGGGAAATTTGAGAAGCAAAACTCTCGCTGATTGTCTTCGTTGGTAAATCTTCATCGCAATCCGAATAAAAATATTGAAAGATTTGCCGAGTCTTTTTTCAACATCGCGAAGGAAAGACCTCAAAAACCGTTTCAGGAATGTTCAAATGAAACAAAGAAACAACGTGTTGAAGACCTCATCAATAATAATGAACCTGAGGAGCTACCATTTGCGACCAATATATCAAGAAGCTCAAGCACAAATCAGGAAAAGGTTATGACAGTAGCACAAGCACTGGCGTTGTACATTGACTTTGATTTATCCAAGCGAAAGTACAATCTGCTTCGAAGTAGTAGTAGTACTTTAAACAAAGTTCATGCAAATCTGCTTCCTAGTCTTTACGCGTTGATACGTCCGCTGAGGTTGATTTGCAAGACCTAATGAATTGTACCTCCCTAATCATTATGCAACCACTTTCGGTAGAGAGCTCAAGGACGGTAAAACTTGTACCGCCATCGGGGGTGACAATGGATCTGGGGGTGAGTATGGGTCATCGCTTTCACCGGCAATCTGGAGGTCGTAGAGCAAAATCGTTCAAAAAGGTCTCTTATATTTTAGTCTTCTTGCCCTCAGATGTATTCAATCCAATCCAAGTATTCAGTGACCCATTCTCACCCCCATTTGACCCATTGTCACCCCCGACGACGGTATGCTAATGAGCGTTTGATGGAAGCTCAGAACATAGCACATACACAAAAAAATTGTCGAAGGCTAAGAGCTCAGATGAGAGCCTGCTTGTTGTGGCTCTAGTTCCATTAAAAATGATCGACATAAAAACAACACTATCCTCTGGTCAAATCCGCGACATCCGACATCCACATCGTCCCTGATGCCAAATGCCCTGATGAGCAGCTGAAATTCCTTGATTATGATGATTCCATGATTCCCGAATCCTAATCCCCGCCCATCCTTGAACATTGTAAACTTAACCTCGAGTCACCAAGAATACGCTGGCTTCTACCCCTCTGTTACTGACTTTATAAGATGATATTGATTGTACGTATCACTAACCATGGCTCCGTAAAGTGTTATACACGCCTGAGCCTACAAAATAAACGAACTTTAAAATTAAATTAACAAATTCCAATGATTTCTGTTACCGTAGTTAAAAAAACAATTTCTCAAATCATTTCTAAGGATAATCTGATTCTATAGTATAAAACATTAGAGCTGGCGTTTACGTCACTTATGAGATGATCAATTGGAAATTGGTCAACTGTTGTAATAGAAACTGTTATCATACCTCATATTTTTCGTAAAGAGATCCTGATTCTTTAAGGCATATCGTAAAATTTGGCGTTTACGGCATTTATGCAATTATCTATTCAACATAGGTCAATTACGCAAATACACTAGATTCTGTTTTTACGCGATTTACATTTTCTCTATTTTCCGCTCATCCTAAATTTTTAACGCATAATAATCATCATGTAATTTTTCTTTGATTTATTCTGGATTTTTTGAAACTTGTTGCGAAGATTTTGGAGGTAAATTGAAGTCACACGATCAAAAATACAAGCGAAAAAAATCGTGTAAAAACAAAATCCTGTGTATTAGTTTTTATCATAAGTAACAATTTTCCCAAATGTATCTCGATTATACGAAGCTCAGTGGCGTAACCACGGGGGAGGGGTGGGGGGTGTTGGACATACCCCCCCCCACCAAGAGACAAAATTTTAAGAAGAAATTTTTTTAGAGGAAAAAAAATGTTCAGAACGGCCCCCTCCCCCAGGACAAACTTTCTGGCTACAGCACTGATGAAGCATATTATATATTATGAAATTTGGCGTTTACGCCACTTATGCAATTATCAATTTAACATAGGTCAGTAATGCAACTAGTGGAAAAAATAGTTTACAACCATTTTCCCAAAGACACCATTGAGTTAAAACGTGTAGAATGTCAGTTATGATTTTTGTCCTGTAGCTCCATACGTTCGAAGCACTGTGAGCCGTATCGAGTTACTCCAGATAACGGCAACTGGGTGACAGATAGTTCGGGAATGACTGCGATACAAGTGATGGGCAAATTCCCAATTCAAGAAGTGGTGGAGAGTTCATGTGAAGGCTTCGTGATTGCCAAAATCAGCGGCGTCTTTGTATGCAGGAGTTGTGTCGAGAAGCAGGCACCAACCCATGGGGGACGCTTATAGATTCGCGATGGCAAAGATGAAGGTTAAGAAAATTATTTTGGGCTTTTTAGTAGAATGTCTTCACTTGTCATAAGACGAGTTTGTACAATCTCATTGAATTCCACCACTTGATTGTATCTTGACAGATACGTATTTCGACCTCAACAGTAAGGCCGTCTTCAGTGTCTTGTACTTGACTCGAAGATGAAGGGTCAGTCGACGCTAGTCAAAAAGTGTCCGGTTTAGTTAAAGCTGATCGTGGAGGGTCTTTTCCCGAAACACGACCCGACCACGTGGTCACCAATACCGTACGGCGAAGAAGAAGGAACAAACGCTGAGTATTAACAAGTGTCCAATGAGGAGCTTGCAGAAACGGCGAAGCGCCTGCAGGCGAAGAAAGCCCCGGTCTGGATGGAATACCGAACGTGGCGCTGAAAGCTGCACTCGTGCCATGTCCGGATATGTTCAGAACGGTGCTGCAAAAGTGCCTGGACGAAGGCAACTTCCCAGAAATGTGGATGATCCAAAAGCTGGTGTTGCTGCCAAAGCCGAAGCCAGGAAAGCATGTTGGACACACTCGGGAATATATAGGCCTGCGAAATGTACGGAGGACGAGAGCGGACTGTCGATGATGCAGTTCGTATTCCGCAAAGGAATATCGACGGTGGATGCAATTCGGATGGTGCTCGAGAGTGCCGAGAAGGCGTCCAAACAGAAGCGAAGAGGAGATCGATATTGCGCAGTGGTAACAATAAACGTAAAAAATGCGTTCAATATGTAGCTTCGAAGCCATCGCATCAGCACTACATAGAATGCGGGTCTCTGGTTACCTGTGCCATATCCTGAAGAGCTACTTCCAGAGCAGAGTGTTGGTGTACGACACTAACGAAGGGCGTAAGTCGATGTGGGTTACAGCGGGCGTTCCTCAAGATTCCATTCTCGGTCCAACTCTTTGGAACGGTATGTACGATGGAGTCCTGAGTCTGCGGTTGCTTAGAAAAGTTAAGCTTAAGTTGCAAGTTGCAAATAGCTCACCATAAAACGGAGGTGCTATTAGTCAGCAACTGTAAGGCGATTCAGTGGATGGAGATCGTCGTTGGCGACCATGCGATTGGCTATGACAATAGCATCATGGAAAACGTTGGCGGTCTAAGAAGTAGCACCAGACGCCTACTAGCTAGTGTCTCGTCATCGATACTGCGGTATGGAGTCCCTGCTTGGAGTAATGCGCTGGAAACCAAGCGGAACCGTAGAAGACTACAAAGTGCGTTCCGGTTGATGACCATACGAGTCGCGAGTGCCTACAGAACGATATCGTCGGAGGCAGTATACGTTATCGCCGGGATGGTCCCTATCCGCATCAGCCTGCCTGGCGAAAAATATTGAGTGCTATCAGCGGAAAGACACGAGACACGTGAGAAAGATGGAAAGAATCATTTCAATGGAGAGGTGGCAGCATGAATGGGCCAGTACGGACAATGGAAAGTGGACCCACCGACTCATTCCAAACCTGTCAACGCGGATGAACAGGAAGCATGGCGAAGTAAACTTTCACCTGACACAGTTTCTGTCAGGCCACGTCTGCTTCAGGAATTATTTACATCGGTTTGGGCATGCTGCTTCACCATTTTGCCCAGAGTGAGAGAACGTCGAGGAGACGGTGGAGCACGTGATATTCGAATGCCCTATGTTTCAGGCAGTTAGAAGGGAAATACACGGTTTAAACCAAGAGAACGTGATAGGAAAAATGAGCCGAGAGGAAAGCAGGTAGAGGTCAGTCGACAAGGTATCTACACGGATTTTATCCGAGTTGCAGAAGAAATGGCGTAATAACCAAAGAGCATCGGTATCGGGAGAGCTTCCTTCCTCGGGGAACCCTCCGTCGGCGTAGGCTAGATCTGCCGCCGGGGACTAGACCGAGTAGTTCGCGATGAAATACAACCAGTTACGGGTCGTCAGGGTACCAGTGAAACGGACGCCCTGCTCCCTCGGAATCGCAGGACTGACCTTGGCACTCGGCTAGTTGGCGTCAGTATCGGAAGAACCTCCTTCGCCGGGGCTCTGTCGGAGTAGGTTAGATTAGCCGTTGGGATGAGACCAAATAGATTATGAAGAATGAGCCGCCGAGACCAGTCACTTCAAGGTGAAGGGTGAGTACACCAGCGACAGTACAAAGGAGTGCTGCTGAATAGCACAACAGGGCGACTCGTCTGAAGTAAAGCATATTGGTAGTACCGGAGAAGTTTAGGTAAAGACACGAATAGGATGGAAAGATTACAAAAAGAAAGAAACCTTACATACTTTGGACTCCGCAAGACATACCGATCAAATAGAGTTCGCTGACGTACCAAACTGTTTACAAAACGCTCATTAGACCGGTAGTCCTCTACGGACATCAGACCTGGACGATGCTCGTGGAGGAGTTTTCAAAGGCAAGTGAGGTGGGGTGGAGTGGTTTGATTCAGATGGCGGACGGTACGTGGAGGAGGCGAATAAACCACGAGTTGCATCAGCTGTCGGGCGAACCATCCATCGTTCACACCGCGAAAATCGAACGACTGCAGTGGACCGGGCATGTATACAGAATGTCGGATAGTTATCCGGTGAAAATGTTTCTCGACAACGATCCGACGAGCAAAAGGTGCGCAGTGCGCAAAGTGGAGGATGATTTGCGATTTCTGATAACATATTTACAAGTGAATTCTGATAACATAAAGCAATAAAAATAATACAAGAATAATATCCTATCCGAACACAGTCGTGAATTTGCAGAGGTATTCTCGGTATCTGATAGCAACAAGAGTCGGGATAGCAAACTCTCACTTCCTATAGGACCGTAAGGATGTGGCCGGTGCCATTTTAGCTGAAATTATGACCTTCCAAAACGTGTAATGTTACGTAGAACATTCGTAAAAACCAACTTCAGTGATGCGCGGGTACAAAGCAAGACCACGGCGTACAAAAAACAAGGAAGGCTTAGCACGTATGCAAACATTCAGTTCGAATGTAAACATGTGTCGTAAATACTATCTTCGCACACGTTGAACCGAGACTACACCCAAAAAACAAATCTGGCAATCATAGTATAAAATCTTGGCATAAGGTACTCCGGGGCAAGTGAAAATACGGGGTAAGTGGGTACTATGGCTGCTGATCAATCGATAAACGTTTTTAGTGGTAACAATCTTCTAGAAAGATGAAGCAGGACTATCAACGAATACAGCCCACACAAAAATATTTGGAATCAAAACCATTTGAGGCACCATGCTAATGCTATTGCTTGATCATGACTTTAGACTACCGGGAAAATCTATTACTTATATTTTAATTCAATGGATTTCCACCATAATAGTCGTATTTAAATTTATCATTGATGTGGAAGGTGAATAATTTGAGCAATCAAATAATTGTGTGACATCGAAAATGATTTATAAGTTTTAATTTAAGCCAAAATTTGCAATTTTCACTTACCCTTTAGTTTTAACGTACATGGGGCAAGTGGGACATATTTGAACAACAATTTCGATAGAGCCCTTTTAATTGTTTTTAAATCGTTGTCTAGTGAAAAATAACTTCGACACTCATATATCATATGGATCTGAATCAGATGTAGTTTGCTTAT
This sequence comes from Armigeres subalbatus, assembly GCF_024139115.2. Classification (NCBI taxonomy): domain Eukaryota; kingdom Metazoa; phylum Arthropoda; class Insecta; order Diptera; family Culicidae; genus Armigeres; species Armigeres subalbatus. The sequence goes on along the minus strand of NC_085141.1, from coordinate 262,111,578 downwards.
TGTTGGTTTCGCTGTTAAATAGTATTGTACAGTTGATTAACAATAATACAAAATTCATTCTAAAGATTATCTCCCGCAATAGTTGTAACAATGCGATATTTTTCCATTTACAGTGCAAATAATCTATTTGTTCAGCGATAGGTCAACAAAATTTGTCTTGTATTTTGTTATTTTCAAATTGCGCATCAAATTTACAGATTTTCAGATAAATAAAGTGCTCAACACATAAATAGGCAATTTTGTTCTATTACAAATTTATAACAGTGCACATTGCCTGAATAGAAACGTTTCTTTTGAAGTACTGATTTATGTAATAATCTGTGCTTTAAACACAGAAACATTCACTCGAATGCTTATCCTTTCCATCTAAAACATTTGGTACAAAAGTAACCCAGTGAAAAGCAAAACAAGAGCCAATTAAACAGTAAATCGGCTGTTGTCTGATGTTCATATTTGCTAAAATTATAATCCCTTCTTTGTAGCAAAAACAAAAATCCGACAAGCAACAAACCTCCATCCATGATCTGAAAATACAACGACTCAGAAGTAACATGAACATTGCAGATTCCTTTAATTAGTTTAGTTCGACAGTATAAAACAGAATAGGTCCCACTTGCCCCGTTTGAAGGGGTAAGTGGGTCCTACAGGTGAATTTATTTCTTTCACTACCAATATTTTTTGTAATTGAATAAATGGCTTACAACACGTCTACACTTCAACAACGGAAGCATATAATGATGTATGCGTGGTTAATGTTCTGAAATATCGTGTTTTATAAGTATGCGTTAACAATTTTGCTGAACTAGCGTTTTTTTAGGTCCCACTTGCCCCGGGGTACCTTATACAATTCTGTAAGCTTTTTATACAAATATTGTATTAAAATAATACAAATCTGTATTAGTTCAATACAAAAATTGTATTAAAATCTTCCGAAATTGTATATGCCAAATTATTATACAGTTTCTGTAAGGTTCTTATGCAGAATTGTATTAAAATCTGCCATCCGCTGGTTGGGTGTATGATCTATATTCTCAGCATGCTTACTTTTGTACTCTAACAAGTAGCGATAAAATAGTGACGCATAGTCGAAGTGTCATATTTCTTACGAGCCTACCTTGTTTTCTGTATACCGTGAGCTCAGGTGGCTGGGTTCAATTACCGGTCCAGTCTAAGAAATTTCCGGGCTGGAAATTTTCTCGACATCCCTGGGTATAAAAGTATCATCGTGTTACCCTCATTATATACGAATGCGAAAAGGTATCATAGTTTACAAACCTCGTAGTTAATAACTGTGGTAGTACCAAATGAACACTAAACTGCCACTTGGCAATGTCTCAGCGGAAGTAATGTCATTAAGAAGAAGAAGAAGAAGAAGATACATATATAGCAAATTCCCAGTGACTGAAAATAAAACCCTCTTCTCTTTTTTTCTGTACTCCTTGCCGAATTTATTATCCGTATTTGGCTTTCATAAAATTTATCTCTGAAACTGTGCGAAATAAAATCGTTGATACCCAGGCCCCAAAACCTAAGCTTGATAAGCGAATTTAACTCCCAAGATAGATGGCATTCCGTCTCGATATCTGAGCCCAGCGACCGTGCCATCGCCAGAACGAACCCGTAACCACTAGTTGCCGTTCAATTAACTGAGATTAAATCTTGTACAATTTAATTGGGTTTTCGGTCTCTTTCTCCGGGTTTGGTTTGCACTTATTTGTCGAGTGTGAGCCCTTGTCGGAGCGGCAGTTAACTAACCATGGCCAAACGCACACCGAGTTCAGCGATATGTTGTAAGTTGTTATTGCAATCAAGATCTATGTTTATTTATGTACCTACCAGCCCATCGCATCGCTCCGTTTCGGGATGAGAATTTTAGATTTTGTCTCGCCTCGCTTGGGATCACTCGAGCGACACCACACCGAGTCATGACCGGCCAGTCAGTATCGAAGTCACTGTATCGACGCGTTCAGTTTATTGATACAGATATGTATATTTTACAATTTACATACAATACACAACACCATCGGTGGAGTCTTTACCCTGTGGAATCGTTGGACGGAATGGCGAAGTCGTGTACCTATTTCTGATGCTCTTGTTTCGTGAATCAGGTCGTCGTAGTTCCGGAGATTCTGGCTGGGCACTGTTGGGGAAAATTGAAATCGAATTTTGCGGGTTTGTCATCGTAATGAGATGGATAAGCGAATCGTGTAAGATGGTTGCATAATGTGTCTTCTGCTCTTTATCTCCTATAGGTTGCTACTGTAAGCGGAGCGGTATGCGGGTCCTAATTAAATCAATGGGATGCACTGCACTAGCTCGTGGTGGTCAATCTGTGGTATGTGGATGCATACCTACTCGAGTCTAACAAGTCACGCTTTTTACGGTAAAAACCCATGTTTCAAGCATGTTCAAGCTTGTACATACTTGACTTGGAAATGAGCTTCGCGATTCAGGAAGCGTTACCGTACTTTATGTTCGCTGTGCTGTCATGTGGTGGCAAAATTGGGACACATCTTGGGACAGATGTTATCGGAATAGGTCGCCCATTATTGTAAATGTCCTACAAAACATTATCTTTGATCATGTTAGCATCTCTCCTATCTATAGATTGGCAGTTTATAGTATTTCCCGGTCCATCGAATGTGATTCCTTTTCGCGATTTCAACAGATAGGTTTTTGCTTTGCACTTGTTCTCAGTAAAAAAAGTTTCCAGCACATTTTTTCAAAATTCAACCAACTTATCTGCCTCGGAGAGAACAAGGCAGAGAAAGGCACTGCTGCTGTACCGTCGACCAAAAACAGCTGAATTGATGGATGCCCCCACCAGGGGTAGTTGCGACGAGATGGACGCATGGAGAAAACAGAACTGTGCAATAAAAATCCTATTCGACTAGATGCTGAAGGCATATTAGAAATTTAGAGACAGTACTCGTCGATAGAAAATCCTTCCGCACGCGATGGCATATGAGCAAATAAAACCACCTTCCTTTTGCACAGTGGAGATATATCAATGTGGAAGCTATATTTTCAGTTGTCTTCACAGTCGAGTAAAAATGTCTTCAAATGTCTTCAACATCAAAATTAGTGAAAAAAAATTCAAATTGATAGAATTCAAAAGAATATTTTTTTGAATCTTCATGAGTTTCCCTTGGATTTTCTAATGAGTCTTTAAATATAATTCCAACGGATTTTTCCAACTGAATTTCCTTGTGGAATTTTTCTGAATTTATTTTTAAAGAATTGCCTCTATGGATTCAGAAAAACTCACCGTGAAATACCTGAAGAAACTTCCACAAGATTTTCTGAAGAAATTTCCAGAAGAATTTCTGGAGAAACTTCAGGATAAATTCCTGATGGATTTTTCGGAGACTTCCCAATGGAACTCCAGAAGGAATTTCCGGAGGAATTGCTGTTAGAACATCCAAAAGATTTTCGGAAGGAACTTCCAGATAAAAATCTGAAGGAACTTCCGGGTGCAATTCTAATGGATCTTCCGGAGGAATTACAGAAGGAACTTCAGGAGGAATTACTGAAGAATTTTCCTGAAGAATTCCTGGAGGATTTTCCTGAGCAATTACTGAAAAGGTTTGCAGTGGAGTTCCTGAAGAAATTTCTGAAGAAATTTCCGAAGGAACTTCTGGATAACATTTAGGAGGGTTTTCCTGAGGTATTGCTGCAGGATTTTCCGAAAGAATTCCTGGAGGAAATAACAGAAAATCCAGAGTATAATTCCAGAGGTATTATTGGAGAATCTTTCGGCAACATTCTTGGAGCATCATCAAGAGGAATTCCTGGAGAAACTTTCGAAGGGATTCTTGGAGGAATTTCCGAACGAATGCCTGCAGGAGCTTCGAGAGGAATTCCTGGAAGAACTGCTGGAGAAAGTCGTGAAAGAAACAAACTAAGGAATTTCTGGAGGACTTTCCGACGGAATTCTTGAAGGATCCTACGGAGAAATAATTTACTTTTAATAAATAACTGTTTTCAATAAGATTTTAAGGGCTTATAAAATAAATTCTTCGCCAAACTGATCTTATCACAGTTCATTACCATATTAGCAAATCTTAATTTGAAAAGACAGAGCATATTGGCTCTGGCAGGTTTTACGAATCCTTTGACTGATCCTACAGCACAGCATAGGAAGATCATTTTAAAATGCTTATAATAAATTCTAGACAAATTGTAATTAAAATCTGATTGATGGAAGCTTATCTCAATTTTTTGAATATTTTCCAAAAATGTATCTATCATACAGTTCGGAACTTTTTCCGTATCATACATCAATCATATTTTAATTACATTTTGTCTAAAATTTATTATAAGCATTTTAAAATGATCTCCCTATGCTGTGCTGTAGGATCTGTCAAAGTTAACACCGTCGTGTGTCTTCTTCTTATTTTTACTTGGATTCGTCTATAGTTAAAGACGGACCCTCGATAAGTTTCATTCACAAATTCTCAAATTTACATATTTTTTAAAACAAAGTTTGTTCAAAAACCATTTTGATTGGGTTTGGATGGATACAGATTTTCAATACAGATTTTTTGACTTGAGATACAGATATGAAGATTTCCTGAAGAAAAAATAAAGATTTAAATGTAGCAACCCTGAGCACCAGCAAATCTTATGAGCAGGGAATTTCATAATTTCCGAACACTCACTTTAAGTTTAATTTCAAGCAATACGTAACTGGAACGAAGCATACCGAT